>NC_135345.1:66230779-66831672 GCF_023851605.1 Tamandua tetradactyla | reverse complement strand
GCCCCAATTCACTATGTCTATCAAAAATTTCAGTTGACATACAAGTTTGCCTTTGAGCTTAAGCAAATGTTCCTTGATGCTTGAATACATGTTCTTAAATATATGTAGTGAAGTTTGAATTTGAAAGGTTATGGAGTTGATTAACTTTAGATAATCTAAGCTCTACAAAGTTATTAAACCATCAGTTTTGGGCCATTCAATTGGCCCATCCTGGTCAGTCAAAATATTGATATTTGGCTTTATTAGCTTTTCAGGGAAAGAAGGGTACATATGACCAGGATTGGATGTTTTAAAATGTGGGGAACCCATAGAACAAAACAACTTACTTCATAAGCACTTGCATACTTGACCATCAACTTAGAAATACTTAAAAAATAATCAGAGAGCATTTACTTTAGAAGATTTTAAATGATTTAATTACAATTCCTGTGCCATGCTATTCATTCATTCATGCATTACATAACACTTTTTGAATGCCTACAGTATCCAAACACTGTGATAGATATTGTGAATATAAAATTGAATAATATAATTTCTACCCTTTATTGATCATTACTATTTGTATAGTATAGATATTACTAATATTAGAATGGTCTAATGTTGACTGAGTAAAAATCAAGTTCTAAAATGGAGTAAAATGTAAAACAAACGCCTAAAATCTGACCCTTTCTGAAATCAATATAGTATTCTCCCCAATCTAATAGAATGCGTTAAGCTTTAAGCATATAATAATTAGTTTATTCATTAATTTAGTATCAAATTTTTAAATACCTACTGCATACCATACCATCCTAGGAACATATGGAATAATTCATATTTCTTTAACATAAGTTGTAGCCATAATAGAGTAAATCAATACTGTACTCAAAGCTCCAATTGGTTTTAAATATATATAAGTAATTTCATTTTATAAATATAATTTCTCATATGATAATATTCATAAAAATGATAAAAATATATACATTCCAGACATGTTTAATTTAAATACTTAAATAAATATTTAGTTATCTGAATGATGAGCCTGGTATTTATAATCCAGAAGCTTATGAAACATTTTTGAAATTGATGCAAGGATGTGTGTTATATGTAATCTGTATATACAAGTCAAAATAATATCATTATTCACAAAACAAGCACAGCATCTGTTCCAGGGAAAAGCTTAGTCTCTTATTTCTTTTGACAGTGTGCAGACCTGGGTTCTTCAAAGCCTCACCTCACAGCCAGAGCTGCAGCAAATGTCCACCTCACAGTTATACCCATGAGGAAGCTTCAACCTCTTGTGTCTGTGAAAAGGATTATTTCAGGAGTGAGTCTGATCCACCCTCAATGGCATGCACAAGTAAGGAAATCCATGGATATTTGGTGATACTAAATTTCACCAGTTTGAAGAAAGAGTATGATGGAGCCTGTTACATCCTGTTACCATTTTCCCCTAAAACAGGCATAATGTTTAACTTTCCCAATACAGTTTTCACTAAATTTCAATCTCCTTGGAAAAGGATTGAAAATTTTAGTCTCTTATCACTCACTATTAGAAACATTCATTTTCCCTAATTTCATATTCAACTTCGGAGATATGGATATGGAACAGGTCCTTTTGTTGTGAATTTTTTAGTGTCCATGATTGCCAAACGTATGACTTTGTATAAATCCACTTCTCTGTTCACCCTAAATTTAATTATTATTATTAATAGGATTATTATTATTTCTCCCTAAGCCAGTTTCTTAATCACATAAACATGCAGTAAAAAGCACCTTCACTTTCTAGTTCTAAGCTTATCCACTAAGCTGCAAAGGCCAGTAAGAGTGTTATTTACCAAAGAACACAGGACACACTTAACGTGGAGAATTTGTGGCTGGCAAATCAGATTCAGGTCAAATTAAAATGAAATTTTTAGCCAAGTTTTTTAAGAAGTTGCCATATTTCACTTTACTGAGTGTTCTTAACTGTTATTAATAACCTATTTGCTGCTCATAAAATCAGATGAATATAAAAGTAGATGAATATTAAACATTTCTAGTTGAATTCCAGTTCTTGCAGTGCATGCGTCTACATAAAAAGGCTTTTTGTCTTTTTAGAGCTCCTTATATTTCTAGGAAGAAAACAGATGTATGTATTGGTTTGCTTGATGCCAAAATTTTCAGGGTTTTCCACAATCACTATCTCTATAGCCAATCAACCAAAAATGAAAACTAAAAGGGAAAATATTGAATCTACTCCCACATCATTCAATTTCTATGGCCTGCCTTGTTTTACTGCTATTAGTTCCCAATAAGCTGTTTTTGTTCTCAAAGATGTTGACAAAGATTTTTGGAATTTTACTATTCAATTTTAAATACAAATATATGTGCATATATATATAAATATTCAGTATAGACCCTTCCTAATCATGTTAACAATAAACTAAAATTATATGAACTTAGTAGCAATTTAGCATATTTTCAGAATTTATCAAATCATTGATATTAATTATCTGTACATTACTAAAGACCATTCTTTTATCTTGACTGATGACTTTATGAGATAGATGATTACTAATTATAAACAATGCTTTTCAAATGAGTAAAAGACATTTTCATATACACATGGATACGTACTGAATGGAAATAAACAATGACTGAACGTGATGTGTTTCGGTTGTAGTGGAGAATTAAACTAGAATTTAGTTTACGTGGAACAAAACAATGCCTATGTAAATGGAAGATAAAGTTGGCTAGACAATGCAGTGGCAAATTAAGGAAAGGAAACCATGTCTTGAATTATCTTTTACATTTCATGAATTTTCTAGTTATTATTTTCTTTATGTGGTCCAAGCATGATTTTTCTCTTTCTCAGCTTTAATTCTTTCTGTAAATTTGCCAAGTTTTGTAAAGGGAGAAAGGCTGTGATGGTGGCAAATACTGCATAGGACCAGAGTCCACAGGCAGGCCTCTGTTTCCAGGTGTGTCAGTTTCTAATGATTTGACTCAAAAGAAAACTGACTTCTATGAATTTCTAAAAATACTGTTGGGACTTACGCTTAAGATCTCTCTAATATGAATCTGTGAATGTGTGTGCCTGTTTTTAGTTGCATTCATGGTACAAAAAAATACGTATATGATCCCCTTGAACAGATTCCTTGACTGACGTTTATATGAAGGTCTTGAATTTTACTCTCCCTTTTGCTCTTTATGATTGCACTGATGGTTCCAACACTAGGCCTTTAAATATATATTTAAATAAATAAATATATGTATTTAAGATATATATGTGTGTGTGTGTGTGTGTGTGTGTGTTAGAAAACAGAATTTTAAAAGCCCACAGGAAAAAAGATGGAACGGAAATTAAAAACAAGATTTTCATGATTCTGCTTAAATCAAGAGTATTTCTCAGAGATCTACTTTGGTTTGCATGTCATTAGTACACCTATTAGGGAGGCAATAAAGTTTCAATACATTGTTGTTTGAGTACACATGAGTCTGAGACATTTTTTATCTCTACTTTAGAGCCTCCCTTAAATTTGAGTTTCAGCTTGACTTTAGAAGTATGTTCCCCAACCAAAAATTGAGGGCCTAAAAGTAGCAGAGTCAGCAGATAAAAAAAAAAAACAAAAAAACAAAAAAAAACCTACAATGCATTGCTACAGGTTTAGAAGCAAGATATTTAATACAGGTACATTTCAGTTGGAAATAATAAAACCAAAAGAGAAGAAGAGAAGTTTGACATCTTCTAAATTAGACATAGTCCAGACATATTTTATATTTGTCTCAGAAGTAAACTTGTACGATTTTGACCTCAAATTTCTTTTTCTCTGTCACTTTTCGTTGTTTAATAAACTAAAGATTATAGTAAAAAAATAACAAGTATTTGTTCATCTTAAGTAATCGTTTCTACTTTAAAGTGACTGCTTTATATTGAATTGTATGCAGCTGAATGAGCGAAAATACTCCCAAGATTCAACCATAAATAAAGTCAGTGTGGCATTTCTTTTCTCAAAAAGTTCATCAGTTTAGTTAACTGGTTATTTAATTTAAATGGTATTTCAGACAGTTAAAACATTCAATGTTAGGTAGGATTCTTATAACTTTTAAATTTAGTCCACACCAGTTATGACTCAATAAATATTAGGTAGAAATCAATGCTAATCTCTATATTTAGAACAGAGAATACATATTAAGTGAACTAAGCGAGTTTGACTTAAGCAGCTTAATTTTTGCTTATGAATCATTCAGTTACCACCATATTCCATTTTATTCCCTGTCAGGAATGATTTGCTAAATAAGTCTCTGAAACAAATATAACTATATTTTCATTTTGAGAACATCTGATCACACAGCATTAACAACTGGCTGCAGTTTTAACTCCAAGTAATTGAAAATTGACTATAGAGTTAGATATTGTGCAATAAATTTAGTTCTTTTTAATATGCTGATTTATAATTTCAGGAACAGTTACAATACTATACAAAATTGAATATTGTCACGTATTCCCTGAGGAAGCTTTTAAGCAATTCTAGGTGCAAATTTCATTCCTAAAATATTATTGCAAATATTCCATTAAAATAAGATGATTCTAGAATATATTTCCTTTATTTAATGGCATTACTATAAATATATATTAAAATTAAATTACCTAGGAAATGCATTTTTAAGTTAAGAAATTAAACAGATAATATGTTAAGACTTTATGATTCTATGTATACATTTTAGTTGAATACATTTCCCTCCTTATTGCTGTGAGGTTTTGGAGATGGAAATTTGTTCTGTGATCCTTCAAGAACTGAAAACTTTTCTCCACATTATAATGATTTTAATGACTGTCTTAAACATAAATTCCTGTCCTTCAATTAAGTATAATTCATAACTTACAGAGTAATAATATCAAAGCAAAATCAACAGTGAAAGAAGTGTTACTGCAGATGGTAATGTAAACCAACCACTTAAATCTTAGTTCTTCCCTCACGTAAGTGGGGGGGGAGGGGAGTGTATTCAAATTGTTGGTGAGTTATCAAACAGACATGCAATCTGATTTGAGATAAATGAGGGTTGTTTTCATTAGCTGCAGAATTTGTATTCAAGAACCACAACTGAAGAATCTTGTTTTTACCTGTGCTCAGTGCTTAGTAGAGCATCCTTATTTACTTTCTAGATTGCAGAGACTATTATCACTGAAGAAGTAAACAGTTCCATCCCCAAAGAGATTTACTTGGCATTTTCAAAATATATAACTTTCATCTAATATTATTTATCCATACATATTTTTATTCCATAATTATTTCTATGCATGCTAAAAAAAAGTCATCTCTTTTCAGTGAACTAGTATTTTAATGATTCTGAGAGAAGTCTTTTGTGTAGGGCATTTATCTACCTATTATAGACACCTACCTACCCACAAAACGGTAACAAGACTTTTCAAAGATTATTACAAATTGATGACTCTTGCTTCCTTCCTACTTAAAAGATTGGCTGAACTCTATCTTTTCTTCTTTCAGTCCAGGGATTGATTGGGTGAAGGGTGCCTAATTATGTTATCTTAAAATATGTTTTTCTCACTTTACTTTGCACACCAGGACCCCCCTCAGCTCCTCGGAATGCCATCTCAAATGTTAATGAAACTAGTGTCTTTCTGGAATGGATTCCTCCTGCTGACACTGGTGGAAGGAAAGATGTGTCATATTATATTGCATGCAAGAAGTGCAACTCCCATGCAGGTGTGTGTGATGAGTGTGGAGGGCATGTCAGGTACCTGCCCCAGCAAATCGGCCTGAAAAATACCTCTGTCATGATGGTGGATCTTCTTGCTCACACAAACTATACCTTTGAGATTGAGGCAGTGAATGGAGTGTCCGACCAGAGCCCAGGAACCCGACAGTATGTGTCTGTAAATGTAACCACAAATCAAGCAGGTAAGTGCTAAGTCCAACCTGAGTAGATACCTCAGGCCTAGCTCTGTGAATTCTCTCCACAGCTAAGGACTACGCTGGTTGAGATCAGTGTGAGAACGTCACATATATCAGAGGGTCAGAATGTAACATGTATCTCCAAGCACATTTTTTTTAAAAAGTAACTAAAAAATAAGAAAGGCTATTTTAGCAAGTACATTGATGGATGGATGGAAGAAAAAATACGTTTTGATTGAATTTTTCATTAAAAATGAATTTCTGGCACAAATGCATTTGTAGCAAAAAAATTAAACTGCATATAAAATAATACTTGAAATCAGTATAGTTCAAATATACATTTTTATTGTTGTGTTTCCCTTCAAGTTTTTTGTTAGATTAATTTAGCACGTATTTATTTATTTTTTTTATTTGTTTGGCACCCTAGCTGGATTTTGCTGGCAGATTGAAACATTATTTTCTTATTATTTCTGTTATTATTATAACAACAAATGTCTGAAATGATGTTTTCATTGTTAAATCCATTTCTCAAAATTGGAATAACTATGAATTATTAATCAACCACATTATACCACATTTGTGCTCCATGTTGTGATCTAAGGATTATTAGGGAGTAAGTGATAAAGATCAATCAGTTCAGCAGAAATACAGATTTCCTCATATCTGCCCTGAATATTTTCACCTTTATGCAAATCAATATAAAAGACTTCTTTTCTTGTAAAATAAAAACCAAAGCAAACTACAAATGAATTAGGAATTTAGTCTACCATTTGGCATGGCCCATTCAAAGCCTGTGAGTAATTTAAAACTTGTTTTTTTCAAACAACAGACATCTGGGGAAAGGAAGATAAAGGCAATAAAAATCCTCAAAGTTAAAACTTTCTTCTACTCCCTGCTCCCTGGCCACAACTCCCAGTCGATGGACATAAACTTGCTAGCTATCTCATTAGTAACTCAAGTGGGCTTTGATCCATATAGTTAGAAGTGAGTACATCCTTGCCATCAGTACTCATAAATGAAGTAAGATGTGTTTGACCAAACTGAATCAGTTTGTTCGTACAATAGTAATATAAGTTTGTAGGTTGTGGAATGACCACTTGACAAGGAAATGCTGTAGATAATCAAGTCTCATCCAAAAAAATTTGAATTGTGGCATATGTTAGGTAAATTGTGTGTCTGTCTCTTGGGAATAAGAAATATGTAGTTGAGTTTGAGGTTGTCTCGGATTGATAGAGCAGAAAGAAGTACTCAAGAATAAACCAGATGATGCCAAAGTACCTGTAGAACATGCTGAATATTCTTCAAAGCCCTATCCATATTGAATACATATCTGCAGGCACTTTTTTAATTCCTTGAGAGGAAACAGTATACACATATATGCCACGTTCTCCAATTAGTTGTTTATAGTTTTCTCCATTTACGCCCAACATGAAGGGGAACTCATAAAAGTACCCAAAAAAGTCAGACAGGTATAGTCATATTAAACTTTCTCTCAGTGTCGACTTGGCTTCAGGCAATAACAGGATATGTAGATCTTCCATCAAAGAGTCTGGACTTCACAGATGTCCACTATGTGAATTCTCCTCCCACTTCAGAAAAATAATGGCTTTAAATGTACAATTTCGGGTTTCTTATGTAACATCCTTCAACTTTGCCTGGTTTTATGTATAAATCTTTTTTAAAATTGAGAGCATATTGAATAATCACTAAGTATTTTATTCCTTTGGGAGAAAGCTCTCTAGTTTGCATAATTTTAACTTGGAAAGATTTTTCTGATGAATTAGATATAGGAAATGACTTTGTTTATTTTTAATGGTATGTTTGGTTATTAGTTGTTCTTGTTGTCTTTGTCTTAATGGCCTATTCAGACTGTAAGTGTGTTTCTTGACCCTTTAGTAACTAGTCAAGAAAGATGAATTTCATCTAGCTAATCAAGGCATGGTTAACATATAAAGCAAATGTTTGTATTCAGAACAGACATTTTGTTGGCTTTTGGCTGCTGCTTTTCTCCAAATTGTCAGGGTACATAGCCTGGAGAATCCTTGCAAACCTACCAAACAAAAATTCAAGGAGAAGATTTTTCTCTGAGCCTGACAATCCAGACCAAGTCTCAGTTTCCACAAAAATTGCTAACTTCAAGTAGCTCCGAAAAAATCTTAGATTTATGCCACCATTATTAGTATTTATTAAGTAGCAGTGTTACTGAGAGTGGGGCTGCAGTAGTTGGTTTTTAATGTCTGAATGTTTTCAAACATTAAATTGAGGAACTTTTCCTGCGTCTTTTGTGCTTTGTATATAAAACTTCCTTCATGGTTTTATGAAGTTTAACTTTGATTTCATGTTCCTCTAAGGATTGTTTTCAGAAAAGTACATCTATTTTATTTGTAATTGGCCTCAACAGTTGCTCTGGCAATTTTTGATTTATGTAACACATTTTTGTTCTCACAGCACATGTACTAACTGTCCATATTCAAAGTTAGATTCAAAAAACACAAGGAAAAAAATAGTTACTTGATCAAATGAAAAATTTTGCATTGAATTGAACAGAAATTGATTAGCTTAACCCTGGCTGAGGATTCTACAAATGGAAATAATTTCCTGCCAAGGGTAGTGAGTAAATGATTAATTTATGGATATTTATATGGTATTTAAAACATTTTTCCAACCATTATGATATTATGGAGTCTAGTTTTACAAGAAGCTTTCTGAAATCTAATGTCACTTTTTTTTTTTTTTTTTTTAACATTTTCTTATTTTATTATATTTTGTTTGTTTGTTTGTTTGTTACATGGGCTGGGGCCGGGAATCGAACCGGGGTCCTCCGGCATGGCAGGCAAGCACTCTTGCCCGCTGAGCCACCGCGGCCCGCCCTAATGTCACTTTTTACACATATTTTAATAGTCAATTAAAACTGAAAAGCTTCAAGAAAAACTATACCCTAGAGTTAGTGGGAGTTTATGGTCATTCTAAAATATGATTAATAGTACCAAAGCTGATAAGAATAATTTTAAAAGTGTATTTCATGTTCAAGAAAAACAAATATACGAAGGGGGAAAATAATAGACATTTTAGGGAAGTGAAGAACTATTGGGAACGGAAAAATTATGGGAAATAAATTTGAATGAGTTAATTGCTTAAAAACTTAAATAGTCAAACATTAGCCATTATATAAATGGTGAATATGTAAATAGTACTTTACTAAAGCCTGAATTTTAGAAAAGGAATAAAATTAATTGAAATTCTTGGGTTTTCTAGTGAGTTTATATTTCTTTCTTATATAATAAATTCTTTAAAAGTTCTAATATATTCATTTTAATCCAATATATGCAGTTTAATTTCTAAAAAAAAAGAAAAAGAAAAGATGCAATGAAACTAGAAGATTATTTTTATTATTTTCCTACTTTCTGTAGTTTTATTGTCTCCCAAAATGAAATATTCAGGAACAAGAGAATGTGTTTCTTGCATATTATTGGTAGATTAATATATTGGTAAAAAATCTGGACCGTAGCGCCAGACTTTCTGGTTCTAATACTGTTTCTCCTACTTACTAGCTGAGTGATTTGAGTCAGTTTCTTAAACGTCCCAGTGCCTGAGTTTTCCCAGTTGTAAAATAGAAAATTAAACTATCCATTTCATAGGATGGCTATGAGGATTAAATGATTTAATATTTACAAAACAGTTAGTGTAATGTGTGGCATATAACAAGGGATTAAGAAATGTTAGGAGAGTAGTGCTTAAGAAAATTTTCATAATATGTCAAAAATAGTGTGAGTATTATTCTTCCCGAGGAAGAAACCACGGGATAAAACGGTTTCAGACTTCATTAGTATTATCTAGACAAACTCATTGGTGAAGTTGAAATTGTCAAAGAAAAAAATATTTAAGAGTTAAAAATAATGCCTAGGGCCACAACAGATAACAAAATCAACAACTTCAAGCCCAGAAGGATAAACTAAGAAACCTCATTTTCCAGTGAGGAAAATCACTGCTCTCAATGATTTCTGAACAATATTGAAGTTATTCTAAATTTCATAAAATATACAAAGCAATAACATAAAAGGATAACAAGAGAATAACAGCATTGAAGTAAGAGCGAAAGAAGCAGAGAATACTTTGAAGACAGAAAATAAACTCATGATTTTGATTTTCATCAAAATGCACTTGGGAAAAGTAGAAATTTGGTTAACTACATCATTTTAATTTGTAGATGAATGTGCTTTTGATCAATTATTGTAGATTCTAAGGAAAATAAAAATTGGCAAATGATTCATTTAGCTACATATCAAGAATATCCCTATATTGATCTCACACAGATGTTTCTATGACCAGATTTGAATTCTGTATTCTGATTTTGGCTAGCAACAAAAATGTTTGAATTTTGCCAAATGAAACTGCCTGCCTACATTGGAACTTGGCTTTATGATGTGCGATTCAAGTTCTGGGCTTCTTATCCTGGTTATTTGCATTTTGAAAACATAGAGAAGATTCTATTTCGATGAGTAGGCCAATAATTTATTTCTGGTTTATTTAGTAAGTATTAGCCAATGTGGTAGAATTGGTTGAATTTCATGTTTGGTTCAGACTTTAAATTCTTAAAAGAGACTCATTTGGTTGTTCAAAAGGCACTTTGGGAACCTTATCTTCTTTCTGCTCCCTTAAACTTATTGTGGTAACAGTGACAAAACATTGATGATTACCATGTTTAAACACATTATGTGCACATTCCTATGCAAAAAAGAGGAATCTCATTTGATCTTCACATATCATTATGACATACTATCCTTATTCCCACTTTTAGGTTGAAGAAATTAAAGTTTAAAGATATGAAGTAATTTATCCAATATCACAAAACTAGCAAGTGAGGAAATAGGAATCTGAACTAAAAATTATAACTCTAGAGCTATTATGGTCTGAATTACTAGTAAATATTTTCCATGCTATTTAATCTACTTGAATCTTCTTTCTTATATCATTGTTCTAGACAGCTGTTTTCAGATCCATTCATACCACTACTTCCTTTAGAAAGCCTTCTCTTCTCTGCAGTGTAAGGATGCCTCTTTTAGCATTAATCTGAGCACAAGGCACTATAAATATTTTCTCTACTATCTATTTTTCTGGAATCTTTCACTGGGGACCATGTCAGGGACCAGCATTTGTGATTATTAAAATAATTTTTGAAAGAATTATTTAATGGTTTCATTATTTCTTTAATGTATGTATCTCTTATAGAGAAGTTGTAGTCTTACAGAAAAATCATGTATAAAATACAGGATTCTGATAGACCAACCCACTACAAATACCTTGCACTGGTGTGGAAATTTGTTACAGTTGATAATACATTTTTTATAATTGTACTAGTACTTAAAGTCCACGGTTTAATTTAGGCTTCCCTGAGTGTGGATTTTTTTTTAATCTTTGTTATGTTAGCATATATAAAACCTAATATTTCTACTTCTCAGTCATATTAAGATATGTATTCCAGTGCTGTTAAGTGCATTCACAGTGTTGTGCTATAACACCACCATTCATTGCCAAAACATTTCCATCATTCCAAATAGAAATCCTGTACATTTTAACTCTTACTTTGCCATTCTTATCCCTAACCCATCCCCTGGTAACCTATATTCAAGATTCTGACTCTGTGAGTTTGCTTATTTTTAAAGTTTCAAATCAGTGAAATTACACAATAGCTGTCCTCTGGGTATAGTTTATTTCACTCAACATGATGTCTTCAGGATTCCTTCATGTTGTCACTGGTATCAGGACTTCATTCCTTTTTTTGGCTAAATAATATTCCATTTTATGTATACACCACATTTTATTTATCCATTCAGGTTAATGAACACTTGGGTTGCTTCCATTTTTCGGCAGTTGTGAATAATGCTGCTATGAAGAGTGGTGTGAAAATATCTGTTCGAGTTCGTAATTTCAGTTATTTTGGGTATATACCTACTAGTGGGATTGCGAGGGCTTGTGGTAGTTCTATACTTAGCCTTCTGAGGAACTTCCATTCTCTTCCACAGTGACTGCACCATGGTACAGACCCATAAACAATGGATGAGTGTCCCTATACCTCTGCATCTTCTCCAACACCTTTTTTTAATAACAGGAATTCTAATGGGTGTGAAATGTTATCTCTTTGTCGTTTTGATTTTCATATCCCTGATGGCTAATGATATTGAGCATCTTTTCATGTGCTTTCTGGCCATTTGTATATCTTCTTTTGTGAGATGTCTATTGAAGTTTTTTGCCCATTTTTTAAATCAAGTTGTTTGCATTTTTGTTATTAAGATGAAAGATTTCTTTATATATGCTGGATTTTAAGCTTTTATCAAATATGTGGTTTCCAAATACTTTTTCCCATTGCATAGGTTGTCATTTTACTTTCATGATAAAGTCTTTTGAGGCTCAAAAGATTTTAATTATGATGAAGTTCCATTTAATCTATTTGTTCTTTTTTTGCTTGTGCTTTGGGTAGAAATGCTAAGAAACTTTTGCCTATCACAGGATCCTGAAGATGTTCCTTTACTTTTTCCTATAGGAATTTGATAGTTTTAGCTCTTTTGATTGGGTCTTTAATGTATGTTGAGGTTTTTTAATGAAATTTTGTTCAGATTACATCTGCACATATAAAAAACATCCAAAGCATACAATCACTAGTTCACAATCATGTAGTTGTGTATACAGCTCTGCATCGTCACATTTATAACATATTCATTACTCCAGAAAAAAATAAAAACAAAAAGAAAACTCTAATTCTTCCAGACTCCTTATCCCTCTGTAATTTGACCCATATTATTGGTATGATATATTTGCTTCTGTTGATGAAAGGGTTTTGCAATATTACTGTTAACTATAGTGCATGCTTTGCAACAGGTACATTTTCCCCGTATACTCCTCTATTATTAACTCCTTATGATAGTGTCATACACCTGCTCTAGTTCATGACAGAACTTTTTTGTATTTGTACTGTTAATCACAGGCATTGTCCACCACAAGATTCATTGTGTTATACGTTGCTGTGTTTTAAACTCCAACTTCCTTTCTGGTGACATACATGACTCTAAACTTCCTTTTTCTACCACATTCACTTGAGTTTGAGTTTGTTTTTTAAATAGGGTGAGGTAGGGGTCCTCCTTTATTATTATTAGTTTCAATGTGCTTCCAGTTTTCCCAGCACTAATTATTGAAGACACTGTTTTTTCCCAATTGAATTCATGTCTTTTGCTACTTTTTGATGTTCTGTCATCATTTCTTTGAATATTCCTTATGGCCCTTTCACTCTTTTTTCCTTCTGAGAATCCCATAGTGCATATATTGTTGCACTCGATGGTATCACAGAGATGTCTAAGACTATTTTTACTTTTACTATTTCTTTTTTCCTTTCTGCTTCTCAGCCTGATTCTTCTCAGTTGTCTTGTCTGCAAGTTCACTGACTCTTTCTTTTGCCATCTCCAATCTGTTCTTGAAACCTTCCTGAGAATTTTTCACTGCAGTTACTATGGTATTCAACTCCAGCGATCTGTTTGGATCCTTTTCTAAAAAAATTTCTATCTCTTTAGAAAGCATCTCCTCTTGCTTGCTCATTGTTTTCCTGATGTTCTTTTAATCATTTCTCTGTATTTTTCTTCGTCTCTTTGATCATTTTTTAACCTTGTGGTCTTAAAGGCTTTGTTTAGTATGCCACATTTCGTCTTTGTTGGTATTTTCTAGGTTTCTATCCTCTTCCTTAGGATGGGCCATCATTTTTTGTTCCTTTGTTTGTCTTGTACTTCTTTGTTGTACATTTTACATTTTAATGTTTTTTAATGTTAATTCTGGGGTTTATTCCCGGTGATGTCTGTTTCTTGTTTTTGTAACCAGCTGTTCATAAGACTTTTCTTGAGCTTCAGCCCCTCCCAATAGGAAAGTCTTTCCAAGGTGAATGCAGCACGTAAGGTTTTCCCTGGCTTTCTGGGACTGTATCTTATCCTGGTGTTTTGCTTGTTAGGTGTTTTGAAGTTCTCCAGTTTACAGGAGTTTGATTGTCTCCGCTGCTTTCCAGGAGACAGACCTCCCTCTCCCTGGTGTTTGAAGCTGATAGGCATTTGTACCAAACTTTCTATCTCTATAGACACTCCTTTTGTTGTCTCAAGATGCTTTTGTCTGAAGGGCGAATTCTTGGAGAAAGGCACAATGGAGAGGACTTTTCCAAGCTAATCTTTCCCAGCTGAATCAGAGCCAAGGACCCATGAAAGGTGCACAGACCGACTCCAAAGAGTCTTGGTTAAGAATCAAATGGGCACCAAGAACTTCACCAGCATCTCTCCAAATCCTGAGCTCTCCTGGCCCACCCAGCAAATGCAGCCCTTCAGCAAACTGTCCCCTGCAGCCCTGAGGAAGTGCAGGCTTTCAGTGTCCACTGCCATCGCCATCACCCCTATCCTGGGCAGGTTAAAGCAATAGCTGCCCACCGCCTTTGTCCATAGTGAGTTGAAACAATGACTACACTTAGAGCTTTCGCCTATGATCTGATATCACTAATCAAATCAGTGACGAGCCACGACCACTACTGTTCTTGTGGAAGAGAATTGTTATGTCCTTTTCTGTCATCAGCCACTAGTCAGTGCCTGGATTCCACACTGGCCTGCCATGATAGCGGAGGAATGGGCGCCAGTAGCCCCCTCACTGAGAGAAGAATTTACTGTTTTATTTTACTGTCATTTATCAACCTCTTCTACCTGCTCTTCCCTGGATGCTGTCGAGTGTTCTGCTGGCTTCCAGAATTTCGAAAATAGTTGTTCAGACAGTTCTTGCCTGTTTAATAGTTGTTTGGTGGGAGAAATGAGTCCTGAACTTCCCTACACTACCATCTTCCCATAGGTCGATGGTTTCTTCATTATTCAAATCAGTGCTTTAATTGTAGATACTTATAGTGATGTTAGTGTGTATGTATTTTTGATATATATGTTTAATGTATGCATTTTTTAAAAATTTATGTTGGGTGCTTCCTTTAACATAAGGGAGTAGACATGGAACCTTAATTATAATTCATAGGTTTAGATTTTCCTGAATTCTGAAATAAGGCTATTTTAGGTCTGCTCCTTTACTGGCTTGTGTATTTTCTTTTTTTTTACATGGGCAGACAGTGGGAATGGAACCCGGGTCCTCTGGCATCACAGGCAAGCATTCTTACCTGCTGAGCCACTGTGGCCCACCCCTTGTGTATTTTCGTGATCCCTCTTCTCCAGTCACTATAATCTTGACAAAAGAATTCATCGAGAATGACTGAATGCACTCTAGAGATATATTTCATATATTAACTATGCTATTTAATGCTTATGTACAGTATTTTGTGTTTAATAAATACCTGTATGTTTGTTAAAATGCATTCTCCTGTCCATATTCTGAACTTAAAACGTAGTATATCCAAAGGAGGACACAAGAATCTGCATAGTTTAGCAAGCACATATGCACACATACAAGCACATAGAGCTTGGTGAATCCAATGCAGGGTTTGACCACATTTTGAGAAAAAATATGTACTTATGGGGCATTCAAATATTCATTTCCTATTCCTCTTGTCTAAGAAAATGGTGACAACCTTTGATAAGGTTTGCTTGATGCCACTTTCTCCAAAAGTTCTCTACAGAATGCCTGCTGACAGTGTTTTTGCACTAGAAGTGTTTTCTTTTTTAAACACTATGCCCTGTCTCTCTAATCTAATGACTATACTCCCTGCTCACTTGGAAATTAGTTTTTAACTCTACTCCTTTCTGTCAGTTCTGGTTGCTAGCTCAACAGAAACAATGTCAACAATCCACTTTCTGTTTGAAACATCAAACATTCCTGTTCTTCAGCTTAGAATCACAGGCAGTCAGATATTACACTGTTTAATCATTTGTCTCATTGGCATGTAAACTACAGACCTATTTGTGTAAAGATATGCTTATTGTAATTGATATGCATAGAACATTGGTCTGTTTAAAGCCTCACTCTGAAAAGCCCTATCCATCTTTGAGACTGTAGTTCTGGATAGCATTCCCAATGGCCAGGCATCATGTAATTTTCTTAGCATAGATGCAGTACAATAGTGAACCCATACATGCAAAATGATGCTTCAATCAAGCTAACACATGAGTTCTTTCTGAGCTTCTAAATAAGGTTTATTTAGAATATTTGCATTGCCTGTAAAAATAATTTGTACATGTAGTTTTTCTGAACTTGATCACCATGTATTCAAACCCTAAGTAGTTATTCATCACTTCCTGAATTCATCATTCTCTAGTGAGCATTCTAGAAGATACAAAATAGTTGAAAGTATGCTGTTCTTAGGTGATTATTGTTTCCCATTGATGAAGAATTGAAGAATAAAGGTGGATAAATCAACTAAGAATTAATGACAATGGGGTCTAAACACCATAACAATAGCATCAAATTCATTATGTTGCTTTGACTGGTGGAATTCACCCTTGTTTTTCTGTTTTGCCTCCTTTATCACATGTACATGTCTGTTCAGGGATTCACTCAAGCCCACTTAATTGTAGTATATTTTGGCATTTATTAAAATAGATGATGAGGCATTTTGCAGCTCCTCTTAAATCTATTTAAATGGCTGTGACTTCTTTGAATAAATTAATATCAGCATAATCAATCTTTCCTGATAATGACTTATTTCAAGGATATATCTACACAAAACAAAATGAGAAAAGAAATATCTTGATTATTTGTCTTTTGGGGGTATTTTCATTTTATTAAATTGCAGTCCATTTGCTACATTATTGAAATAGAATCAGAGCAAATTACCTGTTTTGTAGTTTGACACCAAGACATCAATATCTTCTGTAACAGAAAAAGTGTCTACCTTAGGGAAGTTTTTTGAAGATGTGAAATCTTTTACACTAAACAAAATGTACGTTGAGTGTCTACTTTTTATCTTTGTTTCCACAAATTTTCTTCCTTTAGTAAGAAAAGAGAGAATTTTATTGAATTTTCAAGTTTAAAAGGCCTTAGGACAGGAACTATGTTGCAAACTGATGATTAAATTACGAATTGTGCAATAATTTCATTTAGATTTCTGTTATGAACCAAATATAAGTGAAGTAGTAATTTAGCAGTGCAGTTTCTCTTCTTTGATTATTTGCTTATTTTAAAGTACATGAATTTAGAGTATCTATTTGTTTTTTAATTTATCTATTTTTACTTTAATAAAAATTTACACCAGTAAATGACATTTGAAGATGAAAATTCTCCTTAGCCTAATACTTACTAAATTTTCAGTCCATTTTTTCTGTCATCAATAGTATGTTCATATTTAAAATACTTCACTGGTTATTACTTATGGAACTTAACTGATGAGTTGCTATGTGTATTAACATTTTACAGTTTAGAAATATGTGTGTTTATTATAAAACACTCTATTTTTAAAAGTAAATAAATAAGACTGTTAAGTTATTAATGAAGGTGATGAAAGCAGTGGTAATTGTTTAGTTGTGTTTCGTTTTCTAGCTTTTGTTTTGGACCATTCTAGACAATTAAAATTTAAGAATTAAAGATTGAATGAAGAATTTTGAACATAACCCAATGTTGAAACTGGTGCCTTTCAGAGTAAAACTAGATATTCAGCCATTTGTGAGATTCGCATCTATTTTTCTAGGTACTAAGACTGGAAGCTTAGTGATTTGCCTCCTCAAAGCTATGAAATTACAAAATTGGAAGGACTTTTAAATATAATTTAGCCTTACTGCTTTCTCTACTTTTTCTAAAGCTATCATGATTTCTAGCACTATCATTTCTTCAATTCCTTTGAAGAGAAAAGGCCAACACCACATGCTGTTGCACTGCCTTTAATAGAGGTAGTATTCATTTGCTTAGTTATCATGAGTCAGCAGGGAAAATAAGTGTTCTATCGTTATGAATTTAGAAAAAAACCCTCACAACCTTCGTCAGTTACTTCTACGTGAATGAGTTTCTTGGGCTCAAAACCATATAACATTTCATAAGGATTAACGATGAGTCTCTTGAAATGCAATTATTATTTATTTTATTAGAAAATCACATTATTGGTGCAACTAGACACTGATTTTACAAAGATCTTACTCTCCCTTGATTTTATTATTCATTTTCATCTTATTACATGAATAGCTTTTTCATATCTAATCAGGACTCATCTTAAAATGCTTGATTTAGGTATCCTTTAAGCTTGTTTCAAAGATAGCAATAACGATGATGATTATAGTAAAAGCACGTATCACTTACTATGTACCAAATTGTTAAAAATTGTATAGAGACACGTTTACATTTCATAGCAAAATAGCTAAAGTATTTTTGATGACCTTGGAAATAGAGACATAACCTGCCTTTTATCCCTGAATCTAGTCCTTTGTTCCATGTAGCTATTAAATGGCTTTCTCACATCCAACTTTGCCCTTTTACTCTGGGTAACTAAAGGCATTTTAGATTTCATATAATCCAATCCAATATCTATTTCCCTTTTATGATAGTCAATTATTTTTTTTACATAATATTTTCTAATACAAAGAAATGCAAAGAAGCATCATCCATTGTTTGTGTACTCTTTATACCAATCCATTTGAGTATTATGTTGAATTCCTATGTTACACAGTTAGTAAGCCAGAAATTTAAATTCAAATTCGTAGTTATATGACTCTATTAGTAGCCAGAAAGCTGCAGGTATCATAAAGTCAAAGAAGGTACTTAATTCAGGAAATACATTTAATTTAAAGAAAGCAGTTTCAGGCACAGTTTGACCAGGGTTCTGGCTCCATGTTTCTGAGATTTTCTCATGTGGACCTCCTTCTGTGTCTATTTTGTCTTCAGCTAGAACTCTCCCATGACAGCAATATGGCTGTAGCAATCCCAGACCTCAAAGCTACATAGCACATCATCTAGAAGGAAATACAACTTTTCTTCTTCCATCAAGTCAAAGTCCTAGACTTTATTTCCAGGGACTATTTTAAGAGCCTATAAAAGCTGAGTTCCTCTCTCTTATAAAGATCTGTAAATAAGCTACCATTTCCCATGGACCTTCCCCATGGTCCTCCCTTTAGACTCACATACAGCCAGTCTTTTCAAAATTGCATGACTGTCTCACAGTGGAGCAGAGACAGAAGGGAGTTAGGGCTGAGAACTCAGCTTGTTCTGTTGCCCAAGTTCGGTACTCTTTGTGCTAATCCATAAATTCTTTGTCAAAGGTTGTCTTTTAGTGTTTCAGGTATCCTTATGAGTAAAATCCTTTTGCTCTCAGAACATCCAACTCTCCTTTTTAAACTTATTTTTTGCTATTTCCTTGCAGTTTATCTTGCAATTTTCTTAGCAATTTGATTGTTATTATTCCTCAGAGTTCAGCCCTAGAATCATTTCTCTTCACACTTTAAAGTAACTACAACCAGCTTAATTCATTCAATAAGCATGCCTACCTATGTGATATGTAGCAAACCCTTTCAAAATTCAGCCACTTAAAATAATAATTTATTTTTGCTCATAAGTCTACAGATCAGCTGGATATTTCGTCTTGGTCAGCTTTGATTATTCATTCGTCTGTGGTCAGTGACAGATTGGGTAGGTGACTGTATTTGTTTCCTGTGACTACTAGAAAAAATTATCACAAACAGCATTTTAAGCAACCCCAGTTATTATCTGACAGTTCTTTAGCTCAGAAGTCTATCAAGAGGCTAAAATTGAGGTGTTATCAGGGATGTGTTCCTATTTCTGTGGCTCTAGATATGATACCAGTAATTTGCCTTTCCCAGTTTCTAAATGTTTCCTGCATTCCTTGGTTTATGTTCCCCTTCCTTTACCTTCAAAGATAACAGTGGTGGCTCTTACATTGCAACACCCTCGTCACACCCAAATAATCCAGGATAATCTTTCTATCTACGGATCAGCAAAATCAATTCCATCTGCAGCGTTAATTCCCCACTGCTGTGTGAAATGACATGTTCCCAGGTTCTGGGGATTAGGACATTGTCATTTCTCACGGGGACTCTGCTGATCTTGATTTGGCTGTTTTATACATTAAGGGATTATCAAACTGGCTGATCTAGAATGGCCTTGTTTAGGATAACTGGGATATTCTCCATATTCGTCTTTCAATCTACAGTAGGCTTATCTGTTTGTGAAGTCAGGTTTCCAAGTAAAAGAGCTATTTATTCGATTCATTACTTCCAACTAGCAAGTCACAATGCTAGTCCAAACTCAAAAGTAGAAAGTCATATTCTCATCTTTATCAGATGAGCTGCAATGTCACTTTTCAAATGGACTTCAGTAGGTAAATGTGGGGATTTAGGGCCATTTTTACAACCACTATACCATTGTTGGTATTCCTCACAATTCTCTTCCCCTTTATCAATCAACATAATGATTCTTGTTTATTCTCAGTGAATTCAAACTTCCCTTTTGTTTTCTAACTTTCATATCTTCTATTTTGACTTGCTGGTACCCTACCTTCTCTCCATTATTCATACCACTGGATCAAAGAGAAATTAGTCTCTTTATACCTTGTTTATTGTAGTGGTGGGCCATTGGGAAACAAATAAGAGAGTCAAGCTTCACTTTGCTTCATTTCCATGTGTTTTACCTAATTTTTAATAACCATCTTTTTTGTTGTTCCATGGGGATTAAGGGGCTATGATTTTTCTGGTGTACTATTTCTTGCTGTCTGTCCCTAAATGTGGGAAATATGTGTGAAGTTCACAGGGGCAGCAATGGGTCTAAGAGCCTTGAGGTTACTTGTCTGGAAGGAAAGGAAAATGCTCCAAGAAGGGATGTTTTTATTCCAGCTAGATATCTGCCTTTAATAACAGAAATGTTGAACTGTAGCAATTTAAGGAAATAAAAGTAACTTCGACAAAGGATTTATACTTACAATCAGTTATCTTAGGTAATATTTGAAAGTCGACACAATTTTGTATTCATTACTGACTTTTTTTTCACACATCCCACATTCCACCATCAATAAATCCTATTTGTTCTCTACCTAAGTATATCTATAATTCAGTTCTTTCACACGCACTCCATTGTTAACACCCTGGTCCAAATCACCATTATTTCATGACTGGATTATTGCAATAGTTTCCTAAACCCAGTGTTTGCACACTTGCACTTTCCTATTTTATCTTCAATGTAGAATCCACAGAGATCTCATTAAAATGTGGTGAATAATGCCATTTATCTACTCAAAATCCTCCAGTGAAATCCTCATTTTGCTCAAAATAAAACCCATAGCCGTGCTGGATCCAGGCCTCCTTATCTCTCTGACTAACCTAATCTTCCAATACTTCCTCACTCACTCACTTTGCCAGGTATACATGCCTCTTTGCTGATGCTTGACCTATCCAACCATGTTCCAGGCTCAAGATCTTTACACTTGCTTTTCCTTCTGCCTGAATCCCTCTTCTCCCAAATATCCACACAGCTTCCTCTTTTGGCATTGTCAAATGTCTTCCATTCAAATATCTTTGCAGAAGTGTTTCTTGACCATCCTACCTAATGCTGCATATGCATGCCTGCAAATGCGCAGGCACAACCACTCCTGCCCTGGCATTTCCTATTCCACTTACCTGTTTTATTTTTTTCCCACTGCATATATCCCCTCTAACACTGTATAATTTACGTAGTTTGTGTATTTTTTCCCCACCCCTAAGAATATATTAATGCATGTTCTTTGTTTTTTCTATTTTCTATTACTGCATGTTTTTTGTATGAATCTTTCCTGGTATAATATCACATGGCAAGATAGGCCTACACATAGTAGGTATTTGATAATTAGTTGGTGAAACAATGAGTGGATGTATGAATGAATGAATATCTTGAAAGTTTTCTTTTCACAAATAGATACTTTTCTTAGAATACTCAAAAATATATTCTGCTGTTTTTATCAAGCAAAATATGCATTTCTTTCTAATTCTCACATAATTTAGTGATCACGCATTGAAATTATATCACACTGTACTTGGTTGCATGGGAACTTCCCTACTTGGTAGCTATCACCCATCTTTCTATTACTCCCTCTTTTCATCTGGTAAGCTCTTATTGACTCTTCATTTCCTAGATAACATAAATGAACAGAATTCCATTTAAATATTATTAATTCTCAAAAACAGGAAAATGTAGTACTTAATCTGAGTTAAATTATTTTTATTGATGCCATTTTACTAATAGAAAACTGATATTCTCTATATACCAGCAGTAATTCTTCCTGACTATGGAGTCACTCAAAAGCAACTTTATTTTTCAGGCAGAATTATCCCAATTTTATCAACATTTCCCCATAGTCATCATTTCTGCATTCTAAGTAATCTTGCCTAATGTTTTAGCTTGTTAGCTGCTGGAATGCAATATTCCAGAAACAGAATGATTTTTAAAAAGGGGAATTTAATAAGTTGCTAGTTTACAGTTCTGAGGCTGAGAAATTTCGGAATTAAAGCAAGTCTGTAGAAATGTTTGATCGAAGGCACCCATCCAGGGAAAGATACCTTGGTTCAAGAAGGTCGAGGAAGTTCACAGTTTCTCTCTGAAGTGGAAGAGCACATGGCGAACACAGTCAGAGTTTCTCTCTCATCTGGAAAGGCACATGGTGAACACATCCAGGGTTCCTCTCTCATCTGGAAGAGCGCATGGCAAACACAGTGTCATCTGCTAGCTTCTTCTCCTGGCTTCCTGTTTCATGAAGCTCCCTGGGAGACATTTTCCTTCTTCATCTCCAAAGGTCACTGGCTGGTGGACTCTGCTTCTCATGGCGATGTCCTTCTGCTCTGCTCTCTGAATCTCTCATTCTCCAAAATGTTTCCTCTTCTATAGGACTTCAAAAATTAATCAAGACCCACCCAAATAGGTGGACACACATCTCCCCTAATCCAGTTTAACACCCACTCTTGATTGGGATACATCTCCTGGGAAATGATCTAATTACAGATTCTAAAATACTGTATTGAATAGGGATTATTCTGCCTTTATGAAATTGGATTTTGATTAAAACATGGCTTTTCTAGGGTTCATACATTCATTCAAACCAGCACACCTAATTTCTTCTTAATGTGCTTAAAATTATTTTTTATTTCGTCATATTTATATATTCAAGCTTACCATTTAATTATTTCATCAAAATCATTGCTAGATAAATTTATTGTAGCTTTTGGTTTTTCAATTGTTTGTGACATTGCATAATAAATTATTATGTATTTAGGTTAGGTTAGATTAATTGTGAGCTTTAAAATAAAAGTTCCTGTTTGTCCTTTGAATTTTTTTTTTTAATTCCTCAGCATGTCAGTCATAGTAAATTGGTTCTGGGTAGAAAAACTAATTTTTATAGAAAAGAATCTTTGTATGGTTTATGTGTTGGAAGTTTTGTGAGTTTTGAAACTTACTTATACTGAATATAATTGAATCTCAATCAGTGTAGAGCTTCTGAACTCCTACAGGATGCATTCTAAAGAAGTTATTACTTTATTTAGTATGAGCTTTGGATTTCTTTCATAATTTTCATGATACTCTTGATTACATTTTTTGTTTTCCTTAGAATGGGTGAAAGGCAAAGCTTTATGAGGTCTATAAGTAAAAAATTATATTTCATATTGATATAATCGACATGTATTTTTTAGTGTAGAGAAAATTAATAGAATAACAAATAAATAATTTTCACCCTAACTTAGTGAGCCACAAATTCATAGATATAGTTTAAGTTTGAGAGCTAGGAAGCATTTTTACCAATTGGCTAAATGAGCTTTGGTGTGTATGTTTTGACTACAGCTGTGTGTTACTCTTTACCTACCTCAGGATCTCTGTACAAATGGGATTCAGTAATCTGCCAAAATATTGAGTCCCAAACAATTCTTACCTCAGAAAGGCAATATTTCATGTGGAATAAATGGCTAAATAGTAAGAGAAAAAAATCTGTAAAGCTTTATGCATGATTCAATTATAAATAACATCCTAGTGCATTTTTAAAATGAGGACAGTAGTCTATGAAGTTCTTGCCAAAGGTCACTCAATTACTGGAAGGCCTGATACTTGACTATAAGTGTTTGACATCCCAATCTAGCATTCTCACTTTGCCTCATTGATTTATTTGAAGTTCTTCATAACAGTTTATGTGTGTGTATGTATATATATATATAATGTAAATATATATTATGCAAATATATACTATGTAAATATATATGATTTTTAAAGTTTCCTATTACTATGAAGATGCTTTATTAATGGTAGTGATGTTTCTCATAATTTTTGTAGAGTGGTTTCCAAAGTTATACCTGTAGATTTAGTTTAGACAAAATGATTTCTTCAGCAATACCATGAGAACCATGGATTCCATGTCTAATATAAGGTCATAGGAGATAGATTTTGTAAAGTTTTAAATTATGAATAACAATATAAAATACACAAGAATCATCTGTGCTGAATGGTTTTCCAAAGAGAAAGCAGTAAAGGATAAAGACCACCTCCTGAAAGTGGCAGAGAAATCCTAAACACATTATAAAAAAAAGAAGAGTGTCATCTGTACTGCTCAGTTTGGTTGCAAATATAAATTATATGCATATATTTGCATTCATAATGTATCTTCTTTGTGTCAGGTATTAGGCTATACATTGGTTATAACAGCAATACAATAAATATATAGACTGATCCTTACCTCTATGAGTACAGTAGCCTCTGTGCAAAAATATTGCAAACACTACATTAAAAAAACTAATAAAAATACTATATTTTTATAGAGCATGGCTATTAAGTACAATTTTGACATTTGCAAGATTGCATTACAATAATACATTTTTTAGAGACCTGGGAGAAGAATCTGTTTAAACCTTTCTGTATGCAGAGATGGGGATTTTGATTTAAGCTTCTAGTTCACAGAATAAAAATTATAACTATATTAGGGTTTAGAAACATGACTACAAACTCCTAAAACTCCTCCCAATCCTTGACCCTGAAATGGCTGTTTGATAATCTTTACCTAAAGAATGAGGCAGATATGAAATGTGAATTTTGTAGCCAGGGCTTAGAGACATCTGAAACTTCCATGTGTACCCTCTCGGCATTCTGAGAAGACATGCTCTGAAGTCTGGCCTAGTCTTATAGAGTACTAGGCCATCTTATAGGATGTAAGAGCACCTGGAGAGAGAAGTCCGAGAAATTCCTGTCACTCCAGCCAACCCGGCTGAAGTTCCAAACATGAGATTCTACAAAGGTTCCATGCACTAGGGTAATTTTTCAGAAAACCTGCAACATCCAAATGGGTCCCTGGACCACATAAATCCTGAAACCTAGAGAGCTCAACCTCTCCAGAGTATCAGCTAGTTCCATCTCTCTATCCATTATAGACAGCCCCTTTCAATATGAAAAAGTTAGAATGGCCATAGTCTAAATACCCCTAAAACGTGGGATGAAAAAATCAAAGGTGATGGTGGAGTTATACAGAGAAGGTAGGGTTTAACAATCAAATATGATTGCTGAATCACTAAATTGATATTTATTTAGTCTCCAGTATCTTAGAGAAGCTAGATGTAAAAACCTGATTGTGGAATTGTAACCAATACCAAACTCTGAAATCTGTTCTACAACTAAGTGTTGTGCTGTGCTTTGAAATGTGTTGCTTTTTTTGTATTTATGTTATTTTTCACCGAAAAGAAAAAAAAAGTCAAATGTGATGATAAGAAAAAAAAAAATTATGCCATCGAGCCTCCTCCCATATTCTCAGAAAAACCTGAGAAGATTGTATGGTAGCCCATGACAAACTCTGGGATCTGTCCTGCAACTACTTGTTGAAGAGTGCTTTGAAAACTATTGCTTTTTCCTTTGTTTGTTATATAGGTTATATTATACCATACAATTTTTTTTTAATGGGGCATAAGAGAATCTGATAAATAGTTGACTAAATAAATACATGATTGAACAGGTTAATGCATAAGTGCTATTTATATTAGGCTTATTTTCATTTATGCATCTATCTTATGACCATCTGGAATATATATTATTAGAAAGGCCCTTTTCGAGGCAATATTAGATAATAATAAAGCATAAATCTGTCTTCACTGAGTATACAATTTAATAGGGAAAATTATATATATATGAACATATATATACATATACATGCACACAAATAACTCTAAAATAAAGTTAAAATTAAGGTCTATTGGAGCAGTAACATAAGCTAATGTTGAAGTTCAGAATAAATCATAATTATTCCCTGATGAGAAAATTTTAAAATTTTCATGAACAAGACAGCATTTGCATAGGGCTATGGAAGACAGGTAGGATTTAGACATGGGATTGAGAAAACATGCTAAGCTATTGGAGCAATTTAAGTGAAAGCACAGAAGTAGCATTATAAAAATTTCATACAGAGGACAGAATGGTCTAGTTTGAGTGCTATGTGAGACGAGTGGGACAAAATATTTGAGAACAGGTTGGTGCATGATGTGGGAGGAGGTTTTAAATGTCAAAGAAAAGTTATATTTAATAATTTTTTTGTGCATTGAAGAACGATTAAAGTTTCTAAGCATGAAGCTAAATGTACTGCTTCATAGGTATTTTTGTTTGTTTGATTAATTTTTTTATTAGAGAAGTTATGGGTTTACAGAATAATCATGCACAAAATACAGTGTTCCCATATACCAGCCTATTATTAATACATTGCATTGATGTGGAACATTTGTTACAATTGATGATAGCAATTTTAATAATTGTACTATTAAGTAAAGTTTATAGCTGTTCTAGTTTGCTAGCGCCTGGAATACAATATACCAGAAACGGAATGGCTTTTAAAAACGGGAATTTAATAAATTTCTAGTTTGCAGTTCTAAGGCTGAGAAAACGTCCAATCAAAGGCATTCAGGCAAAGATACCTTGGTTCCAGAAGGCCAATGAAGTTCAGGGTTTCTCTCTCAAGTGAGAGGGCACATGGCAAACACAGTCACAGTTTCTCTCTTGGCTGAAAGGGCGCATGGTGAGCAAGGCATCATCTGCTTGCTTTCTCTCCTGTCTTCCTGTTTCGTGAAGCTCCCAGGGAGGCGTTTCCCTTCTTCATTTCCAAAGGTATCTGGCTAGTGGGCTCTCTGCTTCTTGTGGCTATGTCCTTCTTCTCTGTCTCTCTCTGAATCTCTTTCATTCTCTAAAATGTCTCTTCTTTTATAGGATTCTAGAAACTTATCAAGACCCACCCAAATGGGTGGAGACATGTCATCACCCAATCCAGTTTAATAACCACTCTTGATTAAATCACATCTCCAGGAAGATGATCTGATTACAGTTTCAAACATACAATATTGAACAGAGATTAGTCTGCCTTTATGAAAAGGGATTTAGATTAAAACATGGCTTTTCTAGGGGACATGCATCCTTTCAAACCAGAACAACAGCTTAACCTAAGGCTCACTGTTTGTGTAGCAGAGTTCCATGGATGTTTTAAAAATCGTATTCTATCAAATATACAATCAAACATCTCCTCTTTTAATCATATTCAGATATATATGTCAGTGCTGTAAATTTTCTTCACAAGGTTGTGCTACCATTACCACCACCCATTAACAAAATATTCCCATCCTTTTCACAGGTATTTTTAAAGATGAATTAAATGCAATGCACAATTTAAAATGTCAGCAAACATCTTACAGTAGAATACTATATTGTCATTTATAATAAAAAGATTTCCTTAATAATCTAATACTCTAAGCAGTCTTGCCTAAAAATAAATCTAAATAGCGTGCATTTTAAAATTATATTAGCATCATAAAGCACAAGCTCCCTATTCAGTGGATATATTGTTGGTCAGATTACCCACATCACATTTTAAATAAGTATTCCTGATAATTCTGATGTAGCAGTTGCCAGGCTGTGCTTAGGAAACCATTGCTTTTGGCTTTGAGCATTCTCATTGATCAGAAAAATCACAATGCATGTAGAGAAAACAGATTGATTTGAGATTTTGAGCTCTTGATTCCTCATCTAGGATATACATATTTTAATGATTCCCTAGCAAATATTAGTTCACACGCAAAAAATACATTCTTGAATCAAACAGAAATATATTTCAACAGTACAAGAAATAAGGGAAAAGAAGTTGCTATTTATTTGATATATAACAAATAATGTTTACTATACTGTTTTGAAAATTAACTAATTTAATACTTATAACAGTCCATCGTGTAGATATAGTGTTTTTGACATTTAACCGGGAAGGACACTTAATTTAAGTCATTTGCCTAAGTCACAGAACTTGTGAATAAGGATCTGGTATTATAATGCAAATAGGCTGGTACCAAGAGTCCATCCCATTAACCACTACACAATGCAATTCCTACATGTAAAGTCCAATGCCATCTTCCACTTGCCCATTCTGACTGGAAGAACTAATGCAGTTTATTTTACTTCACAAACAAAAAAGTAAATGAAAGCATATAAACATTATTAAAATGTCTCTTTCTTCCTCTTCTAAGAATATATTAGTGCATTCTGGAGGTTGCTTCTCAGGTTCTCATTTTTTGCTCTTTCCTTTTTGGGTTACATTGATTTACATTGTACTCTCATAAAACAGTGCTGTTTATGATATGTATGATATTTATTGCAGCAATAAGATAGCAAATAAACACTTAGGGTGATGCATTTTCATATAGCGAGCAATTTAATCAGATTGAAAAGAAGAAAGTAATGACTTCATGTATAATAACTTGCTTCCTTCACTTGAAATGCAAAGAAAATCTTCATTCATTACTAATCAAGTTGAAGAAAGTGGATAGGTGACATATTACAAATCAATGGATAGTTGTGTGTGTGTGTGAGTATTTTGCATACTTTTTCTCTCATAGATGATATCCTTTGATAAAATCACTTTTGACTAAAATAATTGTGTTTCATGCACCTTTTATGTTGATTAGAATTTTAATTAAACATTTCCAAGATCCATTAATTAATTGGTTTCTTTCAAGTTCTCCCATCATAAATTAAGCAGCATATGAGATTAGCTAAAATATGACAGTCTTGTTGTGACACATTAATCAACATTAACATTTCATCAGTGATTCTAAGATGAAATGCATTTTTTTTTCCTTTTTATTGCTCTTTAACAAATTGAAGAAAATAGAACAGCTATCACATCATGTTTAGAATCCTAGGGTAATTTATGCTACTCTTCTCTTTCTTTCCACTCCCATGAAGGAAAAAAAAGAAGAGAAAACGTAATGAAGAAAGATTCAGAAATAGAGTCACAGAAATTAATGCTGTGAAACCTGCCAACTAAGGCAAAGGCAGTTAAGATCTGTGTCAGTATAGAAATCCCCTTCGCTTTTCTTAGAGTCTCCTTTCTTTTAGTGCCTGACTGACAGAGCACTGTTAAGGCACTCACCCTGAATGCCCCCGACTTTCAAGCAAATTTGCATAGTTTTTCTTCATACTGATTCATGGTTTTCCTTTTAACAAGTTTCTCCCCCCTGGCAACTTTCCTTTAGTCAGCCTCTTCTGTGTGGTTAAGTAGGAGTAATAATATACTCTGGAATGGCTCTGAAATCTGATATTTATTTGAAAAGGAGGGAATTTTTTTTCCAGTTTCAGTTCATGAAAATAAAGATATGTGGCCAATAAGATACCAGTAAGAAATGGGTGTTTGGCTCAGTTTTCAGTTCTTAGGGTGGGCATTATGTTCCTAGTATTCTCAGTAACTCTACCAGAATGTGCAATAAACTGCCATGTGTTTGGGGAACTTGTGTATAAATTCAGGAATAGAAATAAGGTTCAAAAAATTGTCCATCAGTGTTTTTCTTATATGCATCAATGTTTTTCCTTTTATGCCTCAATATAGCTTCCTCACAGCTTGAAATAAACCCATCTGAATTACTTGTCTTTGTGAGAAGATCTCTGTTTATTTTGAGAAGTTAACTTGAACCAGACACTCAAGGATCGTCAATGTTTGTGATAGGAATTCCCAGGGTTAGAGAATTAAGACTAGAAAGGAAAAAAAATGGGGAGTCTGTGATAGATCTGTTTGTGTGCACCCCAGATAACTGGTTTGTGAACTTCATTTTAGGGGGATATTCTACCAACAAGAAGCACTCTGAATTTCTCAAAATGATAAATGAGAAAAAGAGAGTCTGAGACTTAGGCTTGAAAGGGTGAGAAAGAATGGAAAGTTTAAAATTCAGATTCCTCTACTTAAAAGCAAGTTGGTTTTGGAAAGGCTGTTCATACCACATTTGTTCAAAGTGTCTAAGAAAGTTTGCTTACAATTTTGACTGCATTTCCACTAAATAATCCGTGCAGTCTGTGCTTTGACTTTTTAAAATAAATTTTCTCTGCTCTATCTTGTCAAACTAAGTACTCTTTAACATTGATCAACATTTTCCAAAATAGAATGGATTCATTTTGTTGAAATTTTTTTGGACTGGTCAGCTTCTGCTTTATAAACTCCAATTTGTCAAAATGCATTTTTAGCAGTTACTGTATCTGATAGATTCGCTTTAATTATATGCACATTCTGAAGTTGGAACCTATGGAAATATGTGTGGCTTCAGATCAAAGTTACATTACACCATTTTGGCCATCCTTGGTCTTTAATCTTTAAAGATTATATTACCTTCTGCCCAGGAGGGATATGAAATTGATCTGAATCTCTGGACACACAGTGGAAAGACTTTACACTTGATAAATTACTTCTCTTCCTTATTTGAGGAAGAACCAATGCACATTGCAGAGGCTAACACTTCATTTGATGTAAGATGTGCTCTTTGTCCTTCAGACATTTTTTTTTTGGGGGGGGGAGAGTCCAGTGTTCAATTATTTCATCATGTATAAAATATAGTATTTTCTGTTTGGTCATCATTGATTTTGTAATTCTCCTCTACCATTGCAATAATACATACTTGGGCAGGCCATAGTAGCTCCATGCCGGAGACCCTGGTTCAATTCCCAGTGCCTGCCCATGCAAAAAAAAAAAAAAAAAAACACCATAATTTCTTTCCAAAATTTTCATTGCTGCCATTCCTTCTGTAGTCAAATATATGAAATTAATAATGTTCTTGAAATATTTCATATGCAAATAAATGCCCAGCAAATATTTGCAAAAATCAGCACCAAATGATTTTTGAATAACTGCCTGCAACTGTTAGGGCCATATATGGCTGGCAGTTAGAGCGGGTGTTCTTTTCCACTAGTGTTTAGCTCAGTTAACCTCAAGTTCTCAAGTTGCAATTATATGACCCAAATTAAGTTGATATAGAAAGCAATGATTTGATTGTTTAATAGCTAATCACATCATGTTGTATCCTTTTACTTCATTCTCTCTCTCTCTCTCTCACACACACACACACACATCAGTTCAAATTTATCTCAATTCTCAAAACATTTTTAGTCATTTTGGCCAAGTTCTGCTTTTAAAATACATCAGATTATGCATTTGTCTGTTTAGAGAATCTAGAGTTTTAGAGATTTGATGGAAACAGCCCAAACTTGTTTTTCGTGATGTATATGAACTGCTCAAAGTTATCTGAGTTAAAATGACTCAATAAATTATTTTCTTCCTGTGTTTGGTTATTTTTAAACAATTTTGTGCTTTTACAGAGCAGCTTCATTGATCCAAAGATTGGTAGGGAATTAAAGATCTTAATTCATTTTTTTCACGTATTTTAATGATAAAGATATATAGCTAAAGTATACTGTAAAAAATTATAAAAATCTCATTGCTCAGTGAAATGGTGATTTATTTAGCTTTTCTCCATTAATATTGCATTATTGTTCCTACACCTAAAGCATCTAAGACTGTAATATCTTCCTTGAATACTGTAATTAAAATTTTAAGTATAAATTTTCACAATGCTGGTATAGTAAAATTAGAGAGAAAAAGTTTCATATTATGAATGCCAAAATATGATTAACTATGGAACACAATATTACAAAACTGTGTACATACAAATTATAAAAGTTGTACAGATGACAAGAGATTTGAAAGGAAAACTTCCTTTTTCTCATTACAATTAAAAAATGTTCCTTTATAACAGCAAATATTATAATTTTTGTGAGTTACTAAACCATTGTTTTTATAAACAAGGGGTGGGAAAAGAAGTTCCTAGAAATTGTTGCTCAGTAAAAATGAACTGTATAGAAAAAGAATATTTACTAGCTCAGTAGAACTTTCACCTTTTTTTGAGGAATTTTTCCTTCCGTTTCTTTAAAAAGATTTGAACTAGTACATCAAAAAATGTATAAATGCTCAATAGAAGGAAACATTTTATAGTCCACATTGTTTTTAGCTGCAAATCTTATGAACAATCTAATTTTCTCATCATTTCTTCTCTGCACCTTTCAAATATAAAGCACATGTATACTTATTAAGTTCTTTAATTTTACTCAAGGAAAGTGATGTAATTGTTTTAAGTGGATTTGTAAACATTTAAACTTTACTTTCTGATTTTCAGTTTATTGATTCTTACAGTCATGGAATATTGATTTTTGGTTTTGCTTTGTTTTTATTTTAAGTGAACTAACTAATATATTTTTTGGAATGATAATCAGTCCCTACTATAAATTTATTAATTATTAGCTATACCCCCCTTCCCAACCTTTTGCCAAACTTTACCTGAAAAGATATATCTATATATCTAAATATTTCCTACTTGTTATATATGTGCGTGTGTGTGTGAGATATATGTGTGAGTGTGTATTTAATTAATGGAGGGCCATATTTGAACTATAGTTATTTTATGTTGCTGTTTAAAATAACTTTTTTACCTATCAGTTGAGCTATTCTAAAAGCATAATTCTACCCTTCCAATATACATTTAGGGGTTATAATTATGCTTATTAAATCTACTTTTTTATATGATTTTCCATCCAAGACCTATAACCAGCTATAATTCACAACCAGCAAAAAGTAAAAGTGCTTATTTGGGTAGGTAGTTAGGATTGTAACGTGTTGTTAAAATACACTAGGATGATCATTTTTCAGAATTTTCTCCAGAACAATGTTTTCTTTTATTAAAAAGCAAAATTTGATGATTCTTTAGATCATAGTACAAGAGCAAAAAATGGTTTTCATCCTCAATTACGCAATTATTTTTATTGTTTTCTTAAAAGCTACCGACGTCTCTTCGTAAGTCAATGTAAGTGATGCAGAGTATCTCAAAGAAAGAAGCTACTTATAAAAATAAAATTGAAGCCACCTGTTCTGTTAGCCAGGCTTTGTCATCTAACTGTAAGCACTTCTGAACAGCCTCTAGGGTGCTTTCTAAGTCTTTGAAGTATCATTAGAAGGTCTGCGGTGAGGAATAAGGTTTCACTGCTCATGCTCTAGGCATTAGTCAAATGGGAAAGAAGGTTGCTCTCATTCATGAATACCCTTTTGAGACTGTATAAAGTTGTACTTAAAGAGGCGAAGAGTTACTCATGTTTCAATTTTAAAGCAAAAGACTGAAGGAAAAGGCAATTTGGGATCTGTACTAATGAATTCTTTACCACAATTATTTTGAGTTTCTTTAGAAGTATAATACTCTGTTCCGAGATTTTAAAATGAACAAATTATTCTTTGGGGGGATTAAATGTCTGTTAAAAAAAAATGGGCAGATTTCCTAGTATGTCACTTTCATTTTTAAGCAAATATTGGACCAGATTTTAATTTATTCTCCACATTTAATGGTTTGCTATTATTAATAATTAGAAAGAGAAAGGATGTTATTTCTAATATGTTCAAGTGATTACATATTATTTTCCATCCTTCATTGAATGTGTGAGTGAAACAAATGACTACTAGTTTTACATAGATCGAAGTATTTGCCCCACTGCCTAATGTAATGAGCTTCTTTGTAGAATGCTGGCATGGCAGTCTAGGGCACGAGACATTCAATTTAGAATAATATCAGTGTTCTGCGTTGCATTTTTGATTGTGATAAATTTTAATGGCGAAACAATATAAAGTAATACACTGTACATGCATGGTATAATATATCCGACAACAGGTTGAAATATTTGTAACATTTCTCATTAGCTTAAATTCACTTTCACAGTTTAGAAAAGATAAAATTTGTTTACTGAAATCGTGACTCCGATCCCCTCTTCCTCACACTCTCCCCGGAAGAAATCATGCTACTTAAGTGTATGTATATTGTTTGCATGTGTGTTTTTGTAGTTTCTGTGTATATGCAGATATTGATAAATAATATGCGTTTTTAAAATTTGATATTCAAAGGATACTTTGTATCTTTTATAGCTTGAAAGTTTTTAATTTTTGAAAAAATTATCTATGATAACTATATATCAAATGTACTGAATATGATTATTATATGACTAAACCATAGTATATCCTTTCGCCTATGGAGGAATGAGTTGATTTTTCTGCTTCAGTTACCATCTTTATGCATGTCTCCTTCTGCTCGTGTTCCAGCCTTCTGTTAGGTCAGACATATAGAGTTAAGATTCCTCTATGTCACCTTTTTTCACCAATAGGTACAAATGTATACTCTTTCAACAATGTAAAATACCACAAAATACTCTTATCCCAAAATTTTAATTAGTACTTGGTTTTATTAGATTTTAAAATTTGTAATGTTAAATGTGTCCAATTTTGAAATCATTTTCAGTTTCCTATTTTTTTTTTTAACTGAAAGATTTCCGTAGAATTTGGGGCATTAGGGTTTATTCTGTGAATTGCCTTATAAATTTTTACCATTTTTGCATATTGGAATATTTCTATTCCACTGATAGTAATTTTACTAGTTATAATCAATGCAAATAGCTTCTATTCATCTGTGGTCTGTTTTAAAGCTTTATCTTCATTTTTCAATTTAATATGTTCAAAGTTATCAGTTTTTGCTGTGAATTTTGTATTTCCTATGTCAATTTGAAGAAATTCCTTTCTGGAGTGATACTGTAAATATATTCTCATGTATTTTCATCTAAATATCCACATAAAGCTATTTAATTTATCCATAATTTAATTTCTTATGCATTATGAATTTGGAATCTTGCTATTATAAATAACTATCTCAAGGTCATTTGTTAAATTGACAGTTGTTTCCTCCCAGATATTTAATGACACATCTACCATATATGAAAACCACACACACATACATGGCTCTTTTCTTAGGCTCTCTGTTATGTTTCTTTGGTTATTTACAATTAATATGTAATAATTGTTATGACTTCATAATATTCTGTGATTTTCCCATCCACTTTCTTCTTTGGTGGGGGAAGGTGAGGAGAGTTTTTATTCTTCTCTTTTTCCATAGGTTGACAATACATTTTCTCAAACCCTGTTGATATAATTTTTGATTGCTGTCTAGCGAAGCCTGCTATAATAATTGTATTTGATTTGTAGATAGTCTTTCTTCCTTTCTGGTTATTCTTTCTATTTAATGGAAACAATATATCATTTACTAAACAACTAGCATGATCCCTTTTTGTTACTCTTAATTTTATTCCTATTTTTGTGGTTTTTATAGTTTCCATGAGGAAACAATTATTTATTTATTCTTATTAGAGAAGTTCTGGTTTATAGGAAAAGTATGCAGAAAATACAGTTGTCGTATACATCCCTGACCCACTCAGTTTTCCATATTATTAACAATTTGCATTAGTGCAATTTGCATTACTGCAATAAACCTTTGATACAATTGATGAAGCAGTATTATCAAAGTTATATTAACTCTAATCCATTGTATATATTAAATTTCACTGCTTATTTATACCTTCCTATGCTGTTTTTTATAAAACTTTCATTCTAGTAACATATAAGTCAAACTTTCTCCCATATTCAATTATAAAATTCTGTGGTGTCACTTATATCCACAATTTTATGCTACTATCACCACTATTTACTACCAAAACTTTTTCTATCAGCCAAACAGAATCTCAGTACCAATTGAGATTTAACTCCCCATTCTCTACCTCTACCATAGCCCCTAGAGACCTGCGTGCTAGTTTCAGGCTCTTGAAATTTACTTATCTAATTATTTAATATAAGTAATGAGATCATACAATATCTGTCCTTACACTCCCAAATAAATTTGATAATTGGCTTTTCCATTTCTTCAAAGTATACTTTAGGAAGTTTGATTGAGATTGTGTTAAATTTGTAAATTTCTTTGGGTAGAATTGACATCTTATAAATATTTATTCTTCCAATCAATGAATACAGAATACCCTCCATTTATTTGATTTATTTTAGCAATATTTTGTGCTTTTTCTATGTACAAGTTCATTACCTGCTTGGTTAATTTTATTCCTAGATATTTGATTACTTTGGTTGCTATTGTAATCATTTTCCGATTTGTCTTCAAGTTCTTCATTGATAGTGTACAAAACATTACTGATACTTGCTTATTGATCTTTTGTCCTACCACCTTGCTGAATTTGTTTATTAGCTTTAGTAGTACTGTGGTTTTTTTTCAAGATTTTCTACATGTAGAATCAAGCATTCTTGTTTTCTTTTTTTTTTTTTTTTTTTTTTTTTTTTTAAAGAGAGAGGGAGGAAGGGAAGGAAAGACAGAGAGAAGGAAGGAAGGATGGAAGGAAGGGAAACATCTTTAAACATTTTCTTGTTTTATTGTATTTTGTTTGTTTGTTTTTGTTTTTTACATGGGCTGGGGCCGGGAATCGAACCGAGGTCCTCCGGCATGGCAGGCAAGCACTTTGCCCGCTGAGCCACCGCGGCCCGCCCGCATTCTTGTTTTCTGATGCTTGATTCTACATGTAGAAAAATAGGGAAAGATACACTTTTTCTTTTCTAATTCATAAACTTGTATTTCCTTTTCTTGCATAATTTCTTTGGCTAGAACTGCCAATGCAATGTTGAATTACAGAGGTAACAATATGCATCCTTGTCTTGTTTCTGGTTTTAGAGAGAAAACTTTAAATCTTTTCAATTGGGTGTTAATATCAGTTGTTGGCTTTTCATTTATGCTCCTTACCAACATGAGGAAGTTTCCTTCTATCCTTGTTTTTCTGGGTGTTTTGTTTATCTAGTAAGGGTGCTGGAGTTTGTCAAATGCCTTTTCTGCATCAACTGACATGATCATGTGGTGTTTTATTTTGTTAATGTGATGTATTACATTAACTGATTTCCTTGTCTTGAACCACCCTTGCATAAATTCTACTTGATTATATTCTAAAATTCTCTTAATGTGCTGTTGAATTTGACTTGCTCATATTTTGTTGAGAATTTATAATTGCATTGATACAGGGTGTGGTAGTTAGATTCAGTTGTCAACTTGGCCAGGTGAAGGCACCTAGTTCTGTTTCTGTGGACATGAGCCAATGGTACGTGACGCTCATCTGTTGCTGATTACATCTGCAGTCAGCTAGGAGGCGTGCCTGCAGTAATGAATGGTGTTTGATTTAATTGGCTGGTGCTTAAATGGAGAGCTCAATGTAGCACAGCCCAAGCAGCTCAGCATATTTCATCTCAGCACCCACAGCTCAGCCCAGGCCTTTGGAGATGCAGAAAGAAGTCACCCTGGGGAAAGTTGTTGGAACCCAGAGGCCTGGAGAGAAGGCCAACAGAGACCATCCTGTGCCTTCCCATGTAAAAAAGAACCTAAGTTGAAAGTTGGCTGCCTTTCCTCTGAAGAACTAACAAAATAAATCCCCTTTTATTTAAAAGCTAATCCATCTCTGGTGTGTTGCATTCTGACAGCAAGCAAACTAGAACAGATGTTGGTACCAGAGGAGTGGGGTGCTCTGCAGTTTGCAAATACCAAGCATGTTGGAATGGCTTTTTAAATGTATAAGGGCAAAGAATCTGGAGAAGTTGTGAGAAGCTTGATAGAGAAGGCCTAGAATGTTTTGAAGAGACTGTTGGTAGAAATGTAGACTCTGAAGATACCTCTGATGAGGTCTTAGATAAAAATGAGACGTGTCATTACAGACTGGAAGGAAGGTGATCCTTGTTTTAAAATGGCAGATAATCTGGCAAAGTTGACTAATGGCTTTGGCGGGAGGGCAGATTTTAAAAGCCATGAACTTGGATATTTAGCAGAAGAGATCTCCAAATTAAATGTCAAAAGTGAAGCCTGGTTTCTCCTCACAGCTTATATTGAAATGCGACAGGTGAGAGAGAAGCTGAAAACTGAAGTGTTGAGTAAAAAGAAACCAGAAATTGAGCTCATGGAAAATTCTGGACCTCCAGAAAGGGAGACCCCAGAGTATAGCACCCTGTGTGAGGATTTAACCAGATATGAAACCAGTCAGCCATTTCAGAGAAAGTCAGGATCGGACATGGAGTTATCCAGGAAGGATCTGTGGAAACTCCTTATGTCTGATGGGCATGATCCAAGGCTACTCCATAGAAAGCCAACGAGAGTGCTGTGGGACCTGTATAAACAAAGTCACTGCCAGGCTGGACTGGAGGGTTCAGAGAAGGGACACACTGGAGGAAAAATAACTTCAGAGGCAAAACCATGGAGGCTGAGGTCTGAAGTCAAGGAGCCTCTGGTCAGGAGAGGGGACCCACCCAAGCCCATGGAGAGGGTGAGTTTGCCCCGAAGGCAGAGGATGGGCCTTCCACCTCCTTGCAGTGGAAGAGTCATGCCGCCTCAGGCCTTGGAAATGGTGAAGCACATTCCTTGGGATTTGGGGAGAGCCTGGCTGCCACCACTTGGAGGGGTTGAGCCTGTGCCCCAGAGAAGGCAGAGAACCTGGGTGCAGCCCCAATGCTTGGCGAGGGTGGAGCCGAGAAAAAGGTGGTCTCCAAAATGTCCCCCAAGGTTTTATTCAGAGAGAGGCAGGCCTCTGTGTAGGCCTTGGAAAGGGTGGGACTGCCACTTTCGAAAGCCCTGAGGATAAATGACTCTCAGACTTTGAAATTGTATGGATTTTGCCCTGCAGGTTTTCAAAACTGTCTGGGTCCTGTGATCCCTGTGTTCCTTCCTCCCTATGGAAATGGGTATATGTATCCTATGAATGTTCCTCTTTTACATGCTCATAGTAAATAACGTGTTCTGAGTTTCACAGGTCCAGAACCAGAGGAGAATTTTGCCTTAGGACAGACCATGCCTGTAACTGACTTGATGAGATTTTATACTGTCTCTAATTTTGTAGTTCATTTGTATTGCTACTGAAATGGTTTAAGGATTTCTTATATTGTTATGAAATTAATGGATTTTGTATATAGGAAAAACATGTCTTCTTTAGGGGCCAGAGGGTAGAATGTGCTGGTTTGAAAGGATGTATGCCCCCTAAAAAAGCTATGTTTTAATCAAAATCTCATTTCATAAAGGTAGAATAATCCCTATTCAGTACTGTATGTTTGAGACTATAATCAGGCCATCTCCCTGGATGATGTGATTTAGTCAAGAATGGTTGTTAAACTGGATTAGGGGATGACATGTCTCTGCCCATTTGGGTAGGTCTTGATTGGTTTATTGGAGTCCCATAAACGAGGAAACATTTTGGAGAATAGGAGATTCAGAGACAGCAGAGAATGCTGCAGCACCACAGAGCAGAGGGTTCATGAGCTCTGTGACCTTTGGAGATGAAGAAGGAAAATGCCTCCTGGGGAGCTTCATGAAACCGGAAGCCAGGAGAGAAAACTTGCAGATGATGCTGTGTTCGCCATGTGCCCTTCCAGCTGAGAGAGCAGTCCTGACTGTGTTCGCCATGTGCTTTCTCACTTGAGAGAGAAACCTGAACTTCATCAGCCTTCTTGAACCAAGGTTTCTTTCTCTGGATTGATGCCTTAGATTGGACATTTCTGTAGAATTGTTTTAATTGGGACATTTTCTTGACCTTAGAACTGTAAACTAGCAGCTCATTAAATTCCTCTTCTTAAAAGCCATTCTGTTTCTGGTATATTGCATTCCGGCAGCTAGCAAACTAGAACACAGGGTGTTTATAATTTTATTTTCTTGTGGTATGTTTATTGGTCTGTGATAAAAAAGTGATGCTGGCCTCATATAATATGTTTAGCAGTGTTCTTCCTCTTCAGTTTTTCTGGAAGATTTGAGCATGATTGGTGTTAAATCTTCTTGGAATATTTGGTAAAATTTCCCTGAGAAGCCATCTGTCCAGGACTTTTCTTTGTTGGAAGGTTTTTGATTACCAATTCAGTCTCTTTAGTTACTCTTAGTCTGTTGATATCTTCTATTTCTTCATGAGTCACCATGGATAGTTTGTGTGTTTCTATGAATTTGTCTATTTCATTTAGGTTTTCTAATTCATTGGTATGGAGTTGCTCATAGTATCCTCTTCCAATTCGCTTTATTTCTGTGAAGGCAGTAACAATGGCCCACCTTTCATTTCTGATTTTAGTCATATGCATACTCTCTAATTTTTTATTTGTCAGCCTTATTAAGTTTTGTTGGGTTTATTCATCTCCTCAAATAATAAACTTACATTTTGTTCATTCTCTGTACTATTTTTCATCTTCTATTTCATTTATCTCTGCTTTAATGTTATTCTGCTTCAGTCCACTCAGTTTTGTGTTTAGCTCGCTGTTCTTTTCTAGTTCCTCAAGTTGCGAGGGTAGATCTCTGATTTGAGATCTTCTTTTTTATAGTAAGCATGTATAACTAAAAAATGTTCCTCTCAGCGCTGCCTTTGATGTCTCTCTTCAGTTTTGTAATGTTGTATTTTCATTTTCTTTTACCGTTCAGAGTATCTCTGTCAACTGGGAAGGCACATGACTACATCTGCTAGCTTTCTCTCAGGGCTTCTTCAGGCAGTTTCTATGGAGATGTTTTCTTTCTGCATCTCCAAAGACTGATTCTGTGGGCCCTGAAGCTTTTTCCAAAATGCTTCCCTCTTATGGGACTCTAAATATGTAACACATCTCCATAGAAACCACCTAACTAGAAAGTACCACCTCAAATTGGGTGGGTCGCAGCTCCATGGAAACAATTTAGTCAAAAAGATTCCACCCCATAATTTTGAATGAGGATTAAAGAACATGGCTTTCCTGGCATACACAGCAGTTTCAGGCCAGCATAGATTCTATACAAAGTTATTTATTCTAAGTTAATAAATATATATATATTTAAAAATATGAACAATACAATTTAGCTGAGCAAACATCTATGTTCACGAAATGAAAAGACTTATGAACCATGTTGAGGAGTTTCTCTTTTAATTAAAACTGTCCTGAATTGTTAAGCAGAGGTTTAACAGGATCTAAGTTGTGTTAACAAAGATTACTTTGATGCATTGTGGCTAATAGTCATGTCACCAGAGTTTAGGAAGAAACATCAGTTAAGATGTTACTCCCAGATCCAGGAACTATAGTTTTAACCCAGATGATAGTGTTGTAAGACGAGGTAGTATATTTTCAAAAATAATTTCAGAATGTGCTGAAAATTTAATAGGAGGTGCAGATTCTGAAGACTGCAGCATACCTACTTTGTGCATTTCTATGCCTTGCACTACTAGAGGAATTAAGGAGGAAATCGCCAATCTTACTCATGTAGTTATACCTCCATCTGGGTTTATGGTAGTTTATTTAAAACACAGGTACATTAACCAATATTAATATGTTAATACAGGAATATTAGTCTGCTCATCACTATGAATGATGAATGCTGTGAGTGCATTCTAAACAATAAGGTTTCTGAGTATATGCATGGCCTGCCAACATGTAGGAATGAAAGTGATAACATTTTTAGATGCACAACTAACTTCTTTGAAAGTTAAGGTGATAGAATACAGATATTCTATTTTGTGTGATAAAATGAAAATCACTTGTAATAAAAATGATGAATATTTACTTGTCATATATCAATGTTTCACATTTATAGCTAATTTTCTGATGAATAGCTGCAATTTTGGAGTACAGTGCAACAAGTTCATATGTAGCTAGCTTTCCTGATCATAAATTTTATTTAGAATGCTCACAGTCTTGTTGGAATCTTTACTGTCTAGGAAACTGATTCGCCAATTAAATTTTCGCAAAAAGCAGTAATATTTGAAAGCCTTTTATTATTCACTATGTGTTTTAAGTTTATGTCTTCCAATTGCATTTATCAACATTCTTCCACATAGAAAACAAAATCAATCAAATAGGGTGGGCAACAGTGGCTCAGTGGCAAGAGTTCTTGCCTGCCATGCCAAAGACCTAGGTTTGTTTCCTGGTGAATGTAAACAACAAAAAAAAATCAAGTAAATATCATTCTAAGTATATAAATTTTAATATTTGTGTCCATTCAATTATAAATCCTATAGCTAAATACTGCTATCAAAAAGGAAAATCTAGGGTGCATAAGTGGTTCAGTAGTTGAATGCTTGCCTTCCATGCTGGAGACTGTGGGGTTTGATTCCTAGACCGTGCAACCCGCCTCCCCTGCCCCCCAGTAAAGGAAAATCTATACTTTTCTCAATAAGTAAAATGAAAATTAAAATTGTTCCCATTCTACCTCACACCGTATATAACGATCAATTCAAAATGAACAAAGACCTAAAAATAAGAGCCAGAATTATAAAACTATTATAAGAAAGTGGAGGGAATCATCTTAAGGACCATGTATTAAGCATTGGTTTCCTAGATGTACATCCAAAGCATAAGCAACAAAATAAAAAGCAGATAAGAACATTATCATGAAAATAAAATGACAACCTACACAATGGGAGAAAATTATAGAAACCACATATTTGATAAAGGTTAAATATCAGAATATATAAGGAATTCTTTCAAATCAAGAATAGAAACACACCCCAATTAAAAAAAGATGTGCAAATGACTTTAATGGCCCAAGCCCATGAAATGATTGTTAACATCATTAGCCATTACGGAAATGCAAATCAGATCAATATTGAGATACAAACTACACGCCCTCTAGAATAACTATTATTTAAAAAATGGAAAACTACAAGCATTGGAGGGGACGTGGAGAAATAGGAATGTTCATTCATTGTTGGTGGAATGTGAAACTGTGGAACAGCTGTGGAATATCGTTTGGCAGTTCCTCAGAAAATTAAATATAGAATTATCATATAACCTTGAAATCCTGCTTCTGTGTAAGTACCCAAAACTACTGAAAGCAGGGGCTTGAACAAACATTTGTACACCAACGTTCACAGTGGCATTGTTCACAAATGCCAAAAGATGGAAGCCACGCATGTCCACCAAGTGATGAATGGATAAACAAAATATGGTAGATACACACAGTGGAATATTATTCACCCATAAAAAGAAATGAAATTCTGATGCATTTGACAATATGGATGAACTTTGAAGACATCATGTTGTGTGAAATAAGATAGCCACAAAGGACAGATATTTTATAATCTCACTGACATGAAATAATTAGAATAAGCAAACTCATAGAATCAGAATCTAGAATGCAGGTTAACAGTTGACAGGATGGGGTAAGAAATAAGGAGTTAAGGTTTAAAATGTATAGAATTTCTATTTGATATGGTGGAAAAGTTTTGGTAATGGAGAGTTGTGATGGTAGCACAACACTGTCAATGTAAATAAAAGCACTGAATTATATATTTATTTAAAATTGGTTAAAAAGGAAAGTTTTAGGTTATGCATTTGAAAAAAAATGTACATAGAAAAAATCTAAACACTAAATTCCATAGTATTTAAAATAAAGACTGATTTAAAGTTGCCACCAGGCTTGTTTTATTCTAACTCCATAAAACTAAGTATCACAGCCATAAGGAATATTTGAAAGAGAATCTGCAGGAAATAAATATTATTTATCAGAAGCATTGAATAAATTACAAAACAGAAAATTGGAAAGCTATATATAACTTATCTAAAAAACCATCACTGTTTGTTTGTCTGTATTGGTTCAACAAAAGGAAATGTGATAAATAGCTATTTTAAACAAAAACTGAGAATAAAGATCTATTTTTTAGACATCAGGCAAAATAAATGTTTAAGGACAGAAACATTACGAGCTTATGAGATAAGTACAAAGACCCCTAAAAGCAAGCAAGCAGAACTAGTATTTGGAATAGCTATTACCTTGTTCAATAAACAATGATGATATTTAAAATGAAGTAATATAGCAGAACTATCAAGAAAGTAGGTGACTGTTGGCTACAGTAGCAAGAAAAATAAACTGAATATGAGCATGCTCCTGATCTGTAATGAGAAAGTTTATCTTCTGGTTATGTACTGAGCATTTTAGCCAAAGCCATGAGAACTAAAGTGGCATCTTAGAAAAACTGCTAGACTTGTGACAAATCAACAAAACAAAGAGCAAAAATATAGCAAAACACAGTGACAACATCAAAAACACAGTTGGTTAGAATGTTAACTGAGAAATTGAGCCAATCACTTTACCTCACTGAACTTAACTTTTCTTATTTGGTAAAAAAAAAAAAAAAAAAAAAAAAAAAAATCACAATAAACAAAACAGTCCAATATGTTTCTCTTATAACAATAAGAAAGCTCTTCTCATAAGCCTTTCAATCGTGTGTACGGGTTGTACATAGTAAGTACTTACAGTGATCTGAATCTGTACACATCCCAGAAGAAAACATGTTCTTAAAGTTATTCCACTCCTGTGTGTGTAAACTCACTTAAATAGGTCCTTTTGGTGAAGCTACTTCAGTTGAGGTGTGACCCACTTCATTCAGGATGGGTCTTAATCCTATTACGGGAGTCCTCTGTAAATGAAATGAATGCAGAGAGAATGGGAAAGCCACTGAAGCAAGAAGCTGAAATCAGTGAAACCTGGAAGAGACGGGAGAGATCAACAGATGCCACCATGTGCCTTGCCATGTGGCAGAGGAGCCAAGGATCACTGGCAGTCAGTCGATCTTCAGGAATGAAGCACAGATTTTATGATGCCTTGGTTTAGATATTTTCACAGACTCTAACTGTAAGCAAATAAATTCTCATTGCTCAAGCCAAACATTTCATGCTATGCTTTAAGCAGCCTAGGGAGCGAAAACAGTACATAATAGAGATTCAATTTCCATTTTTCTCACTGAGTTTTTATGAAATTAATATGATTATTCAAGTGAAAATACCTAGTATCTACAATAATAGCATTATATTGGCTACTGCATTATATAAATTTGATGTCCTTATATAAATATGATTATATAAATATGATGTCCTTAATTTTTGTAAAAACATAAAGCTAGATATTATCTTTTTTTTTAGAGATGGAAAGAAGTTCAGAATGGTAAGTAACTTTCCCAAACTGCCCGTATAAACCTTATGATCAGATTTGTGCTTCTCTAAATATGAGGTTCTTTTCACTATAGAGGAAAGGCAACCCCATTCCTTGGTAGAACGTTAGCAAAATTATTATTTAATTATATAAATCAACCATTTAAGTGTTTCAAGTAATCTTCAGAAACTGTTTATTAATAGATGTTTACTTGTACAGTAGAAATCAAAGCTACAGAACGCTTGCACACATACATGTATACTCCTCTTTTAGTTTTCTTGCTGCTAAATCAAATACCATGTAAGTGGATGGCCTAAAGAACAGGAATTTGTTGACTCAGGGTATTGAAGTTAGGAGAAGTCCAAAATCAAGCCATCATAAGGTGATACTTTCTCCCAGAAGACTGTGAAATTCTGGGACTGGCTGCTAGTGATCCTTGGTCCTTGGGTTTTCTGCACTTGACAGCCTCTCCTGGCCTCCATTGATTTCCAACTTCTGGCTGTTCCCTGTGACTTTTTCCTCTCTCTTTGTGAACTGCTCTATAAGGCCTTCGGTAACAGGATTAGACCCATCCTGATTCATCTGAGCCATGACTTAACTAAAAGCAACATCATCAAAAGACCCTGTTTACAAGAGTTCATGTCCACAGAAATGGAATAAGTTTAAGAATGTTTTTCTAGGACATGAAACTCCAAGCCACCACGTCCCGTAACTTATATACACAAAGCTTAGAAATAGAATCTTTGTTTTTTTGTATCCTGTATGGTTGGGGTTGACATTTCATTCTGTTTCGATGTGAGTATCCTCTTAGTGAAGCCCCATTTGTTGAATTTTTGTTTGTTTGGTTCTTCACTTATTTGTTTGCTTGAGAAGTGCGTGGACTGGGAATCAAACATGGGTGTCTCCCAAGGTAGGCAAAAATTCTACCACTGAGCTACCCCTGCACCCCCAGAAATAGAATCTATTTTAAGGGAAAGAAGTTATTAATCTATTGTTTATTGTCTCTCAACTTGGTATCTCCTCTAATATAGGTCACTATGTAATGCAAGGGCTGAGACCCACTGAACACGTTTCTCCTTTACCCGATTACTCTCAGCTTCTAATAGGAAACAATAGAGGGAGATTGGAAGGCAGGTAGAAGGAAGTAGGTAGTTCCTCTCTCCATCGTTTGCTGGTCCAGGCATCAATGTCATAGCAATTGCTTTCTGTCTTCCTAGCAGCAGTTGGTTTCAGCCGCCAATTTTTTAGGTATTCCCAGAACCAGACTCATTGCACTGCTTCAGAGGGCACTCTTCCAGGCTCCTATGTAACAGAAGTAGCCACATCCCTTGGTTTTGATATTTCCTGAATTTCTTTCTGTTTGACCTAGGGATAACGGTTCACTTCTTGTAAGCATCACTGGATTACCTCAGTATTTCCTTTTTTGACCAATTTAGTATTATAACACTAGTATAAACAATTCCCTTTAGTAAATTATTGCTATTGAAATATCTTATTGGTGTCTGGTTTTCTGACTAGACCCTAGCTAATATAATTATTATGGTTTTGTGCAGATAAAATTTGTTTCTTTTTAGAAAATTTTGAATAGCTTCCTGCAATTCAGAGAGGAAAGATTTATATAAGGATATACTCTTGAACTAAGCACACATAGCTATAAAGTACAATATCTCAATCTAAAAAAGTTGTAAATAAGAGGGCAAACTCCAGCATATTACTGCAAGAACTTTTGTCCATATACCTTAATACTATAGATTTGCTCTTCTAAAAGGCAGGTGTCCCAGGTGTTTGAAGTTTCTGGCATTGTTTTTTGAAAAGAACCATGGCAGAATACAATTTGTTGAAACAGGGATTTTAAAGTGTTTCTAACTTCTGAAGTTTGCTGTATAAATCACTGTGATCTGGTAAATTTAGCACAGAGCTGAGACTTGAAACTTGTCATCCTGAGTGTTAGGCAGTGACTGGGCAACTACAGACAAGTCACTTATTCTCCTCTGTACTTCAGTCTTCTCACCTTACAGGGCTTTGCCAAATAAAGATGATTTTTCAACCTTTACAGATAACAATGGTGGCTAAGAATTTCTTGTGGCTCTCTCTAAGAAGAAAGTGCATGTGCAATTTTACTTGACTCTGCTTTATTGTCTCTAGATATTGTGGTTTTAAAAAATGTAACATATGTATATGGAGTATACAAAGACTATTGCCATTTGAATGCATGAGTATTGTGAATATTTACATATTTATTTGATCAGAAACTGCAAACACACTCACACAGGAGATGTACAGAAGAACACTTAGATAAAAATTTGTGGAGTCAGTATAGCAATAGATGTATTAGAGTAAATAGCAAATCTGTAGTCAGACTTCATGGAGCTGCTACTTGCAGAATGACATGGCCATTTTACTTAAGTTTCAAGCTTGTTTACCTATACATGAAATCTCATGAGATAAGGAAATATGAAATGGGATAATGATAGTGTAAAAATCATGTGGTCCTATTGGAAAATTTATGTGGCTCTATTGGAAGAATAAATATGTAATCTATATACATTAAAATAAAAAACAATATCATAGGTGTATACTTAACATTACAACACAGATGTGATCAAAAAGTTAAAATAAGTTGACCAACCAATAATTTTCGAGATATCTACCCCTAATTAGCCTAGACCATATTTCTGAATTTGGGTAGTTTTTCACACAGACAGCTTGATTTTCCCAAACTTCTTAAGTCAGCACATTTTATTTGTATTGCCAGAATTTTCTCTGAAGCCACTTGCAGCTCTGTTAACATTCCTCTCCACAGTAGTGATCCTTAAACTGTTTAGTGTTTAATATCCCTATGATAATGCAAGAAAAGCTATTGGCTTTTCTCCAGAAAGCTGCACATGGACATATATGCCAAATAAAACCAAATGATATAAAATCATAAGGTATTCATAAATCTTCTAAAGTTTGCCATTGCCTATGAATTTTAAAAAAAATATAAAAAATCTCATGAGATAAGGAAAATGAAGAAGAGTTAATGGTATTTTTTGAATTGGGTCCAGAGCCTGATTTCTATTATTACATATAGCATTCATAATTTACAAATTAAGTAGAAGCAAGTATATAAGGAGGAGTGTGCTCTATAAAGCATACAAGGCACCTTAAATTACCAAGAACACTTACGTGTTCTCCCTTCATGTCTAAGAATGTGAAGCCAGCATTCATTTTGAGAGCAGGATTTGATCATGTCCAATATATGGATAACTAACATCACATGTCCTTGTGTGACAGTAAATTGTTAAAGAAAATCCAGAACACAATGGCGTTTGGAACAGTCTGAAAACAATATTTTTATGTAGTATTCTACAATAAAGGAAAAATGAAAACCACACTCGAATCTTTTATAAATATCGACACACTTTTATGTGTTGGGATATCCGTGCTGAATTTAAAGTATTTTAATCTATAATTTAGTTCAAATCAAAATTAACTAGGAACAGGTCTCACTAGTCTAATGTGCATGAAATGGTCTCTTTCATTTATATTTTGTTGGTGTTGCTGCAGCTGTTGTGTGTGTGTGGTGTGTGTGTTTACTAAACCTTGTGATTGTTAAGTTCATGTGTCAACATGGCCAGGTGATGATTCCAGTTGTTTGGTCAAGCAAGCTCTAGTCTGATTGTCACAGTGAAGGTATTTCGGTGGATTTAAATCATTAGTCAGCTGATTGCACCCGTGGCTGATTATATGTACAATCAACAAAGGAGATCGCCTTCAGCAATGAGAGAAGCTTCATCTAATCACTTAGACACCTTAAAGGGAGAACTGATGATTTCAACAGTCAGAAAGAAGTATTTTTAAATCTACTTTAGCTAGCCAGCATCTGCAGTTGAATTCACTGAAATCTTCTTCAGAGTTCCCAACTTGAGGCCTGCCTTATGGAATTCTGATTTACCACTTTCCATGGTCATGTGAACCAATTCCTATAATAAAACTCTAGGTATTTACATATATGTTCATACCCATACATACATGTATACTCTTGAATGCTCTGTTTCTGTGTTTCTCTGGGGAATCCTAATACATATCTCTATATAACTTATATTATTTAATTGATTCCTTCTGGAGAACAAAATCCAATCTGGTCCAGTCATCCAATGTCAGCTTTGCAGTTCTCTTTCATGTGAATGTCAATTTTACTGCCATATATAATTTACCATCTTCCCTTATGTGTCTTCTTGCAGTTATTTAATTTCTTATTTAAAAAAAATGTATGCCCTTTTTTAGCAGTTATATTATAGAGAATGACTATACCCTGCAATTTATTCTTCCATGGCATTCAGATTTAATTTTCTCCTTCTTTCTACCCTCCCACCTTCCCTCCCTCCCTCTCTTCTTTTCTACCTTTCTCCCTATCTTTCTTTGTTTTTGTTTATAAATAAAGTTACAGTAAACATTATGTTTAAGTGGTAAAGAAAATTCCTCTAAATATGAATACTCTAAATTAAAGTACATGCCATCAATTTACTTTTCAAAAGGCTGTAGTGGGCGGGCCACGGTGGCTCAGCAGGCAAGAATGCTCACCTGCCATGCCAGAGGATCCGGGTTCGATTCCTGGTGCCTGCCCATATTAAAAAAAAAAAAAGTTGTAGTTTTAGGGCGCAAAAGTGTTGTTTTCTTACAAACTTAGTAGTTGTATTTTTTTTTTAGATTATTTTTAATTTTGCAGTCTAATGGGTGATGACTTATATGAAGCTGAGTGCTATTTTCATGATTATCTTAGTGTTTTCCTACTTACTATTATCATTCATACATTTATTGCTAAAACTTTTTAATAAATTGAGAGCTAGAGAATATTTTGAATATCTAAGAAAATTTTTCAGTAATATGCATAATGATTGTCTCTGAATATCTCATAATATTAGTGGTAGCACTTCCAAAGTTAGAAATATACCAAATAATTAAGCATTTAAAAGACTAGACTTATGAGACGAAATTATTGCGTTAAAATATCTATAGAAATATTCAAAAGAGTGTCTTGTCAGGACATCTCATGATATTAATAAAAATTATTTCTGAAGGTTGATTATTTTCTGATAACTGGGGAATAAGTAACCAGTGCCAGCAATAAATATTGCTAAAAGATTGAGAAAAAGATAAATTGAGCATGGTATTAATAATATCATAGCTTCCAAACATGATAGAAACTCTTGTCATATAAGCATATCTTTCACTTTTTAAAAACATTAAGGGCATTCATTTAGCTTGAATCAAAAATGTAGTTAATCCCAAGCACTTAGCTTTCTTTTTGGTAGATGCAGCATATTATATAAAGAGTAAACTGTTCTATATTACTGAATACCAGTGTCATTTTTGATAGATCATGAATCATCAGTTCAAACTGCTAAAAAGACAAGTTAAATTACCCTATTAAGTGCTGTTATGATTATTTAATCATTGATTCACATACATTTCCTTCCTCACTCAGGTATTTTATGTCACTTTATATCAGCATTTTGTAATTCTTTTCAGATAAAGGGCGGAATTTCCAACCAGTACTTGTGAGATAAGTGAGCTTAATTTTAAAAGAGTGGTTGATCATGATATTTGATAACTCAGAAAAAAAAGCTTTTCTAGGTTGAACAAAATTTGATTGACTTTTTATCTTAGGAATTAAGCATGGAGCATGCATTAAAGTTTGGAATCACCAAACTTGCGTAATTATTAGAAGCAATATTACAATGCTAATATCTGAATTTTCTTGGAAAATATAAATTAATTTTTGTAATATCTGAATGTTTTCAATTATTCCAAGTTTTTCTGCTTCTTTTTAGGGCATCACATCTATAACATAGCATGGGAGTGTAATGGTTAAGCCTGTGAATTCTGAACCTATATTGTCTGGATTTGATTAATTCCAACAATTACTAATTGTGGCCTCTCCCTCCTCAGTATTCTCATCTGTAAAATGGGACAGGATTGTTGTTATGTTTAAAGAGCTAATGTATGTAATGATTTATTACATTTCAGTTAATTTAGCAGCATATTTTTAGGCTCTTATAGCCATTTTCAAATATAAACTGTTTCAAAACTCATCCTTTTTATCTCTCCTCCTCGACTGTACTCTGATTCCTCATTCCTTATAAGAGCACATAATAATTTCTTATAGTTACAATTGATATATTTTCTTTTTTATGCTTTACTCTTTTTGAGATAATATTCTTGCTTTTCATCCATCTAAATAAAACTGTTAACCACCTTGGGGCTAATTCCAAAATCTAGTTTCTAGTTCCCAGTCTGCTTATCTCTGTGGAAATTGCCTCTACTGTTGGCCTCCAGGCTTTTTACAAGTTATTCCCAATTAAGGTGAGTGTTTAACTTAAAACTCTGCATGACTGACATGCAGGCAAAGAGAGTTAAACTATATTCTCTAGGTAATGGCAATACTTCTAAGGATTTTTACCTTTAAAGTGACAAGTTTAAATATTTTAGAAAGACAATTATTTAATGAATCTTCAATTTTGATTAACTTGAAAAAATATTTGTTGTTTGCCTTGGGATAAATATTTTCTAAAAAAAAGAAGTAAAAGATCATTTAGACGCTGTTGCAATCATGAGTTTCTGATTTGTAGAGACATCCTATTAAAGGGAAGGAAACAATGAAGAAAAACAAAACTTATTACACAGGAGTCAATAATTATTTGTGACCAATTTAATTTCTGAATAGTTTAATTTGTGATCAATTTAATATGTCAGTAGGGGGAACATACTATTTCTAAAGTTTTCAGCTGGGTAGGTATATTAGTTTGCTAACGCTTCCAGAATGTAATATCACAGAAATGGAACAGCTTTTATAAAGGGAATTTAATAAGTTATATGGTCATGTAAATGTCCATATTAAGATACCAGTAAGAGGTTACCTTCAGTAAAGAAAGGCTGATGCTGTCTGGAACACATCTTTGAACTGGGAAGGCACATGGCTGACATCTGCTGTTCCCTTGCTCTTGTTCCCTATTTCTTTCAGCCTCCGTTTCATATGGTTTCTTCACTAAGCATCTGTGGCCCTTCACTTCGCTCCTCTGGGACACAACTCTGGGTTCTGGCTTGCTTAGCATCGCGTGGGGAATCACATGTCAATATCTGCTGGACTTTGCCATGTCTATGCATTTGCCCTTCTGTTGGTACTCCAAGCATCTCCAAACATCCATGTCTCTGTCAGCTCTGAAGCAGCTGTTCTCGAAGTGCCTCATCTGAGGTTTCTCTAAAATCTTTCCCCTTTTAAAGGACTCCAGTAAACTAATCAAGCCCTTGGATGGGTGGAGTCACATCTCTATCTAATCAAGAGACCACACCCACAATTAGTGGCACCACATCTCTGTAGCGATAATCTAATCAGAAATTTCTGCCCTACAGGGTTGAATCAGAATTAAGAGAAATACTGTCCCCGCAAGATTGGGTCAGGATTAAAACATGGCTTTCTGGGGTACATAATAGTTTCAAACCAGCATCAAAATAATAAGTAATTATGGATGTGGGCTGGGGTGTCCTACGGTTTGAATTTGAGTAGTCATTGCATTGTACTTCCCTTTGCAAAAGCACACAGATTTTTTTAATGATGGAACATTTCAAAGCCCATTATACTTTTCTTTTTCAGATGAACCCATGTCTTTACTGTTTGCCGTCATCTCCTATTTTGTGTATTAACCTCTTCTCATCCACAACATCCTGTACACTTCTTGCACATATACCTCTCTACTATGCCACTTTTTTTTGTTTTTTTATTAATTAAAGAAAAAAAAGAAATTAACCCAACATTTAGAAATCATTCCATTCTACATATGCAGTCACTAATTCTTAACATCATCACATAGATGCATGATCATCATTTCTTAGTACATTTGCATCGATTTAGGAAAAGAACTAGCAAAACAACAGAAAAAGATATAGAATGTAAATATAGAGGAAAAAAATAAAAATAATAATAATAGTAAAAAAAAAAGAAAAGGAAAAAGAAAGAAAAAAGACAAACAAACAAACAGATAGAAAAAAAAAAACCTATAGCTCAGATGCAGCTTCATTCAGTGTTTTAACATGATTACTTTACAATTAGGTATTATTGTGCTGTCCATTTTTGAGTTTTTGTATCTAGTCCTGTTGCACAGTCTGTATCCCTTCAGCTCCAATTACCCATTATCTTACCCTGTTTCTATGCCACTTTTAGGATGCTGGTTCCTTTTCAAAGAAAGGATTATATTTGTTCTTGCCTGCAATAGAATCTAATATCAATCTGGTTCACAAATCTGTGATACTTAGGGTCGAAGATAACCTATTTAGATTTATTATCAAAATGCTTATTTTTATAAGTCCTTCAATGCAAAGGGAAATGATCTTTTTAATGTTACTATAGTTTACTACCTTAAGTTAATTTGTACTTCTGACCCTTTGGTCATTTCTTTGGTACTACCCTTTCTCTCTCATTTTTCTCTAACTATTCATATACTATCATTCAAATCCCAGCTGAAATCCAAACTTCACCAGACCATTGTGATCTTATTTTTCTCTGATTTATGCGGATTTTCTTGTTGTCATTAAACAATTTTACATTTATAATTATCACTACTGATACTGACAATAGCAGAGTCAGCAACGGGAACCACAAACATGTACCATATAGAATGACTTGCATTAGAATTGGGGAGCATAAAGTGGTAGAAGACTGGCTGCTGCCTTTGGAAGTTCATAATCCATTTGGAAACATAAGAGTAATATAATAATAATAATAATAATAATAGAAATTATCCCAATTATAAAATCAGTGATACAACATTAATCTGGTTTTCAACTCTTATCCCAGTCTCTTGTTCTATTTTTTCACACCTTGCATAACCATGGCCCTTTAATAGCACACCAGAGGTCATTGAGAATGGCACCATTTTTTTAACACTTGGTCTTAATTCTTAAAATTCCTTCAGTCTAAATAGTCATTGTCTTTTTGTCCATTGGGAAAATTTTCATTTTAAGCTTTAGTCCCTGTGATTTCTAATTTAAATCCTTTCATAAAGCTATAACACCATTGGACTATTCACTGCTTTCTTTATGCTTCCATAGCCTCCAACCCATATTTGAAATGCTAAATGTAGGAGGATATTCCATACAAGATGAAAAATATGAAAATACATACATCTACATATGTGTACATATATGTGTGTGTAGATACAAATATGGATGGGTGTATAGTACATAGGTATCTTTATTTACATTAACATTCAAATTTATATTTATAATTCCAAAGAGTGAAGGGGTTTATCATTTGATTAATATATTTAACTGATGAAAAGAGTTCACAGAGGAAGAAAACAAAGGTGTGAGTCTTTCAATAATTTGAATTCAATGCAAAACTTTGAAGTAATTGTGTGTTTCCTGACTGCTAAAGGAAATACCATAAATTGGATCCGTTGAACAATGAGAATTTTTTCACTTATGGTTTAAGCCTGGGAAAAAGTCCAAATCAAGGCATCATCAAGGTGATTCCTTCTTCCTGAAGACCGCAGCCCCAAGGGCCTGGCTGCTGGTGATCCTTAATTTTTCACATGACAAGTCACATGGCGACTTCTCCTTTCTCTTCCAGATCTCACTGATGTTTAGTTTCTTGCTTTCCTTGGCTTTCTCGCCATCTGTCTGAATTTCATTTCACTTATAAAAGATTCCAGTAATAGGATTAAGACTCATCCTGATTGAGGTGGGCCACACTTTAACTGAATTAATCTCATCAAAAGGTCTTACTTACAACGGATTTACACCTACAGGAATGGATTAAGCTTAAAAGCATGTTTCTCTTTGGTACATATAGCTGCAAACAACCATAGGGTGGCTGTGGGTGTGGTTGTTTTTAGTGCCTCTGGATTGTTAAATGAATGGTTTATAGATAAATTGATACCATTTTGAATGTAGGTTTTAAGAAAGAATGTGCCTCGTTTAAGTTCACTTATGTTTCTCAAGATTAAAATAGAGCCTGACACATGATAGGCTCTCTGTAATTATTTAATTAAATGAAGGAACCATCCTACTAAGACAATATAGGAACAGATAAATACTGTTTCAGTTTTGAAATCAGAGGATTTCAATCATGAAACATTTTTAAAGGGAGACAGTGTGGAGCCTTCGAGATCCGTAAAGCCACAAAGGAAGGAAAGAAAAGGAAACAGCTGTGTAAGTATTAATTCTGCAAATTCATGATGTGAACTTTCTCATTTTGATATAAAGATTTTGTCTTTTTAATTCTATGAATTGCTGAGTTAGGTGAGACAGACACGATCCTAATTTTGTAGTTAAATAACAAAGACACTGAAAGGGTTATTGATTTCACTAAATTTTGGCAGAATTTAAGCTCTATTCCAGATTCACATTTCATAATTGGAAAGAAGATGTTGGAAGTCCTATGAATAATTTGTTGTCAATTTGATTGGTAGTTTTCCTTCTGTATCACAAAGGTTGCCTTTTCTCTAATAATTATGGATATCCAAAATTTGCATTCTTATATGGTACTTCTGGTGACATGTAGTCAATTTTATTTTAATATATAATGAAACTAAAAGTATTTTATTAATATTATAAATTGTCCAAAATTTAATATGTCTTTCTAATCTTGATGTCTGATGATAAAAACCCTCAAGGCCCATATGGAAAGTTTTCTAGTGCTCCTAAGAAGGATGCTCACTGTGTAAAATAGAAATTGTCTTGGCAGGAAGCCAGAAGTTCTTTGGGAGAAATTTTAAGCTCAGTATGATGGCTCTCTTTGCATTCTTTGTGAGAATACCTTGAGCTGAGATTCCAGAATGAGTCTGAGAAAAAAATCTTTATGACATATGGGTAAAAAAAAAAAAAAGTGAAATTTAAATAAATTTTAAATTGGTAGCACTTAGTTTTTCCTATTTGAAGTTATTGCCTTATTACACTTTTATCTCATTTGCATATTCATGAAATGTCCCATTCACTATCTTTAGGCACACTTACAAAAATTAGCACATCATTCATGAAGTACTGGCAGTGAACACCATAAAAAATTCTTTTCCTCTCTACCATGTAATTGTGATGGAAATACACAGATCAAAAACCTGGTACCATTTACCCATGAGAGGATAAAAAGAAAAGAAAAGAGTAATAAATTGCAGGGAAAAAAACAAGCATTGACATTATATAGTTGATCACAGAGTCATTAAACTTTCCAAGTCCCAGTAGGTGCAGGTTAGTTACAGAGAAATAATTTCATGACTAAATAGCCATTTAGTTATGGTTGTGATAATTCTTATATTTGTATGATCTCTTGCTGACTTGACTCTTTGAAATATATACATTTTAAATGTGTAATGTGTTGGTGAATCCAAAACAATTTTACTAGATTTTCTGTATTCTCAGAAATGTACCAAAAATAATAATAGTAATAACTGCTTGAGTTTTAAATAGCCATTTTTAAATGCACATTCAGTTCCTAAATATTTTTGTTTATTGATTCTTTGGATTACCCCATCAATACCTCCATCATCTTATTTTTTGGATGATTTAATCATAAAGGAATATAATTGTTGGATCATCTAACTAAAGAAACATTTTAAAACTTGGGGGAAGGTAATTTAATTTAAAATGGAAGTGCCTCAAGAAACCGTTTATCTCTATAGATTAGGTAACATTTTTTGGTGCTTGTTTCTGATACTATTTTCATACATATTGATATAGTTGCTTAGAAAACACAGACATAGTTTTCGAAAGTGTTAAATACTCTCAGAAAAAAAACTTAATTACTATTATTTATACAGTGGCCTCTGATGCCCTAATTTTTATTTCCTCAGAGCAATTCTGTCTCAAAAGATTAATCTACCCAAACCAACGTTGCTGACTATAAACATAAGTCAAATTAAGCTATTTTCACAAAATATTACATAGTCTACTTCAAAAAAGAACCTGATCTTGCATAGTTACTTCATTATGAACTATTGTTTTCTTTGCTCACTGAAAATATTACAATGTCTTTCATTGCTGAAGAAAAGTTTAATTCAATTCTAACATGATAATAACTGTTCCAGACCCAAAAGTTGAAAAACATCATATTTAAAATTATATTGAAAAATAAATTTTCAGTAAGGCAGGCATTTAATTGGACATGTGGTCAAGGCACATTACTGTCTGTGAGAAGAGCTCTGATCAATTCAGGGTGGATTTTTTCTTCCTTTGAGTTCTCTATCTCTTTTCTTCCAGATTTTTTTTGGCATCAGAGTGAGTAGTAGAGATTGTCTGCTCTCAGACACTCAATTTACACACAGGATTGCTCAGTAAAAAGAAGTGAGTTCCCCCTAGTGCTAAGATCGTTGCAAAGCAAACACAGAAGCTCTCCTTCCTAAAGAACAGGGGTGTCCAGAAACCATAAAATTGAGAAAAAAAAGAGAGTGGGTAATAGTAAAATGGGGCCACATCTAGATGAGTGCTTTATGCATAAACTCTTAATTTCTAAAATCTGTCAATCTAATTAGATATCTTGGTTTCTCCTTATGGCCAAGAGAATCAACAGCAAGACCTGTAATATTTTGGTTTCTTAATATATTCTATACTTTAAAAACCCTTTGAGGTTTAAGAAGACCTTATAAATGTTATTAAAACTATTTATTATGCCTTCAAGCATACATGTTTACCAAATGCTGCAAGTATTATACTTGGCCCATGTGTGGCAACTGCTTTCACTCGGTGCCCAAAAACATATAACAGCCAATAAAAATTATGTACTAATACCAAGCACCTATTATACAAATCTAAAATCCTCATTGAGAGTAAGTTGAAATTTAATATATGATAATAAAACATTCATAAACTTAAAAATTTCTTTTAAAATATTTAGCAAGTTTTCAGAAGAGAGAGTCGATCCATTTCCAAGAATGAAAAAAAACCTTAAATGAATGACATTGATGTGTTAACTTTGCTTAAGTAGCCCCACAGAATGTGTTTGCCTATATATACCTAATATATAATTTTGATAGTTTCATTTAACAATTTCATAATGAGGATATTGCCATAAGCATTATTGTTTTAATCTAGTATTATGTGGGGATGGCAAAGCCCACAAAGTGATGCAGATTCAACACAACAACCATGGTAGAAATCAGAGTATCTATAGTTGTGGCATGCCGAGTGAGCTGTCAAGCTCTCCAATATGGATAGCCAGGCACAACAAGAATGAGTGACAGCAGAGATGTATCAAAGAGATGCTTACTAGCTTTAAAAGTTCCCATCGAGAAGCAGCTGGCCTCAAGGGATCTATCTCCTGGGGAGATATTCCCAGAGTGTAGGCCCAGCCAAGCAGATGGGGAGCAAAAAGTTCCAGTAGACCTGGAGACCAGGCTTTATATTTCTTGGGTGGAGCTGTAGCAGTTGCTCAAACAAGAGTGGGGATTGTGAAGTTTGTATTTGACTTTTCCAGGGGCACGAACCCAGGTAAGAAAGGAGAAGCTGTTTATTTTATGTAAGCACATACCACAGGTGGTCACTGATGGACCCAAGGGCAGAGTCTGAGACGCTGAGGTAGCACACCAACATAATCACCCCTATGTCACTTTAATTTGATACAAAAAAGAATGCCCCTTCCCTCAAAAAAAACAAAAAAATCCACGTGTCATCTCTGGAACCTGTGACTATGTTACCTTGAATAGCAAAAGGACCTTTGAAGATGTGATGAGGGATTTTGTGATTGGGAGATTATCCTACATTATCTTGGTGCCCTCAAGTTAATCCTGAGAGTCCGTATAAGAGGGAGATGGTAGATCTAGAGGAAAAGGAGATGTAACAATGGGACCAAGCATTGTGGTAATGTGCACTGAAGATGGAGGAAGGGCCCAAGAGTCAAGCAATTTGCATGGCCTCTTGGAAAAAGCAAATACATGGGTTATTCCCTGAAGACTTCAAAAGGAACACATCCCTGGCAACACCTGGATTTTAGACTTCTGACCTTCAGAATGTAAGACAATAAATTTCAATTGTTTTAAGCCACTAGGTTTGTGGCAATTTATTATAGTAACAATCCTAATACGATAGAATATTGTAGTGAGGCTGCATTGAAATGTAACTGAGTGACTGGAATCAAGAACTTAAATTTGGGCCAAAATAAGCCATTGGTATAGTCTAACTACTTTGTTCCATCAGATGGACCTGTAATAATTAGACTGGTATTGCAATATTCGGATTTTTTTTTAAATGTCTTCCCTTTCACCTAGATTAAGTTTAGATTCTATTTTTATAGAATAAAAAAAGTATTCATATTATTGAAGTAATTTTTAAGTTCAGCAAAATACCTAGAAAACATTTAGATATAAACACTGTGTAGGACTATTTTTAAGGAACTATGAAGATTCTGTTTCAGTCCTCAATTTACCTTTATAGTGATTATACTTGCTGTTTCTTTATTTTGTTCCAGGTTAGGAACTCGATACCATCTATACAATGCTTTGATATTAGTAGATGAAATGTAATATTATGTATGTATATATAAATATCGATATTTGTACTTTTCTAATATTATATAGCATCTTTCTTTGAATTAATTTTATTAAACATCTCATTACATGTAGAAACAGTAGGTGACATATTTTTAAAATCAGACACACCTGGGTTCATATCTCAACTTGATCACTTATTAGCTGATTATACTTAAAATAAAGAGACACTACATATATTTTCATACTATTTATGCAAATATATCCATATATGTACATATAATTTATGAATTCATATAGTAAGTTTATTTATATGCTTTGTCAAAAAATAAGTAGATAAAATAAGGAATGCTCCTGTACATATACCAACAGCATTAAGAAGTGATAAGTGATAGACTGATGACAAATGAATTTTAAAAAATGATGATAATAGATTAATTGAAGCAAAAATGCAACAGCAATCTTGGGCTAGTTAGATGATTCTCAAGTAGAGAATCAGAAATATTCTGACTTTTGCCTTCATTAATTAACATTGGACACTCTCTAAAAAGAGCTGCTAATATTCCTATCTCCCAGTATTCTTAAATTATTCCATTTCATCATAAGTTGCTCTTACTTGTATCACTTCTATATATCTATGGCAATTTCTCCATATACAAACTTGATGTTATAACAGTTATTTATATATAACCATGTCTTTTCAAAATGCATTAAAATTATGTTTGCTGCAACACTTTCTAATTATCTCCTACCCCAATTCCTTCTTGAGGTCATAAGAATTGGTAATTCTTAGCTCATTTTTATTTGCAAGATTTATAGTGAGACTTTCAACTTAAAATAGGATCAATCTTATAATGACATGTTTTTGTCAAGTTTACTCACTTTTGACTTTTTAAATAAAAGTTTACTTGCAAGTAAAATGGCATTTGTCAATTTTACCCATTGATTTTGCAAAATCAACATTCAGTTAAGTTTTTTAATGATCATGCTACATGCTCATTACTTTTCAAAAAAAATCTTGTCACAAGTTCTTGTTTTGCTGGATTCTTGCTTGATGAGGTCATTTTTAAGCCCCCCATGTGTTTGTTATTTTTTTACTTACAAATGATACAAAGATGAACAAACCTACTGTTGTACTCAAGTGCCTTATGGTCTGGCGTGGCAGGTAAATAGATTCTCAGAGGAATCTTTGTATACCTCTGGATCTAATAATTTTCCAAATTCATTTAATTGTTGCGAGTTTTTATGATCACTGGCCAGGACATGTGGAGTTGATTGTTTGGCCACCCAGATCATGAGTCTGTGACACACATTAACTATTCAGCAAATTTTAGGAGAGAAAGAAGGGAAGAGAAAGGAAAGGGGAGGAGGATGGTTGATAATACTCCTTTTTCTTATGTGTTTGCAGAGCTAGGCCTCTTAAAGTTCATGAGATAAAGAGGAAGATAGTTTGAGTGTAAAAGAAATATGTTGGGACGAATGGAGAGATTTACATCTGTGTCCTGCAGATCTCTGCTGTGTTACTCTACAGTGCAGACATTGCATGCTCTCTTGTAACTTCTTACAAGTTATTATTACCAACTATAAAGTGTCAAAGTTTGTGGAATATGTATTTTAAAGTATATCCAAGTTAGAGGATTTTCATGGGTATTTATATTATATTTGCCGTAAAGAATTTAGATACACATTTCTGAGTGGTAGAGGAGACTGAAATTATTTAACATACTGACAATTGCTTAAAACTCAACATTCATTTTGTGTTCACTCCCCCATATGAAGAACAGTCACTACCTGTGTACTGTTAGTAATTGTGAGGGTGATGATTTATCTTGGGGTTTTGTTTCCCTGAAGACAATTTTCAGGTTTCATTAGCAGAAAGGCAAATATAGGTAGCTGTCACACATTTGAATGCTATCTTTTGGGTTTATTATGGAAACCATTGCTTTAGTAGTACAGTCAGAGTAGACACTACTACACTTCACAGAATGCATTCAGTGTATATGACAATAAATAGTTGCATAGTTTTGTTGTCAGAGAGTACTGTTTACTTTGGTTATCAGCTTTGGAAGTAATCAAAATAATTGAACAAAAATAATTATGGTTAAAATAGTTAAAGGGAAAATTAGATACATGGAGTATTTGATCTTTAACAAAAACAATTCAATGTGCAATTAAGTGCTAAGGGTAGCATCTCTAATATGAGCATTTCTTTCCTTATTCTATGGAGTAATGCTTAAGTACACAAATTCTAAAGCTCAACTACTGGGTCTGCCATTTTCTGAACAGCAGCTGAACTTGGACAAGCTAACTCTTATTCCACCGAAAGGGAGAAAAATAGTGCCTATTTCTTAGTAATGTTGAGAACATTGAAGGAGTTAATGAGTATAAAGTGCTTATGATATAAAATGTCTTGCACAGAATGTTTAATATAGATTCACTACAAAACCCCTTTATCCATCTATTCTTTCATATACGTATTCATTCATTCATTTAGCCAACATTTGCCAAATAATTCTCAAAGCTAAATTTGGACTTAGTTCTTCCTGACAAGACCTAAAATTTTGCTATATCCTCCAATGCAAAATACCTCATCTTGGACACAGTAAAACCAGGATTATGTACATGTTTTCCTTTTTCTAAAAAAAAATAATAATAAATCTGAAAAACTGCTGTTCTAATGGAACATAACTATGGGTTTTATGCCATTTCAACCTCTGATGACAAATATATATGTGCTATATTCTGTTGACTTTAGAAATTTCTCTAAGTAAATGGTAGTACATGTAACTTGAGTATTTGACTGAGATTGCCCCACAACTTGGAGTATATATGATTTGATTCATTGAAATCAGTCCCATGGTAAGAGCTGAGGATTTAAAGATCTGATAACGTTATAAATTTGAAACAGAATGTTGTCGCTTGGCTTTCTTCTGGAATTTAGAAGGTTGACTCACTGAAATCATTAATTTTGTATTTTCTCTAGTTACAGGCTGTTATGTTGCTATTATGAATTGTACTATTTAAAGGTATTGTGATTTGGAGGTTTATGAGAACAGATGACAAATGCTACTTGGTTTCCCTGGTTATTCTGTAGCTATAAAGTTTAATTTTTGTTTCTACTGGCATCACTTCAGATTTAAAAGAATCTTGGCAGATGGCCTCAGAGAGAATGTACTTAGAGAAGAAAGATGCAATAGTTTTGAATTTTAATGGTGTAACAGAAATCTAATCTGATTCTTTAAACAATCAGTAGATAAGTTCATATTCGGTGGAAACTTCCTACTGTTTTGTAGCTATATAAGATTAAGACCAATTGGGAGTGAGCAAAAAAAAAAAAAACTGGGTTATCTATTATGTGTTTATTAAACTTCTAAAAGTGCTAGACCAGATTAAATTTACATTGTTGAAAATCTTGAAGTAATTAAGAATTGAATTGAAATTTCCATATTTTATTTTGCTTCGTTACTATTAGAGGTTTATTCTGTGGTTAACAAGACCTTATGTACTTTGGATTTGTAAAGATAGATTATTATTTTTTTTAGGATAGATCAATTTTTATGAAGAAAAAAACTTGAGTTATGGGGTATATATTTATTGACCTATCATTTATCCACTTATAAAACAAATTGCTGTATCAAATAATTGAGGATTAACGTTGATAAATACTATTGAAAATTATCTATAAATTTATGTCCGCTTGAACATAATGCAATAGAATAATACTGTGCTGATTTGTTTCCCATCTGTGCCACATTATTTGCCAGGTAACCTAATTTGTTTTTATAACTTGCCTGATTGCTTTGGAGAGTGGTGACTATAGATGCCAATAATGTAGTTCCCTATATTTATTATTGCTTTCCCAATTAACATTGTTGTGAATATGACTTCAAAACAGTGTTTGAAACATATAGCTTAATACTATTAAAATTTATCACATAACAAAACCTTCTATGTAATTAAGCTGCTTTCATTTCCCACTGAAAACAATTAATTTTCACCATTTTATGATCATCAAGTGTTTGACAAAGCAAATGACATTTCATGGAATATTTCAATTCATAGGTTCTTTTTGTTAAAAGAACACTATCTCTCTAGAACAACTGATATTTTAAGCCAGTTTTAAAAAAAAAAACGGTCTTTTGGAAACTTCACTGAGATCGTATATCAAGAGATCCAGTTGCAGGCTTTTAAGACGGAGTGATTGTAGGTTCTGTCTGAATGAGCCAATTGAATTTTTATTTGAGAAAGAAACCTCTAAATGACTTCTTTCTCTAGAGGAGACCATGGATACCAGGTGTGTTGAGAATGCACTGTGGTTATTTTTCTTTGCCAGTGGTATCAAATGACAACATAATAATAACTACATATACAGATTATATATAATATATGTGTACATATATATTATAAAATGCTTACCTCATTTTTATGTTTTAACAATTTAGATATGTTTATAATATAATTCAGCAACTGTAATTTTCATTTGTTTAGGAAATCCGGTTGCTCATTTTCGTCACTTCAAATGACAACACATACTCTAAAACAAGTATAGCAGAGTAATCATTACATGTACTTTGATCAAACCACCTGTATAAAAAGTACACATGACAAATGTGTTTTTGTGCATGTGTGTGCACAAAAACGAGGATTTATCTAAACCTACATTTCTTTAAACTACCTAGACCAACGTATATATACAATGTATATACGCATACAGATGTGAAATTCTGCCTAAACTTTGGCTAAATATATGAGATAATTGTTCACAAATTATTCTCCATAGAATACATTTAATAAAAAAAATTAGCTGTAAACTGACACAGTGCCTTTTGTTTGCAGACATTGTGCTGAGCACTTTGCATATATGAACTCATTCGCTCTGCAGGCACAGTATGACTGATTGTATTTTGGCATTTTGCAGAGAGCTCTGAGTATATTTGTGATTTCCCTGTCTAATGTTGAAAGCAGAAACAGCACAAAGCAAACATCCATGGGGAAATTGTTGTCCAATAGTTGGTGCCAATGCAAGATTAGAGTCAAAGAGAAATTTTAAATAAATTTCAGTTTTAAAACAAAAACAAACATTAACAGATTTTCCAGGATGAGTTGAACTTGACAATTAGCAGTTTTCAAATGTAGACGTTCTTAACCATTACTTTTACCATTGCTCACATGTCAGTTCAATCCGTTTCAGTTAATGCTCTGTACTCAGAACAAATTTGGGCTGTTCTGAAGGAAATCAGCTAATTAAGGCATTATGACCAAGCACGTGCCCATAAAAATAAAATGAGATCAATAATATTTTCTGTTTATTGCCTTGTGGTGAAAATCTTTCAAAAGGTGGATATAAAACAAAGTTTGAATAATAGTGTAAAATTAGAATGTATTTTAGATAATTATATATATATATATTTAAAAAGCAGTGTAGGCATTACGTTGTCCATATTGCAAATAATGGAATTAAAAAAAAATGTTTTTCCCTCACTCTGAGTAAGTTGAAAGCCCATTTATCAGGAAAACTTGCATAAACACGTTACTCCAAACACTTGCTCATGATATGAGAATAAAGGAGGATATATTTTCAATTTGACACAATGAATAGCTTTGACATTGTGCTGTGCTCTTAACTACTCAATATTGATAACACTCCTTTCTCTTTTGTTTTACTTTCATTCAGTTTCTCAAATTTATTTAAACATTTATCATTTATTTTCATAAGAATTGATTTGTATTTAGGAATTTTGTGTAGCTTGCTATGCATTCAAAACATTAATTTGTATTTTACCATCAAACTATTTATAATACAAAGGCAAAAATGTCAAGCTCATAGGAAGAATATATAGCCATCAATTTTTGGAGTGTTTATTTCAGTCCGCACATGCTAAAAAGAAATAGTTACTCAGATTATTACTAAAGCCTCTAACAATTTGGATTACAGCCGGCTTATAAAAATAAATTCCAAATTTTTTTTTCAAAATTAAGACTTTCATTATTATGTTTTATTACACTTTGAGCCATAGTTTAGGGAAGCAGTTGGCCGCATTATAATTTTATTTCTGGCTTGTAGATATGGCAAGGTCTCACATTAATTTAAATTATTACATGAGAAAACATAGAGATGTATTTATGAAAATTGAAATACATTCAATTTGCTTATTTCAATGCTCCTTCATTTTCAAAAACAAAAGACAAAGATAAATGAAATGGCTTTAGGTTTTGCATTTTTCCATAATGCAACATCTCTGGAATTTCTTAAGCTAAATATCAGTGTAATAAATTATCCAGGGCTTATTTTTTCTACTTATGCCTTTCTCTGATTTCACCTTCTCTTACAGGAAAGTGAGAGAAGAGAAAACGTCATAAAAAGAGTCATCAAATAGTCACTAGCTGTTTTTGCTTTCATTTCAAAAGTTTATTCTTTACCCAGGGAATATATTTATAACTAAAATGCACTCAAGTTTTTATAATTATTAAAGGTGTTTAGCTATATAAATTATTTTATGAATATAAATATGAATATTGAAACTGTTTATATGTATTTTAAAAGATCTTTGAGGATATCTCATTTTATAGAAATAGTATGTGGCAGAGTATGCACTAATAGTGACTAACTTCCAATTCTTTGCCACATGATGTCTCTAGACTTCCTTTAAATCTTCAGTATATATATATATTTTATATTCTCTCAATTCAAGCATAAAATTCATTGTTATGCCTATATTGCGCAGTGCCAAGACCAAAATGCAAGAGTATGGATTTGAGAACATGGCTGGTGCTGTCGGTTGGTGATATAGAAGCGATGGCTTCCAGCTTGCAGATACTGACAGTCCCCTTGGACAGATTTGACCTCCTGGAATGAAATATAAGATACATGAAAATAATGTATTTTTAAACTTTTATGCGTAAATGAAATAATGCATTACCATATGGAGCTTTTGAAGAAATATAAGAAAGTACCATTTAAGTTACTTTTAACACATTTGAGGACTATCATTGGTTGAATGGCTTTCAATATTGCCTTATTTATTTTTCTCAAAGTTCTAAGACTCAATATGTTAAGTCAAGGTATCTGGAGATATATTTATTTGATTTTTAAATACCATTAACAAATACTTGATTCTATCTAGATTTTTTTATTAGAGAAGCTATAGGTTTAAAGAACAAGGCACACATAATATCCAAAATTTCCATATACCACCCTCTGATTAACACCTTGCATTGGTATGAAGCATTTGTTGCAATTCATGAAAGCACATTTTGATAACTGTACTATTAACTGCTGTTGATGGTTTAAGTTAGAGTTTACTGTGTAGTGCAGTCCCATGGATTTAAAAAAAAAAACTTTTATTGTCGTATATACAATCAAATATCTCCCCTTTTAATCACATTCAGATATACATTTTGATGCTGTTAACTACATTCACAGTGTTGTGTTGCCATCACCACACACACTACCAAAGCACTCTCAGCATTCCGAATAGGAACGCTGTACATTTTAAGCCTTAACCTCCCGGGACCTATCCCCAATCAGTCCCCTGAAGACCATATTCTAAATTCTAACTCTATGAGTTTTCATATTACAATTGTTTCAAATCTGTGAGATCATATAGTATTTGTCCTTTTGGGTCTGGCTTATTTCACTCAGCGTGATGTCTTCAATGTTCATCCATGTTGTCGCATGTATCAGGACTTCATTCTTTTTATGACTAAATAATATTACATTGTATGTATATACAACATTTTATTTATTCATCCATTGGTTGATAGACAGTTTGGTTGCTTCCATCTTTGGGCATTTGTTAATAATGTTGCTACAAATATGGTTTGCCAATTTCTGTTTGAGATCTTATTTTCAATTATTTTGGTAGTGGGCTTGCTGGTAGGTTCTCTACTTAGCTTTCCGAAGGACTGCCAAACTGTCTTTGACAGTGGCTGCATTATTTTACATTCCCATCAGCAATGAATGTGTATCCCTGTTTCTCTGCATCATCTCTAAACTTTGTTCTTTTTTTTTTTTAATAAAAGTCATTCTAATGGGTTGGAAATAGTATCACATTGTGGTTTTCATTTGCATTTCCATGATAGTTAATGATATTGAGAGTGTTTTCATGTGCTTTGTGGCCATTTGTATATATTCTTTGGAGAGATGTCTGTTCAAGTCTTTTGCCCATTTTTGTAATTGGTTTCTTTGTCTTTTTTTAAGTTTAAGGGGTCCTTTATATATTCTGAATATTAAACCTTTATCAGATATGGGTTTCCAAATATTTTGTCCCATTGTTTAGGTTGTTATATTAATTTCAGGATAAAGTCTTTTGAGTCACAAAAGATTTCAATTTTGCAGAGGTCCCATTTATCTAATTTTTCTTTGGTTGCTTGTGCCTTGGGTGCAAATTCTAAGGAACCATTACCTAATACAAGATTCTGAAGATGTTTCTTTATGTTGTCTTCTAGGAGTTTGACGGTTCTAGGTCATATATTTAGTTCTTTTATCCAGTTTGCGTTCATTTTTGTATAAGGTATAGGGTTGTGGTTCCTTCTGTTTTTCGCAAATGAAGATCTAGTTTTCCAAACAGCATTTGTTGAAGAGAATATATTTTACCAGTTGAGTGGTACTTTGCCACTTTTCAAAATCAGTTGGTAATAAATGTGAGGGTTGATTTCTGAGCTCTCAATTGGATTTCATTGGTCCATACATCTGTCCTTGTGCCAGTATCATGCAGCTTTGATTACTGTGGCTTTGTAATAAGTTTTAAGATCAAGAAGTGTGAATCCTCAGTCTTCCTTCTTTTTTCAAGATGGTTTTAGCTATTCAGTGCCATTTCCCCTTCCGTATAAATTTGATAGTGTTTTTTTTTTTTTCCATTTCTGCAAAGACGGTTGGTGAAATTTTGATTGGGATTGTGCTAAATCTACCAATTGCTTTGGGTACAATTGACATCTTACTGATATTTTATCCTTCTAATCCATTAACGTGGAATGACATTCCATTTACTTAGATATTCTTTTATTTATTTTAGCAATGTTTTGTTGTTTTCTGTGTACAAGTCCTTTACATCCTTGGATAGATTTATTCCTAGGTATTTTATTCTTTTATTTGCTATTGTGAATGGAATTTTCTTCTTGATATCTTCTTCTGATTGTTCTTTTCTTGTGTATAGAAACACTAATGATTTTAGGGTGCTGCTCTTGTATACCACAACTGTGCTGCATTCATTTATTAGCTGTAGGAGCTTTGCTGTTTATTTTTCAGGATTTCCTGTGATAGAATCATATCATCAGCAAATGAGGAAAGTTTTACTTCTTCCTTTCCAATTTGGATACCTTTTATTTTATTTTATTTTGTTTGTTTTTTGTACGTAATGCCCTGACAAGAACTTATAGTAGCATGTTGAATAACAATAATGACAGTGGTCAACCTTGGCTTGTTTCTGATCTTACAGGTAAAGTTTCCTGACTTTCACCATTAAGGAGGATGTTAGTCATAGGTTTCCATGTATGCCTTTTATCATGTTGAGAAGTTTCCATTTATTTATTTTTTTTTCAAGAAGAGGTGCTGGATTTTGTCAAATACCTTTTTTTTTATATCAGTTGAGTTAATCATTTTGGGTTTTTTCTTCACTGTGTTAATTTGGTATATTACATTATTGATTTTTTTCATGTGGAACAAATTTTGCATACATGGAAGAAATTTCCCTTTATTGTGGTGTATGATTATTTTATTATGCTGTTAGATTTAGTTTGCTATTATTTTATTGAGGATTTTTGCATCTGTATTAATCAGAGATATTTTGGCTGTAGTTTTCTTTAGTCGTAGCTTCTTTATCTGATTTTCATGAGGGTGATGGTCTCATAGAATGAATTAGGGAGTGGGCCTCCTTCAATTATTTGGAAGAGCTTGAGGAGAATTGGAGTTAAGTATTATTGGAACGTTTGGCAGAATAGCCCTCTAAAGCCACCTACGAAGTGCTGGGCTTTCTTTGTTGGGAAGTTTTTGATTACTGATTTGATCTGTTTATAACTAACTGGTTTGTTGAGATCTTCTATTTCTTCTTGACACAGTGTAGGCAGTTTGTGTGTTTTAATAATTTTTCTATTAATCTAGATTGTCTAATTTATTAGTTTATAGTTGCTCATAATGTCCTTTTATAGTTCTCCTTATTTCAACAGGATTGGTAGTAGTATCTTGCTTTAAATCTCTGATTTTATTTATTTTTACCCTGTCTTTTTCCTCATCATACTAGCTAAAGGTTTGGCTATTTTATTGATTTTTTTTGAAAGAACAACTTTGGTATCATGGATTTTATTTTATTTTATTTTATTTTTCTGGTTTAATTTGTCTTGAGACTGTCATCTTTATTTCTTTCCTTCAGCTCACAGTAGGTTTAGTTTGTTCTTCTTTTTCTTGTTCTTCCAGTTTTGAGGTTGAGTCTGATTTGAAACCTTCCTTCTTTTAATGTTAGCATTTAGGACTTGAAATTTCTCTCTCTCTTCATTGCCCTCACTGCATCCATTAGCCTCTCTATATTGTATTTTCATTCTCATTCACCTTGAAATATTACCTAATTTTGATTCTTATTTCCTCCTTAACTCTCTCCTGACCGGTAGGAAGTTCCCTGGGCTTCTTAAAAAATGTATATTCATGTCTTTTGTTACCTTTGGAAGTTCTGTCATTATTTCTTTGAATATTCCTTCTGCCCCTTTCTCTCTCCTCCTTCTGGGAATCTCATAATCCTGAAATTGTTGTGCTTGATGATATCCAAGAGGTGTCTAAGACTATTTTTGCTTTATTACTTCTTCTTTCCTTTCTGCTCCTCAGTCTGATTCATTTCAGGTGTCTTGTTATCAAGTTCACTGATTCTTTCTTCTGCCATCTTGAAACCCTCCTGGGAATTTTTCATTGCAGTTATTATCGTCTTCAACTCCAGTAGTTCTACTTGGATCCTTTTTAAAATTTCTTTCTCTTTACTAGGACTCTCATATTGTGTGATCATTGTTTTCCTGATGCCCTTTAGTTCTAATTATTTTCCTTCATCTCTTTGATCATTTATATGATCATTTTTTTAAAAGATTACTTTTGTAATCAACCACATTTTGTCTTTGTTTTCTGTTTTGTTTTTTGTTTTCAATCTTCTTCCTTTAGCCATTCCCTGTTCCTTTGTTTGTCTTGTACTCTTTTATTGTACGTGTATAGCTTAATATTTTAAAATGTTAACACTGAGGTTTATTTTCTGAAATGTCTGTTTCTAGGCTTTTCTTACTCAGGAAAAGTCCTGCCAAAACAATGCATTGTACAGTGTCTTCCCTTCTTTTCTGGCCCTCTGTCTTGTCCTAGACATTTGCTTGCTAATTGTTTTGGAGTTCCCCTGTTTTTAGAAGTTTGCTTATCCTCTCTGTTTCCCAGGAGACAGACCTCCCTCTCTTTGGTGTTTGAAGCTGGTGGGACTTTGCCACAGACAATTCGTCTCTATAGTTTCTTGTACTGCTTTCCTTGTTTCAAGATGCTTTTACTTGGAAGAAAAATTCTGGGTGGAGGTACACACCCTAGAGCGCTTTCCCAAATCTATCTTTCCCAACTGAAACAGGATGCGAACCAGCTTCAAAATGTCCTAGTGAGGAGATCAGGAAAGGTACCAAGAGTTTCTCCTCTGGCTCCCCATAGCTGAGCTTTCCTGGTCTGCCCAACAATTGCAGCCCTTCAGCTAACTTTCCCCTGCAGCTCTGAGGAAGTACAGTGTCCTTAAGTCTCTACCACTGTCACCTCTATTAGGTGCCATTTGAAACAATGGCTGCCCTTAGAGCTGGGCACTCAGAATTTCCAATTTGCTAATCAAAAGCCATGATGATTAATCAGCTCTGCTCATTCCTGGTCTCAAGAAAGAGGATTTCTATGTCCTGTTCTGTCACTAGCAAACTAGCCACGCATTGGATCCCACAGCAGCCTGCCATGAAATTGGAGTGTGGGCATTGTGAGCAGCCTCAGGGAGAGCAATTCACTATTCTTTACTGTAATTTATCAGCCTCTTCCTCCTGCTTCTCCCTGCATGCTGTATTGTGCTCTTTTGTTCTCCGGAACTTCAAAATAGTTGTTTCAGACAGTTCCCGGTCATTTAAATATCATATATAAATACTTATAGATGCATGTATATACACGGGTTATTATATACACATTTATTCCCTTGCTCTTGCAGCTGAAAGAGCCTAGAATCAGCAACATCAAGGTAACAAGAAGCACACCTAACACCTAACACCCAGATCTTGTTTTCTAATACCATTCTGGAATTAAAACAAAACAAACAAACAAAAATCATAGTTCCGGGCGGGCCACGGTGGCTCAGCAAGCAAGAATGCTTGCCTGCCATGCCAGAGGACCTGGGTTCGATTCCCGGTGCCTGCCCATGTGAAAAAAAAAAAAAATCATAGTTCCTTGGAGAAATAACTTGGAGTTCAAGGACTGGGGCAGTACATATGCAAGATGAGCTCAGAACATCTGGTCTTGTGATACAATAATGTAAGAAATTGATCAAAAAAAAAAAAAAAAGAAAAAACAAACTACAATGAATAGCCTAAGGGACTAACTGAAAAAAAGATCACAAAAGTTAAAGGTAAAAAATGTGTGCAGCAAAATAGAGTACTATTGAATTATAAATTGAAGTATTAAAAAATATTTATTAATGTGATACTGATAAATTAATAAATTAATTAATGAAATGTAATAGACAAAGCACTTATGCAAAAAAATTCCTAATAATTTATGTAGATGCATCACCCTCAAGAGGGTGGATCATACCTTCCCATTCCTTTAGTGTGGGCTGTGCAATGAATTCCTTCCAAAATACAGCATGGAGAGAAAGAAAAGAAGGAATTTTAGAGTAGAGAAATCTGATAAACCATACCCGAGCCAGGTGTCTGAGGTTAACTCAACATTAATGTTATGTTGATAGCACATATCCTTGATATGATGAGAATAACATTTTACTTCTGTGGGCTTCCTCCTAGAAACTTGTACACCCAGTCTAATGAAAAACATAAAACATATAAATTGAAAGACATATTGACAATTACCTGATCAGTACTCCTCAAAACTGTGAAGGTCATCAAAATCAAAGAAAGTCTGAGAAACTGTCATAGCCACAAGGAGCCTGAGGACATAAGATGACTAAACATAAGGCAGTATGCTGGATGGGATCCTGGAACAGAAATTTAAGGGTATCTGAATAAAGAATAGAATTTAGGTAATAGTAATGTATCAATATTGTTTTAGTAATTGTTGCAAATGTGCCATACTAATGTAAAATGTTAATAATAGGGGAGACTATGTGTGGGTATATGGAAACTATCTACTCTCCTTGTCATTTTTTTAATAAACATAAAACCATTCTAAGTTGAAAATTTTATTTAAAAACCACACTCAAACAATTACTTCATATTGGAAACTGTTACCTGCCTAAAGGATCAGCATCTTCCTTATTAACCAGACACTCAAAGGTCAGTGTCAATACAGAGATAATAATTCAGAATATTTCTACGTATCCAAAAACTAAAATTCAGTAATAGTGCAAATGACTTTGTTCTCATCACTACTTGATTTCTCTCACATGTTTTCTTATAATCGTCATTTTCATTTTTGTTCCAGGCTTACTTTGTAGAAATTTGAGTAGAAAAAAAAAAAAAAAAAAACGAGAGAGAGAGGTACCCATGAGGCAGGCAAATAAGATAAATTAAACATGTCTTTTAATGCTGACAGATCTGGTTACAAATATTTTTAATTTCCTTAATTCCTGCAAAATACTTTGGTTAGTGGAAGATTGCAGCTATTCACAATTTGTGCATCATCATTGTGTTCCTGGGACCTGACAGTGTCTCCACTTCCATCACTTTTACTCAGGTGATGCAAAAATTGTCTTGTCAGAGAGGAAATTATTCCTGAACTCTCCTGAGCTCAGAAATCATCTTCTTTTCTCCCTCCTGGCTCATTAGTTTAAAAAGTACGTCTTAGCCTTTGAGAAAACGGAATTTAGAAATGAATAGCATTTGTTAAACAAATCACCCAGTCTTTGAAATCTAAATAATTTATGCTTCAATATGATGGATATAGGTAAATGGCGAAGCATTCCACTTCAGGCTGGCCATATCTGTGTTGACATTTGATAGTTTTGCTTTGAAAAGGTTGATTATTTTATTAAAAGAACTGATTAAGTTTTAAAATAAAGCAGAAATCTTCACCTAATATTATCCTAATGTGTAATGCAATGAATTAATAATGGTTATGGGAAAAATATTTGTAATTCATGGTTTATGACAATTTTTTATAAATAAATATATATTAATATAAATTTATATGTTTATATAAAAATATATATATATACTGTTGAATAAACTAAAGTAATCGAGTCTACTATTGAAAACTGTTGATAGCTGAAGTTATCTTCCTGGTTTCCTACAAGAGATCAAAGTAGTCTGCTATCTTCCTTAGTCCTCTGTTAGTGTTTCTACTTCAGAGAATTTGTTATTTTATCACAAATGCTATGATGATCTAGGGAGTCCATAGCAAACTCTTTTATCTTGCCATGTTTTCTGGATGATCTGTCCACAACCCAGAATTGGTATGACTCTTCTCTCGAGAAATCAATAGGAACTTTGAATCTATGCCAGAGTGAACTAGTGAGAACTGACAGTTAATTACACTTTCCATGGAACAAAACAAACTGCAATTTCAAAGCTGCTTTTAGATGCTTTAGCTTTATAGGTGCACTAGTTTTCTGTAGTATTCCCGGAAAAATCTATGAAACTAGATGTCTTTAAGAAAATAAAAATAAGACGAAAATATGAATCCTCTGAAGTTGAAGATCATCAAGTCCTGAATGAAATTAAAAGAATTAAAAAACGTACACTGCAACACTAAGACATTATAACCCCATTATGTATACACAAACACTAAAAAGTAAACCTATCGCTCTCTTGAAGATTATGTGTATCTCTATTGATTTTAATTTTATTGGGAATATTATTCAATATTAAATAATATTGAATATTAATTTAATATTTAATTTTATTGAGTATATTGCCATTCACCAAAAAATATATAAAAATAAAGATTTTGTATATATTACCTTGAAGTTTCTTCTACATATTTATTTAAAACTACTCTGTCTCAGGTATTATTCTTGATGCTAGGGATTCAACAGTGAACAAAATAAACAATATCACTGCCCTCATAAATCTTACTTTGTGATTTGGGGGGGCTAGAAAAAAGCAAATATTTAATTAAGATACATAGCATGTCATATGGTGCTAGATGCAAGGATTAAGGAGAAATGAAGGGGCAAAGGGAACAGCTATATGAAAGGAGATGAGTGTGAAGGTTGATTACTAGAGAAAGTAGAGTACTCAGGGAATGCCTCAAAGATAAACCTGGAAGGTGTCAAGGAGAGGGCAACGATGGAATCTGGGAGAAGAGACCCCTGACCACCGAAGTTCAAGTGCAATGGTCCTAACTTAGGTAGAAGCATATCTGTAGTGTCCTAAGAACAGAAAGCCTGGGGCACAGCTGGTAAAGAAACAGAAGATAAGGGCAGAGAAGATGCACGTTGCCAGAAAGTTGTAGATCCTAGCATGTAATTGAGGATAGGGGTTTTACCCTTCAGTAAGACAGAGAGGTGCTAGAGGATTTTCAGCAGAGAAGTGACATGACTTAGCCTAAATTTTTAAAGCTCAGCCTCTCCCCAACCCCACCTTCACACTACAAAGTTCTAAACTTTGTTCTTGCTGTCATGTGTAAAAGTGTTTTCTCTGATTTGGTTGTATTTTCTGTGGAGTAGATAAAAATAATTAAGGATGACTTAAATGACAGTGTGTTATTTTGTCTGAAAAGTGCTGGAAATCAAAATGGTTGGACATTATTTGTTTTTAAATTTCACCCATTGTCTGGTGCAATGAGGTCAGGCTATGCCTCTGGTTGTAAGCTTCTCACTAGGCTGACATTTTTTCCATCTTAGAAAAATGACCACTTATTAACTGATGATGGTCTATCTTGTGCCTCTTATAAAAGCTACAAATTGCATAATAAAGGCCGTCAATAGTGGGAAAAATTATTAGTCAATACCTCTTTATGATGTTAAAGCCAGAGTCTATAGAAGACACAACAGATTGATAAAACTGATAAATTGGGTCAAATACCCAAAAGCTTTGTGAATTCAAAAAGAGCCTAGATACCCAGAACATACGTTTATTAACATACATATTTTTTTCAATTTTTGTCATATTACTTTTGTTTCTGTGACACTAAAGCAGAAAGCAATGGACACTACAAGTGATTGGGACATTTCATTAAATATATGGAGAAGATGGAAATGAGGGAAAATGATTCTTCTATTTGATTTCAAGATATAATATATACTTAATAACAGATCTTTGAAAGAAAACTCCCCAGTTTATTTTTGTATGAAAATATTCATGATTATAGGACCCAAGTAATTTCAAAATAATAAATGATTAAAAAAACTTAATATGTGGGAATATGATAATATAGACATTCATGTATCTGTTAGCATAATGGAATAGGTTATACAGGGTCCATAAAGTTTAGAAACATTGAAAATCCATTAGGTCATCAAGAAACTTTATGGAGAAAGTGTGGATTTCAGATTCTATGATAATAAGGTTTGATTATGAAAAAATTCTCAGGACATTTAGCTGATTTATATTTGTAAATATCATTCACAATATTTAAAACTTGTATTGAAAAAAAATAATAAAATTGTTATGAGTTTAAGAAAAAATTTAATTGTTTGGGATTTTTATTATACTACATTCCCAAAATGGCAGTAAACATTTTACACAGAAGGTAATCGCCCAGTAAATGTCTATGTGTGTGAACAAGAATTTGGTTGGAATTTCAGAATTCTGTTAATCGCATGACTCTTTATTTGTACTGTTTTGCAGCCCCCTCTCCAGTCACAAATGTGAAAAAGGGGAAGATTGCAAAAAACAGTATCTCTTTGTCTTGGCAAGAGCCAGATCGTCCCAATGGAATCATCTTGGAATATGAAATCAAATATTTTGAAAAGGTAGGATTAGAAGAATAATAATTGACCTTTCTTTTTTTTTTCATTTTAGCAATTTCAGTTATTCAATTTGTAGAAGAGTAGGTTGCAAGTTGATGCATAAATCAATGACAGTTGATTTTGCAATCATGTTTATGGAGGCTTGAAGTGTACACAGAGCACTCTGTTCAGACTTTTCTTCTGCAAAATAGTTTATGCTACCTGTACTGCTGTACAGTCCAACAACAGTGTAACTAGATTTAACAGAATTGAGACATGAAGTTATAGCTTATTTTGAAAGTGTTGCAAGCACTTAAGCTGTTGAGCTTAGTAACTGTGGCATGCCAAAAAGAAAATGACCTTTGTTTATTGACAGTTATTAATAATACCTATATTGCTATGGAATTATAGGCAGAGAAGATATATGAACAACCTGTATAGTTTATGAAACTGTAACAAAAGTCTAGCACCACAGTCTAAACTTTATTTTAAAATTTGAGGATGCAAAACAAGATGTGTCTCACATTCCCTATCTGTCTTGAGTTCCTCATCTTCTCTGAGCTGTCTCTTAGGTCCGATCTTATGTTATTGTGTCATGACAGTTATTGAGGTCTAAAAGCAGTAATCATTCCCTTTCCTCTTTTCTGAAACCAAAACCAAGTGAGCTATTAGTAAAGAAATATTACAAATGGAAACAAAAGTTGAATTTAGAAATATGGAAATTGCATTTAAATATGTGGCTTAGAAAAGTCACCATAATCAGACTGCCTACTGTTCCCATCCCCACCCTACTCTAATTGTTGTACAGTTTACTAAAGAGGGGGTTTGGATCTGAAGGACCAACACACTTACCCAGAACCACTTCTTAGTTCCAATGGAAAAGATAAAGATAGATAGGCACCCACCTTTCTTTATGACCTTGGCACCCACCTGCCTTTATGACCTTGGACAGAGACCTTGACCCTAAAGTGTCATCTACTCCTATGGAAGTAGGAGTAGGAAAGAATGCAGACATACTGAAGGCAAGCAAACCCAAAATGAAAAGGACAGTAGTGAACCACACATTCTCACTTCCTTCTCCCAAACTCACAAAAACACCACCCTCCTTTCTTAGGAAAGAGTTGGCCGGGTGGCAGAAAGCACAAAAGCTTACTTTCCAGTAATTAAGAAATTACCTAAGCTAGGACATTGGAAAAGGGAAGGGGACAAAGTATTCCCCTTATACTTGTACAAAAATATAAAAATGCTGAATCCTATTAATAAAGATTAGTAAAATTTCCAAGTTGCATAGATGAAGGAGAGTAGGAAAATGCATTGACATATTAACGCTTCATAATTTTTTTATTTAAAAAAATTGTTCTTTCATTTGTTGATTCAACAATTATCTGTGCAAAATACAACAGTGAACAAAACAGTGGGTATGTGCAGGGGGGCTCTTTCTTCATATTCTTTGTAGGTTTTTAGTATCTCCACAATGTTCATAATGATATTATAAAAAGATTAACAATCTATTATCACTTTTAAATAGATATCTTTCTAAGAATGTCCTGTAATATCATTACAATTGATTATTAGAGAGTATAAATGATGCTTACATTTTGCAAAAGAGATATATGTTCCTCAAGAATGTACTAAGAGAATATCTCTGAGACAAAGGTATGTTGGGTTATGGCTTACAGTGCTTACTGTAAACAGAAGTGGGCTTATTTAAGTAGAATATAGTGACTTTATTCTCTCCTGTTATTCCTGTTACACTGGGAGTAGTAGTCTGAAGTTGCATTACAAATTCCAGAGGTCTACAGTTTAAACATATACTGTACTCAAAAACAGTTTGTAATATTAAGAATTGTATTCCTTATTAGAGTTTAATCATTACTGCAATATACTAATGCAAAGCTAGAAAAATAATTATATGAATATACACAGACACATACTGAATTCCTTTGTAAACATTCTAAGTTTTCAAATTTTCATTGTGATCTTTAACGAAACCGAAATGCATCACGGCATTATAAAGCAACTAAATACCAAAATATGTATATATGTATATACCTGAGGTGAAATAATGTTCAATAGCAAGAAGAGTAAAAATTTGAAAGGTGCATTTGATTGCATTGTTTTTCTTTCCCTAAACTAATTAGCTGGATCAAGGGAACAATTACTGGTCCTCTTTTTAATCTTAAGAAAATTGTCCTATGACATAAACTCAAACACCCAATGTTTTCACTATCATCTTCCGGCATAAGTTTGAGTATCATTACATGTGTAATATTCAATAGAAGGAAGACTGTATAGATATTATTTTATCTTTATAAGCTGATGCTTCTGTTGGAACAATTATTTAACAAGTGTTAGGGTCATTTTCTATTTCTCCTACTGTGTATTTTCTGAGTTGTGAAATTATTTATGGTTTGACTTTGTTTTCAATTATATTGATTCAGTGTAGTTTGCTTTTATATTTTATACACAATTCTGTATTAATGCATTCCATTAGTAGCATAACTTAATGTAGGAACAAGTGATTTTAGAAAAAAAGGTTTCTATATGCTCAATAAATGAATAACAAATTGATTATTTCCATACTTTAATAGACCTAAACCTTTATATAAGATATTATTTAGGGAAGGTTACTAACATCTCTTGGTTGATATTTCCCTTTTTACAGTGAAGATATTCATCCCTAGGACTTTTTTCTGAGTAAAATTTTTGAATGGGCAAATAAAATAAACATAGAAAAAAACTTAACATTTAACATGCCTCATTATTATTTATTTCCTAAAATAACAATACTCATTTAGATGTGGGTCCTAATAGCATTTTAGAGCTTGTTTTGAACTTTCAGAATGACACCACCATTTCATTGGGTGGCTTTTGGCCAGACACAGGTGGCAGAGCTTTCCAGGGCATATGCATTTGCCAGCTGGCATTTCTGCCTGTGATTGCCCTGCTGTAATAGAGGTCATTGGGTCTCTCTCCTCCTGCATGGTGATGGGCCCATTGCCATCTCTTAAAGGCAGAAGCAAAGGAAAGCTTCCCCTTGGCAGGGTATTTGCCAGCTGGCTCTTTCTGCTGAGGCCCTCCCCTCGCTGCGTGTGAACAGTGTTTGCTAAGCAGCTTGGGAATGTCGCACATTTGCCCAGCTGGGACATGAGGGCAGCAAAAGCCACTGCCCTGACCAAGGACTTGGCAACCAAGCAGTTGTGAATATTAAAAATGTGTACTTAGGGTGCACAATACGAAGAAAATTAAAATGCAAGAGTGATTTAGAGGAATGGAACAAAGGCAAATTTGGGATGATAACTTAGATAATTCAAAAGGTGTGTTTAATAGTTTTGATCCCTTAGATGTGTGCTTTGCTCACATCCCTGCAGTAATGCAGTATCCGGCTAACTCAGAGAGACAATATACCATTAGGTAAGACCTTAAATAAGAAACAACCAATTATTACTTGATGCTACAGATAAATCCCACAAAATGTTGTGTATTTTTGTGCAGTTGATATTAGATAATACATTATTTCAAATAGCAGCACTCCAGTTTCCTCGTATTTTTTTTCCTTTTGTGACAAAAGTATCAATTTCTGCTTTTTTGGTTTTTTTTTTTACAAAATGTAATAATCATAACTTCAATAGTAAGGAATTACAACCATGATTTGGATTTTACTTTTCAATGGAAAAAATTAGCAACATAATATAGGGGCAGGAATAATCAAACTACTAAGAACTACTGTGCTGTCTGTATTATCTGTATGCCCATGTCTGTCTTTAGATTCTCACAATAGTCTTTGAGTAATTTCGTTCCCATTTTAAAAGAAGGAAGAAACTGAGGTTCAGAGAGAGTGTACCCACATTTACACAATTAATGACATGGATAGAAGTCTAACCCTGTTGTTTCTCTTCTCTTTCATTAAAAAATAAAATAAAATAAAGCACCCGTTTTACTTTGCATTATAAATGTTTATAATTTATTCAAAAATTGTATTTATGTCAACTATGTCAGAATCTCATACTTTAGCTGTGACTATATTCTTTACCAAGTTAAATCACCTTTAAATGAATATTATTTCAAATGAAAATAATATCAACACACAGACATTTTATTTGTCTTTTACTGAAGATTATTGCTACAAGTAGAGCTAACCTGAAAAGTACAATATTACCAAGAAAAATATTGCTTTTTTACAATTTTTTAAAAGAAGACTTCAAGAAATTGGCTGCTTTTTCATCATTGTGCCCCTGGCTATGGAAGGGGCAGTATTGTAGATAGTAGATGATCAACAAATATTTGTGATTGACAAAAAGTTATTTACTAAATAAAGTTATATAGTATTTGACTTTCTATATTGACTCCTTTGCCAAATAATGATAAATTTTCCTAAACATTTAAGGTTCAACACCTTAATTTAATTTGTACATTGAAAAATTAAAGATCATTTGTCTAGAATGCATCAAAAGCCTCTGTGGATTAGAATTTAGCCATGACTTTTTAGAGAGAAATTTGGTTATACTCTATTCACCTCAGTCATCAATAAAGTTTTTGTAAGGACTGTTTCTTAAAAAATGGGGTGTAAACTTCTTAACCGCTACTTATCTTCAGTTAGTCCTTTAAAATGTGTCAGAAATACAATATATGTGGACAGACTTCTAGAAAAAAAGTTTAGTTAAGATATCACAGAGAAAAATATAAGAGAGGAGAAAGTTCAAAACAGGGACTTTTGTGTGTTTTGAATCCTTTTTAACATCTAAGGTTTTATATCTAACTTGGTAAATTCAGAGAGAAAGTAGGGGATTATGGATGGTTTAGTCTAGACTTTTATGTGGGGCAGTGGAAAAAGGAACAGTTCCTCTTTGTTTTAGTTTCCAAAACTATCTTTCCAGTAATGTTTTTCTTCCCTCCATCTGCATTCACTACTCACCCCAGCCCCGAACACATATAAGTGAAAAAATAGAAAGTTTACTAAAAGGAACAATGTTTGCCTATTTGTGGTTTGACATTAATCAGCCCTCCCCATTTAGACTTTGTGAAATGAAATTAATGATCTCTGATGAAGCGCTCATACATTCTCCCAAGCCCTGAAGATACTTAGATTTCTAGTGCACTAAAGATTTTCAAGCATAAGTCTTCTCTGGCCGTACATAAGATATTGTGTTTTCTCTAAGAAAGGAAGCATGTTTACTGTGCATGATAAAATATCCCTGAGGAAAACAACCTCACAAATAGAAATACTAAAATATATTTTTAAATCATCTTTAGCAAAATTTTATTTTAAAAGCTTCGAAAATGTATTTTAAACCAAAGACTACTGTGGTGCTTGGGTGGAGAACATTTCATCCACCAACCTTGAGTTCTACAAAACATACTTAGGGTATGCAGGTTTCTTTCTACTGCATAAAATCAGTACTAATTGAGTGTCCAATGGTTTATGTCTTATTTTCTGATCTATGATTATATATTTTGCTGCTATTAGTAATTCATGTGTTGGCTTTTTTTTTTTTTCTTCAATTGAATTTCAAGGACCAAGAGACCAGCTATACGATTATCAAATCTAAAGAGGCAACTATTACTGCAGAGGGTTTGAAACCAGCTTCAGTATATGTCTTCCAAATTCGAGCACGCACAGCAGCGGGCTATGGTGTCTTCAGTCGAAGATTTGAGTTTGAAACCGTCCCAGTGTGTAAGTCATTTTAATTACTGCCAAGTCATGTCTCAGTAATGGCTATCAAAAAAAGAATCGGTGGATCAATAACCTTCCCAGGACACTCAGTCAGTTTTACTCCCCTTTAGTCTCTCCCAGGCATGGCCTAACCCATTGGGCCTGGCCTGCTCATCATGTTTAGTCTATTGAAAGATTAAACATCAGGAAATCCTTAAGAAATGTTAAATATTGCTTTTAAAGACTTTTCCATTGCTGCCATAGATTATTGCACTATTACCATTTATTTTTACTTGTTTCATTGAACTGTTCTATGTTCTAAAAGGGTTAGTTTTTGTATAAAAATACCATAGAGAACTTTCTTTAGTATCAAGTTGGGCAAGGAAACAATGCTCTTAGATTTTCAAAAAATTATCTGACATTTGTTATTGCTTAAATGGAGTCTGGCAACATTCTGGTGTACCCTTCTTGTACATTTTTTTTCCCATAAAATACAAAACTTCTTCCTCTTGAATTAAAATAAAATATTTAGAACACATATTTTTTCCTAAAGTAAATATATTATAAATAGGATTAGGAGACAATAACTTGCCTTGTTTATAGATGAAAGGGATAACATTATCATCATTTTTGCTATGAAAAAAACACACAGGTATATTATAAAATGTCATACATATATACCTTTTGAAGCAAGATTATATAAGAATTAATGCTTTTTAAAATGAAGAAAAAAACATTGTGTATTTCCTCTTTTTGAAAATCAACAAAATGATAGCTTTGCTATCATGTTTATTTTGTAATGATTGAAAAAGAATGAAATTAAAATGTCCTAAGAGATGGGGCAGAAGTAGGGAATAGGGGGTCAACGCTTAAATTGTACCGAGTTTCTATTTGGGGATGATGAGAATAGGTTGCACACATCACACTCCTTAAACATATGATAGTTCCATGCACATTTCCTACTGACAGGTTATTCACTTACGTAATCACCTTAAGTGCAGTTTTCGAGTTCAAGAAATTTACATTCCAATATTTTCTTATGTCTGAAAAAATGTTGTTTTGGGCCTTTTCTCCTCCATTCGTAGACCACATCCAGTTGCATATGTTATACTTTATTGTTATTATCTCTTTACTTTCTTAGTCTTTTTTTTAAAATTGTGGAAACATATAAAACATAAATTTTCCCACCTCAACCCCTTTCCCAAGCAAACCATTCAGTGGGATTAATCACATTCACAAAGTTGCAATATCCTCAGAATCATCCATTATCAGAACTTTCCCTTCCCTCCAAAGAGAAACCTTATACTCATTTCACATTTACTGCCCATTGCTTCCAACTCGCACCCCCTCCCACCGTGGTAACCTTTACTGTACTTTCGTCTCTATGATTTTCATCTTCTCTGATATTTTCCTTGTGGTTACCATGGGGCTTAAATTTAACATTCTAACTCTATTAACAATCTTGCTAGCTTTGATATCAAGATAACTTCAATAGCATACATAAACTGTGTTCCTATACCCCTCCATTTCCCAACACTTATGTAATTCTGTCACAAATTACATGTTTATACACTGAGTCCCGAACCACTGAATTATCATTACATTTTATGTGTTTGCTTTTAAGATCTTGCAGGAAATAAAATGTGGACTATAAATTAAAAATACAATACTATCAGTCATTATTTTTACCAGAGATATTTATTTCTTCATGTGGTTTCAGTCAATTTTCTAGTGGCTTTTCCTTTTAATATGCAGAACTCCTTTTATCATTTATCGTAGAGCCTGTTTAGTGGTGACGAATTCCCTCAGTTTTTGTTTATGTGGGAATGTCTTAATTCCTCTCTTTTTTAAAAGACAGTTTACTAGTTGTAGAATTCTTGGTTAGCTGTTTTTGCTTTTAGCACCTAAATACATCTTCCCACTGCCCTCTTGCCTCTGTGATTTCTCATTGGAAATTAATAGTTAATATTATTAAAACTCCCTTGTATGTGACATATTGCTCCTCTCTTGTGATTTTCCTTATTTTCTCTTTATTTTTGGCATTCAATGGTTTGATTATAACATGGTGCATTGTTGATCTCATTGGGTTTTTTGGAGTTCTTTGAGCATTTTTGATGTGTATATGTATATCTTTCATTAAATTTGGGAAGGTTTCAGTCATTATTTCTTTGAGTATTCTTTGCTCCTTTCTCTCTTTCTTCTTCTGGGAGAAGCATACACTGGTATGCTGTTCACTTTTCTTCATTCTTAGCTCTTTCTACTTCTGGACTGGATGATTCAATTGTCTTATCTTCATGTTTGCTGATTCTTTCTTTTGCCAGCTCTATTCTGCTGTTGAATCTCTCTAGGGAATTTTTAATTTCTGTTAATCTGGTCTTCAGCTCTCTTTGTTTCATTTTCGTAATTTCCATCTCTCTACTTATTGCCTCTTTGTGCTCATCTACCGTTTTCCTGATATCCCTTAGTTTGTCCATGTCAAACATATTTAGGACCATTTTTGTGTGTGTCTGGAATGTTCTAGGTCTGACCCTTTGAAATAATCGATGGTTTCTAAAATTTTCCTCTTCTCCTTTGCCTGGACCATCACTCCCTATTTCTTTGTATGTTTTGCAATATTTTGTTTAAATCTACTAATTTTGATATTATAGTGTATTACTGGAATTTAGGCCCTGAGGCATTTTGCCCATAAGTTTGTATCTAGCTAATGTTATGAAAGAGCTTTTCTGGAGTACCAGGAGCTAACAAAAATAGAAAAAGAAGAAGTCAAAAAAGAAAATACCTTTCCCAGTCTTTGTAGATTGTCCTCTCAGTGTTCTTCTTCAGTGCTTAGCCATACAATTACTTTGGAGAATAGCTCCAGGCCGATATGTAGGTGCTTTCCCTCTCCTTTCATGAGTCTAACATTGTTTTAAGGATATGCTTGTTTTAGGCTTGTTTCCTCTTCCCTAAGAAATAGTTTCCTCACAATCCTGGGCACTCTCTAATCCTGAAAGTAACAGACTACAACCACTTGTCTGGGTTAAGAAAATTCCATGGTAAAGAAACCAGAAAGAGAGGAAATCAGTTTGGTTTTTGGTTTGATTCATATTAATTTACTTGTTAGCATATTTTTGTTAATGCCCTTGGTGTATAGGTGGAGTGAGGTGTTGATTTTGGAACCGTATATTTTTATCTGACAGTAAAATCCAAATAAAGGGAACACATTCTGTTATAAAAAGTAGACCAAGCTTTGGAGAGAAATGAAAGTGGGAGGTGTAAGTTTGTGATTTTACAATGTAACATTTCTAAATGTAAATTTAGTTGTCAGTTATTAACCACTGGCATGCGCAAAAATGTATTTATGAATGAGAGGGAAAAAAAGAGGGAGAGTGAGCATAAGTAAAAGTGAGGATGAGAGAAAGAGAGGGACAGAGAGAGAGAAAGCCAGAGAAGGAAAACATGAAGACTGAATTTATCAGGAAACACTCACATATAAGATGTGGGAAAAGAATGTTGAGACAATAGAACTGACAAAGCAATGTTTCAAAGGAGAAAAGAGAACATAGATTGTCCAATGTCATAGAAACTTAGAGGAGGGGAGTTGCAAGGATGAGAGATAATGTTTAATAAGGTCCAATCCTTTATTATGGTGGAGGGTAAGGTAAATGGAGAAATACTCAAAATACTTATTGCATTTATCAAATATGCCATTTTTCATGGATCTTAAGGGCAGAGCGAAAGAATGTGGTAGTATTGGTCCTCAGAAGAGAAGGTTGGTCTAGGCAACACAGTGAAGATGGTGCAAGCAAGGAAAGAATGAGAACGAGAATTAAACCAGAGATGGAAGTAACTAGTAATAACATCTGCTATTTATTTAAGACTGCAAACTGTTGAAGTGCTACACTTTATTCACATACCACATAATCATCCAAAGTGTATAATCAGTGGCTCACAGTATTATCGTATAGTTGTGCATTCATCATCACAATCAATTTTTGAACATTTTCATTACTCCCCCAAAATAAATATAAGAATAAAAATAAAAATTAAAAAAGAACACCCAAAACATCCAGTGCCCCTTATCATCTTCTATTATTTGTTTATTTTTTGTCATTATTTTACTCATCTGTCCATACTGGACAAAGTATCAGCCACGAGGTTTTTAGTCACATGGTCACACTGTAAAACTATATAGTTATATAATTATCTTTAAGAATCAAGGATGCTGGAATACAGTTCAACAGTTTCGGTATGTCCTTCTAGCTATTCTAACACACTAAAAACTGAAAGGGATATCTATATAATGCAAAAAAATAACCTCCAGAATTACCTTTCAACTCTATTAGAAATCTTTCAGCCACTGAAACTTTTTTTTATTTCCCTTCCCCCTTTTGATCTTTCTCAATCTCACGATGCCAGAGCAAGGCTCATCCCCAGGAGTCACGCCCCAGGTTACCAGGGAGATTTGCACCCCTGGGTATCACATCCCATGTATGGTGGGGGGCAGTGAGTTTACCTGTGAAGTTGGCTTTAATTGAGAAGCCACATGTGAACAACAAATAGAACTCACTGGTTCTCTGGCAGTGACTCTTAGGCTTAATCATAAGTAGATTTAGCTTCTTCTTTGTAAGAATAAGTTTCACAAGGGCAAGCCCCAAGGTTGAGGGCACAGCATATTAAATTGGTAGTCCCCGATGCTTGCAAGAATATCAGGAATTCCCCAGGTGGGGAAGTTTAAAATTTCCACATTTTTTCCCCAGTCCTTCAAGGGCCCTTTGCAAATACTTTTTTTTTTTTTATTCTCTGTCCAAATTGCTCTGGGATATATCCAGACATTACACTAACTGGAACAAACTATCAAGTTCTCATTTCCTATTCAAGGTTCCATGTAATTATAGTGCTCAAACAAACTGACTATACAGGTTAAATTAGTGTGCTACAAAAAATATAAATTTTGCACCAAATAAACATCTCTTCCCTTGATCTCACACTGATGTTGAAATTTTAAAATATAGTTAATGTCATCCTTTTCCCTTCGGTCTAATTTTCACTAGTCTTTACCAGATCAGTTTCATTCATATCACTTATTGAAGTCTGAGCTCCTTTTCAGCTTTTTAAACAGTTGCTGTATGGGCAATGCTGACTTTCAGAGCTGCAGAACTCTAGGTCTGAATCTCAGTTGTCACACAAATACCCAAAGTTCCAGGAACCTACCAAGTTATACATAAAGAGTTCAGCATCTCAGAATTTAGAAATAACCATGTCATGGTTAGGGACAGGTGTCAACTTGGCCATGTTGTGGTACCTGTTCGTCTGATTGGGTAAGCACTGGCCTGTCTGTTGCAATGAGGACATTTCATAGGATTAGGTTATGATCACGTTAGCTACATCCACAGCTGATTCCATTTGTGATCAGCCAAAGGGGAGTGTCTTCTGCAATTAGTGATGCTAAATGCAATCATGGGAAGCCTTTTAAGGAGGACTCAGAGGAGATAAGTTGCATTCCTGCTTTGGCTGGCGAGCCTCTCCTGTGGAGTTCATCCAGGCCATCCATTGGAGTCATCAGCTTCGCAGCCTGCCCTGTGGATTTTGGACTCTGCGTTCCTACGGTCACGTGAGACACTTTTATAAATTTTATATTTGCAAGTGTTCCCTGTTGATTCTGTTTCTCTAGAGAACCCTAACTAATACATCTTGGTACCAGGAGTGGGGTCTTAAGGAACAGAATCTTAAAAATGGGTTTTTATGAATGGTTTTCTACTCTGACTGGGCTCAGAGACTCTAAGGACTCTGATTCCCATAATCAGAATGACACTCCCAATCCATGGACTGAGTTGGCAAAGGAGATAGTCAAAATATCATCATTCGATTCTCCTAATGCTTCGCTTGTACGAAGCCAGACTCTGGGGGATAATGTTCTTGACACCTTTACAGAGTTTTGTAGAAATAAGAGTTATAGAGATGTTGGTTGGTTGTTGTTAGATACACTGTCTGCATTAAAGGGTGAAAGGGATGGGCTTAAGGCTTCAAACAAGAAGCTTAAGTGCCGTCTGAAAGATGTAGAGGTTTCTATGAGTATCCTCAAGGAAAATTTTATTTCCTGTAGCCGTAGACTTGAGATCTCTGAAAATCAGACTCAGAATCTTATTGTTAGAGTAGCAACTTTACAACGTAAACTGAAATCTCAGTCTTGCATGGTGTCTGCCGTTAAAGTGAGGGCATTGATTGGAAAGGAGTGGGACCCTGAAAAATGGGTGTGGTGCCACTCACTATTACTCCTAGTGATCCACTGGGAAAATTTTTGCTTCCTGTCCCTGCTACCCTGAGTTCTGCTGGTCTACAGGTTTTAGTTCCAAAACGGGGTGTGCTTTCTCCAGGAGAAACAACAGTGATACCACTGAACTGGAAGTTAAGATTGCCACCTGGCCACTTTGGGCTATTTATGCCTCTGGATCAACACACCAAGAAGGGAATTACATTATTGTCTGGGGTAATTGACCCTGACTATCAGAAGGAAGTAGGACTGCAACTACATAATGGAGGTAAAGAAGAGTTTTCTTGGAATATAGGAGATCCCCTGGGGCGTCTATTAGTACTACCATGCCCTGTGATTAAAATCAATGGAAAACTGCAACAACACAATCCAGGCAGGACCACTAATGGCTCTGAGACTTCAGGAATGAAGGTTTGGGTCACCCCACCAGGCAAAGAACCACGGCCAGCTGAAGTGCTTGCTGAGGGGAAAGGGAACATGGAATGGGTAGTGGAAGAAGGTAGTGATAAATATGAACTTCGACCACATGATCAGTTACAGAAACGAGGACTGTAATGCTGTTTTGTTTGTGTTATACTATTTAAGTTGTAAGATATCAAGTTTAAGAATGAATGTTGTCCAAGGATTTGCACCCTATTCTGGAGAGATTTAATGTGTTTCCAGTTATATGCAGGACAGTTGAGTATTGTCAGGTAAAAGAAAAAATGTGTGCTTATTTTTGTTTTCATTTGGAAATCTAAGGTATAGGTGCCAAGTTGACAAGGGGTGGACTGTCATGGTTAGGGACAGGTGTCAACTTGGCCATGTTGTGGTACCTGTTCGTCTGATTGGGTAAGCACTGGCCTGTCTGTTGCAATGAGGACATTTCATAGGATTAGGTTATGATCACGTTAGCTACATCCACAGCTGATTCCATTTGTGATCAGCCAAAGGGGAGTGTCTTCTGCAATTAGTGATGCTAAATGCAATCATGGGAAGCCTTTTAAGGAGGACTCAGAGGAGATAAGTTGCATTCCTGCTTTGGCTGGCGAGCCTCTCCTGTGGAGTTCATCCAGGCCATCCATTGGAGTCATCAGCTTCGCAGCCTGCCCTGTGGATTTTGGACTCTGCGTTCCTACGGTCACGTGAGACACTTTTATAAATTTTATATTTGCAAGTGTTCCCTGTTGATTCTGTTTCTCTAGAGAACCCTAACTAATACAAACCATTGCATCTCAGGAATAGATGCACCTGCTACAAGAGCCGGAACTTACAGGAAATAAGCTTTCCCCTGACAACCTATGCTCAGGGTTTGCACATTAATAGTTAGTCCACATTAGTGAGGCATTATAATGTTTGTCTTTTTGTTTCTGGCTTTTTTCACTCAACATACTGTCCTCAAGGTCCATTCACCTAGTTGCATGCTTTACAACTTCATTCCTTGTTGCTTTCACTCGATCTTCCATTTATGTATACACCACAGCTTGTCCTTCCATTCATCAGTTGTTGGACCCTTAGGCCACCTCCACGCTGCAAATTGTGAATTCTGCTTCCCTAAACACCAATATGCAAATGTCCATTTGTGTCCCTGCCTTCAGTTCTTTCAAGTATATACCTAATAATGGGGTTGCAGGATCATATAGCAACCCTATACTTAACCTCCTGTGAAACTAGCACACTGCCCCTCCAGATGGGCTGCACCGTTCTACTTCCCTCCCAGCAGTGAGTAGAACAGTAGATCCTTCTCTCCACGTTATCTCTAGCACTTGTATCCTTGTATTAATTAATTAATTTATTTATTTTGGGGTGCATGGTCCAGGAATTGAACCCAGGTCTTCTGCATGAAAGGCGGGCATTCTAACCACTGAACTACCCATGCACCCCTTTCTATTTATTTTTAAACAGTTTTGTTCACACACCTTACAACCCCTCCTATGTAAACAGTCGATGGTTCCTGGTATGATCATATAGTTATGCACTCACCATGAATTATATGAGGACATTTCCATTACTTCTGTGAAGAAAGAGGAAGAGCAAGAAAGAAAATAAAGAATAAAAAGTAAAAAGAAGAAACAACAACATTGAGAATTCCATCCCCCTTCCTTATATCGCTCTCTGATTGACATTTAGTTATGGTATATTGCCTGTGTTATATTTACTGGTACATATGACAGTGTTACTGTTAGCTACAGTAACTATTCTGCTGCCATCATATAGTATTGTGCTAGCCCTTCTGGATCTATGAAATCAATCCTGTTGAACATTCTGTACTCTGAAGTGCTAGTCTAGGTGCTTTATATTTATTATCTCGTTTTAATATTCACAATAATATAATGATCTGGGGAATTTTTCCCTACTTGGAAATTAAGAAATGAGACTAAATGTTGAATAATTTTCCTTGGCTCATATGTGTAGTAAGTGTTGGAACATGTATTAAAATCCAAGTCAAAATCACTCTTGCAAAATTAGATATACAAATTTATTTCCCTTAAGAGGAAATATCTGTGCAGGTTTCTAAACAGCAAAGAACAAAAGGGAGCAAAAGCCCTCCTGCAGTGAGGTTTTTGAAAGGACAGTGCTCTAGGAGAGACAGAGGGGACCGCAATGATGGAGCTAGGGATAGCAAAAGAATGACATGCAGTTATACTTAACCATGAAATTCAGACTTGATCCCTCTTGTTTATCAATTTAAATTTCTATTTAAAGTAAGTTTTGAATTTCTAAAAATGAGGGAAATGGAAACGGTTTAGAATATTGAAAAAATTCTAGGGGTGAGTTTGTTCAGAATTTATTAAAAGAATCAAAGGCATTGGAAAAGCAGTTAGGTCCCAGTCAAAATGTAATAGCTGTGAACTTTTACTGATCAAATACTAATGGTTTTCTCTAGAAATAGTGTACTTCTCCACCCACTCCCCCCCTAGAAAAAGCAGCTCAGGAAAAATGGTAACCATAATCTCAGAATAGATTTTTTTTTCGTATGCTGTATGGCGGGGGTCACATTTCGTTCTTTTTCTATGTGAGTATCCACTACTGCAGCTGCAGCATCATTTGTTGAATTTTTGTTTGTTTTGTTTTTGGGAAGTGTATGGGTCAGGAATCGAACCCTGGTCTTCCACATGGCAGGTGAGAATTCTGCCACTGAACTACCCTTGCACTCACTCATTAAAGAAATTTTAATAAAGCAAAACTGGGGAGTCTACTCCTGTTAATGAAGTAGATTTACCCTTCCTCATTTATGCTGCAGACCAGTAACCAAAGTTGTTTTTTTTTTTTTTTTTTTTACCAAAGACCTCAACATCAAAGAAAAAAGGAAACAGTGTAAAGGGAATTGAATTGCAACTATCATCACCCAAGTAAAAGGAGTTGAAGAGCACAGACAAAGGCTGTAAATAATTGTTTTACTAGTCCATGAACCAGCTGTTGATAATAGTAGGCTCTGAGGACTGCTCTGAAAAGGCTGCAAGTGCAGGACATTGCAAGAGAATCAGTTTTGGTAGAAAGAATCAGGAGTAGGTGACTAGAAAAGAAAGAGAAGTGTTTGGAGATTGATGAGGTAAAGATCTGGTTGGGTGTAAAAAAGTAAGACATGAAAATTTGATTGTTGTGATTGGTTTGGAAAACTTAAAATTTGAGATCATAGAGCTGACTAGTGCTACTCTGAAATTATAAAAATGATTTTGCTGTTAAGCAATAAGTCTAATAATTATCTTACTGAAAATTTCTTGAGAATATTAGTAAAACCTGTTTTCCTTTATAGGACCCTTACTTTAACAAGGAGTTAACAAAAGCAAAATTTTCTTGCTCATTTAACTACAAATTTATGTCCATAATTCCTCTTATTATAGTAATTGTATTGTTGAAAAATTAACTATTAAATCTAATTCCATAAACTTTAAAAAAGATTATGTAAGGAGTGCACGGGTGGTTCAGTGGGAGAATGCTCGCCTTCCACGCGGGAAGCCCAGGTCTAATTCCCGGACAATGCACGCATCCCTCCCCCTCCACCTCCGCCCCCAAAAAAGATGACTAAGTGAATCAAGTCTTAGCACAGGCTTGTCAAAATTCTGTGTGTATGCCTAGATACTCCTCTAAGTTATCTTATCGGTAAGTCTCCTCGCGGATTATATTTTTGCTTGAAATTAAAGATTTTTTAATTATATTCAGGAGAGGGACATTAATTTAAATTCAGTGATCTTAGCCACATCATTTTGGACTTATGCCTGTAACTTTAGGGAAAAATATTTGCGTTAAGGAGATTTTTTTTTTTCCTGAAGAACAGCAGCATGGGGATTCTAAAAATGTCAAATCTCATAGACATAGCACTTCCTATTTAGAGTAAGGTGTTTGAAGTCAAGGATGAATTCCCATTTTATCTTGCAAACCCAAGGTCCCTAGATGAATACTCTGCAAACAATATACATTCATTTTTTTAATGATGGCAATCAATGCCTTGGTAATACCTCTGCATTTCTATTTGGAAAGTAAATATTTTCTCTTAAAGATGCTTTTTAAATCACCCGCCTCTGAGAAGGGATATTAGGCAGAAATCTCAGCCAGGTGTGGCTGAGTTGCTTAAACCATGAATTGACTACTGACTATTAAGCAGCTCTTATTTGGAATGTATATGATCACTTTAACCACAAGCTCCATTTTCTGTGTTTCTTATCAGCAGTTGCAGCATCCAGCGATCAAAGCCAGATTCCTATAATTGCTGTGTCTGTGACGGTGGGAGTCATTTTGTTGGCAGTGGTTATTGGCTTCCTCCTCAGTGGAAGGTAAGAGCGGAAGCTGTGATTCTGAACTTTTGCAGCTGCTGTCTTCCTTACCTGATCTGACCATTTGGCTGTCAAAGTGCAACCCAAAACAAATCAGCAAACACCATATCAGTAGATAACCTCAGTGTATCAATGTGTTCCTTAAGTCTTACCTTGTCTATGTTGGTGCTCATTTTTAAGCACACAATTTCTCTTTTTCAGGTAAGCACCCATCACAAGGTAGTATTAACTCTCACTGTTTATTATGTCAGTAGTCCACCTATATCTGTTTTTCTGATATAGTTTTTAAGTGTGGATTTTGTTTTCCTCTCAAAAGTATTAATTGTTGCCTGCTTTGATTCTAATTAGTGTTTAGGGTAAGCCTAGTCTGCTTCTAGGAGAGTTAGAGAAATTGGACTGATAATTCTAGTTAGGCAGAATTCGGTTCTGACAGACTGACACAAAGCAGATATGTTGGCAAACAGGCATTTTGGGAAATAACCAGCTATTTTTAATGATTGCTTTTATTTTCAGTTTCTGGATGATCTCAACTTGAACACCTTAAGAACAGTGTATAATAATTTAAAGTGATTTTTTAAAAAATTCTGTATGAACATATAAACATATGTAGATTTTTCATTTTAAACAAACAGAGGAACTAGAGCCCAACAAAAGCTGTAGATAGAAGGTGTTTCCTGACAGGGAAAGAGCATCGTCAACCTTCGCACATAAAAAGAAAGCATGAATATACTCTGTCCCTACAACAAGCTTTGTAATTGAACGTATTTTCATTTTTCATTCAGACCACAGTTAGAAGGGATATTCAGTAATGAGGACTGTCATTTGGAAAGGATTTGGTGTTAGAACATTATAGAGACCCTGATGGAAGTCTTCACAGAAAGATTTACTCCTAAACAAAACTGTGAAAATGTACTGTAAGGTCCACAAAAAAAGTCAGGAAATCAATATTTATATTGATTTTGTTACTGCTCTACTCATTTACTTTTGACTTTTCAGCACCTTTTCAACTCATAAATATACAGAATTAGGCATTTATCAATATACTGCATATTGTGTTCTGAAGAGATTTATAACAATGTCCTTAAACAAGAGTGGTAATTGTTTATTTTTGTAAAACAGTGCTACTCCTTTTGAACATTCTTTCTCTTTATATCTGAAAAGTCCATTTTTGCTGGTTCTTGCTCATTTAAAATTGTTCAATAGTTTCTTAAGAATCCATTTAGTAATCTCTTGCTTCCTTGGTTTTTGTAGACTTCTAACCACACAGCAGTTAGTATTCTGTTGAGGAAAAGTAAGCTCAATTCCCTGTCTGGCTATCTGTTCTCCTTGAAGTCACCTGAGGAAAATGTTCTACTTCTGTCTGCTTTGTGTAAGATAAGCTAATTCTCCCATTCTTGCCATTAAACTTTCCTCTGATTTTGTCCAAATAAGAGAATAAAGTTGATTGAATTGTAACTTCCAATGAAACTACCCAAAAGGGTGAACAACTATGATATATGTTCAGAGCCGATTTGTAATATCATTTATTTAATTTTTCTTCTACCCAATTTTTTCTCCTCATTATCCTCCCCGCATTATTTATTTATGTTTTGTCATTTTCCTACTCATCTGGATAAAAGGAACATCACACAGTCACATTGTAAAAGCCATATAGTTACACAATCATATTCAAGAGTCAAGGCTATTGTAATGCAACTCAACAGATTCAGGTACTTTCCTCCAGCCACTCCAATACACCATAAACTAAAAAGGTTTATCTATACAATATATAAGAATAAATTCCAGCATAACCTCCTACTTGTTTGACATCTTTCAGCCACTGAAACTTTATTTTGTCTCATATCTCTCTTTCCCCTTTTGGTCAAGGAGGCTTTCTCATTCCCATGATGCCAGGTCCCAGCTCATCCCAACAGTTCTGTCCAACATTGCCAGGAAGATTTACATCCCTGGGAGTCATGTCCCATGAAGGACGGAAGGGCAGTGAGGTCACCTGCCAGCTTGGCTTAGAGAGAGAGAGAAAGAGGCAACATCTGAGCAACAAGAGTTTCTCGGGGTGGGGGTGGGGACTCTTAGGACTAATTATAAGTAGGCTTAGCTTCTCCTTAACAAAAATAAGTTGCATAAGGGTGAATCCCAAGATCAAGGGCTCAGCTTATTGAATTAGTTGTCTCCAGTGCTTACGAGAATATCAGGAATTCCCCAGATAGGGAAGTTGAATATTTCTTCCTTTTTCCCCTCCCCCATGGGGACTTTGCAAATACTTTTTTTTCATTTTCTGCCCAAATTACTCTGTGATGTTTAGGTGCATCACACAAGATCTCATGCCCTATTCAAGGTTCCATGTAGTTATGGTGTTCGAATAAACTCATTATACAAAGTAAATGAGATAATGTGCTACCGAAAATAAACACCTTTTCCTTTGGCCTCACACAGAAGTTGAGGTTTTAAAATATGGATCATAGCATCCTTTCCTCTGTTTTCTGATTTACCTCAGTCCTATCCAGCACAGCTTCATTCATATATCTAGTTGAAGTCTTATCATATTTTCAAATTTTTTGGCAGTTGCAGTGAGGAGTAAGTGCTGACTTTCGTAGCTTCAGTGCTCTAACTCTGAGTCTCAGGTGTCACAAAAATATCCAAAGTTGGGCAAACAATGGTAGCTCAGTGGTAGAATTCTCACCTGTCATGCAAGAGACCCGGGATTTCTAGCCCATGCACTTCCCAAACAAACAAACCAACAAAAACAAAAAATTCAGCAAATGATGCTGCAATAACAGATATTCACATGGAAAAAGAATGAAATGTGACCCTGCCATACAGCACACTGAAAAAAAAATACAGAAAGTTTCAAGGAATGACCAGGTTCCTAGAAACTGCAATATGGGTTGGTTTCTTCCTTTCTAATAATACCAGTAAGCAAATTATATTTGAAGATGTGAGGTTCATATGAAGATATTCATACTTGTCTTTTCCACACTTAAGAAAAAGAAATAAAATTGGAGAAAGAAAGGGTCTAGAAGTCAATACATATGTGTTTGAGAACTTAGTATGTACTTCTATATATATATATAGGAAACATAGGAAGTAGTTTGTTGTAAATATAGGAAGTAGTTTATTATAAATGCAGCACAGTGTACTGACTTATATAATATTCAGTACTGTTAATGTGTATTTATTGATGATATTAGGCTAAGGATTTTCTGACATATAATATTCAGTACTGTTAATGTGTATTTATTGATGATATTGGGCTAAGGATTCTTGCTTACCTGAATGCAAATCAGCCTTTATTCTCAATAAATTTCCTTCCCATTTATATAGATACAATCTATTAAAAACAATTCACATTTTATGTTTATAATATTAAATAAAACGTGTAAGTGAACTCTACCTATTATTTGGTAACTCATAGATAGCATAGCTTTAATCATAGCACATACACAACACACAGACGACTTCCACAAGTAGCTGGCATTGTTTGACAAGAGTAAATAAATTTTAGTATAGTCTCTTAGTCATACTGGAGAAACATCTATACTTAAGAGACAGCTTAATTTTCAGCATAATTAAAACTGGTTTCATAAGATAATTTTTTGATGTGGTCTCTTATAAATGTATTCTACTTTTAAAAAATAAAAACACTTTATGAATTAGTCATTGTTTGCTCATTTTAAAAATATTTCTTAATCCAATTTAATATTATAACACACTTTGCCTAAAATGCTGAGGCCAGGCATTTGCAGTTGAAAGGATAATAAATTTCACTAAGAAATAGTATGGTGTTTCTGTTTTTTAGCATCTTTTTTTTGGCATGAAATTTTCATTATTTCATTTCTTGAATGTACATTCTTGAATTCCAAGGGAACATATTTGTTATATGATAGGAAGATCTTTGGCTGTTATATTTTACTCTTCATGGGCAAGTTATTTGATGTTTATATTTTATAAATATACTTCTTTAAAAGCCAAATTATACGATTTTTTAAAGATTTTTCTTACCTCTGTAAAGGCAATGAATCAAGCAACTCTGGTTTGAGACTAAAGAAATCTTATCTCTTCTATTGTACCTAGAGTGTTCTGAATTATCTCAGAAAAGATTTTTTACTATTATGAAGTAATATGACTACACATTATGAAGTAATGTGACTACAAAGTCTAACACAAACTTTGGAAATTACAGCTGAACACCAACAAATTATTGAAAACAGCCTTTCCTTGGAGTGGTCTAAGGACATTGAAATCTATAAAATGTTTCTTCCTCTCTTCTCTACCAAATTATGATTGATAATCTCATTCAAACAATATAAAGACATTTAGACTAACCTCTCACTTTGAACTTGCTCTCTTTTATCACTTTTTAATTCTTCGAAAATGATATTTGCTTCTTACCAATGTATGTTTTAATTGAAAATAATTTGCTACATCATTGATGATAAAGATAAATTAATTTAATTTTGATAGATTATAAAAATATAAATATCGCTAGTGTATAATATTCACTGAAATTTATGTCTTTATTTGGGTCCATGAAAAAATGTATCTTGAAGATCCATATTCATTGACAATTTATATTTGTATTCCTACCCAAGAAAATACACTCATAGATTATAACACATTGAATAGCATGAGACTAATATATTTCAAAGCAAAATCTACCTTTTTTGTTCTCATATACACTGAGAATGAAAAACAGGTCGAATATGTAGACTTTCTTATCCTTTTGGTCTTAAAATGATTATGCAGAAATCTTTTCAGAACTTCCTACCTGAATACAATTTAAAATAGCAATGATAAGGGTCAATCTTGAATGAAAAAATTCCTATTTTAGAAATGAAAGTCATGTAACATTAATATTCTCGAAAATTCTAGAATTTTTGTGACTTTCTCTTTTAAATGTCCTAAATATTCCATAGGATATTTTATGTAAAGTTTAGTCTCTCCTTTTACTTCTTTCTTTCTAGTAGATCATTAAATTATCCTTTCCAGAAAATGAAAAACAACTGGCATGCCCTCAGAAAACTATTAGCTAATTACCCTATAATGTAAATACATTAAAACTTCTGATATTCATGGTTTACTGTGGTTTTTAATCTCTCATTGGGTGACTTTAATAACTTTATTATTATTATATGCTAATTTTGTCTTTTTTCCTAAAATGTGCTATTTTGTGGATATAAATTGCTTAATCACTAGTTTTACACCAGTGATTAGCAGCCCCACTGACAACTGTATATTTTAGAAAGTCCATTACTATGTTCTTTTTCTTTTCTTTTCTTTAAAAATATTCATTGATATTATTAGATCAGCTTTTTCTGTCTTCCTATTTCAAACATATGGACTAAATTCTGAAAATTGATTACCGGACACTGTTTATTCTGATATAAAGCTTAAATGGCTTAGTGAATACAAAGGAAAGTAAATCTTTTAGTGTGCAAAATTTATTTCTTCCTCGAACATTCTAAATATAGGATTAATGAGGTTAACGCATAATTTTTAAAATTCCCTCTTATCTCTTATCATGCATTCATGAATATAATTATTTTCTTAAAAAAATCAGTTTTTATTTTATTTTCAAATAATCTCACATGAATAAGAGGCAAAAGACGTGTTGCACACTAAACTTACGCATATGGGCTCACATGCTCTTGCACATAAACACTAAAAAGGTAAAGTCTTTGCCAATTTTGAAGTTGGAAGGAAAAAAAAAAACCCTACAACTCCTGAGGAGGTGGAATGTTTCCCCCTTGTTTCTTGGCCATGGACATAATTTTGAACTATTCATTTTGTGACTTTCATGCTGTGATGTTCCTGAGACGATGAATTTAGCCTGCAGGGTGGCTTAATTCTTCTTAAAAAAAAAAAAGAGAGATTAATTGTTTTCTGGGCAATAGATCTCTGTCCTGGTCATGTTCAAATCCTCTAGCTGGACACATCTGTTAAACCCAGTTCCCCTTTGCCTTTCAATAAAAATTAGAAACTCGTTTGAATGTCTCCTAATTTCCTGAGATGAAAATTCTTCAGAAGTCAATGGATATTGTGCAGGGAGTCTAACAAACCTGTCAAAATTAAGATGCAGAAACTGTGCCAGAAATTTAGAGAAATCATAGGAAATTGTTAAGTCTTTGGAGGCTTAAAAGAATGAATTTATAGAAAACATTGCTTTAAGATTTTTTGTTGCTTGAAAACAATATTGATATTTAGCATTTTGTAATTATTTTTAAGTCCCTTAAAGCATAACAGCTTGTAAATAATATATTTCCAATCATCCATTCTACAAATATTGTTTGAGCATCTATTAAGCATTAGATACCAAGATAAGTCCTGGACATGTCTCCAACTACTTCCATTTTATTTAGTAGCATTTTATTAGACAGAACTTCATAAAAAGTGAAGTACAAACATTAAAGACATAGAGAAGGGTTTGCTATAAAATTGGAATCGTTGTCTTAGTGGTAATGTTAATAACATTTTTATTTGTTCCGAAAACATGGTCTTATTTATTAACTGAAGAAATATTTAAGTTCTTACTGTGTACAGGCACTTTTCTTATGTTAGCAAAAGCAGTGGTTTCTGGGCAAAATCTCACTTAGAAACTGTATTTAATATTTATTTGGAGCCAAATAAAACAATTTCATGGGCATTTAGAATGCAGCCATTAAATTAGACAACTGCTGGAGTTTTGCTTACATCTGTTATTGAAGAAGCATAAGTTTCTCAAGGGAATACATTTTAAGGGGTGCCAATGATTCTAAAACCTTCAGTAAAGCTTCACTGCCTAATGGAAGGATTACAATAATAATATTAATAATTTTAGGTATAATAATACCTAACTTGAATTACATAGAACATACTATTAGGCACTGCTCTAAGAGTTTTTAATATACTATCTCATGTTACCAGTAACACTATGTACCAGAACTAGTTATATCACTAATGTACAGCTGATAAAATAGTCTTTTGGGCTGTTTCTTGAACATTGTAACAATGGCCTTGCCTTAAGGTCTTTGTACCAGCTCTTCCTACTGCCCAAAACTTCTTTGGCCCTGAGAACTGCATTCTCACCTTCGTATCTCTTTTAAATCTTTGATCAAATCCTAATCTCTCAATTGGGCTTACTATAATAATGACCCATGATTTCTTTCCCTGCACTTTAGATCTCCCATGCTGTGCTTTGTTCTCCTCATACCCTATACAAATTGCTTCCTCTTGTCTGTATCCCTTAATAGAATATAAGATCCAAATCGGTAGGGATTTTAATCTGCGTTTTTCCTGCTGGAAAAGTTTCTGGAAAACACATGATTGAATTTGAACAATGATATGTCATTTGTCCTGGTACACAGTTAGTTAGTGAAGGTCCAGGGCTTGAACCTATCTCTGACTTCAGGCCTCTTGCTTTTCTCTATAAAGCTTCCACATGATTTAATTGAAAGTGTTAACTTTAGCATTTAAAAAATTTTCCTCTTGAAGTATTTTCAATACTTGATCATTCAACTATGTCATTTTGGTGACATTCCGAACTCTTACATATAAAGATGGTGATTCTCTACTGCTAAAAATATTGGTACTGGTGTTTAAAAACATTTCCAGACTAACCCGTAATATGAATAAAATACCATTTGGAAGTTCACATGAGTGATCTTGATGCCAAAACAAAAAAAAATGGCTTTTTAGTGGATTTTGGTGGATTTTCCCCTAAATCGTCCATCGGAAGATTGTAAATGGTAAATTGTATTTAGGCTAAAATCCCTCACATCTAGGGAAATTGTTCCATGATCATTTCTGATTTTATGAAAGCTGGTTAATTTGACATCTGTACTCCCTCTGCGCTCTTTTTTTTTCCCACAGAAGTCGTTTTTGTTCATAATTTTATATAACAGTCTCCTATCGGTATATGCTCATCTTTAACACAGATTGAAGTATAGGTCCTCAGTAAATATCTATTGACTGTACGACTACAGGAGTAAAGCCAGGTATTCAAGACACTTGAAAACATACTTGAAACTACACTTCCAGCCTTATTACTGTGTGTTTTTGTTGTGGACTCTTTTGTTCAGAAAACAGAAGCAAGATTCAAAATGGTTTAATCCAAAAAAGAATTTATAACTCCATAGCTACAAATATATGTGATTGAAAAGATAATATTAAAAAAAAAATACAGGTACTGATAGATCCAAGTGCTAAAATGATTTCTCCTCTGAAGTTTGAGATACATTGCTCAAGATTCATCTGACACATACATGGTATTTAAAGCCACTTAGCGAAATGAATTTAAATGGATAGAGCCTCAGAACACTCTAATATTAGAGGTAGAGTAGAGGTAGGATAAAGGAGGAAGGGCCAGCCAAAGGAGACTAGAAAGAATTGTCCAAGATGTAGCAGGAGACCAGACAATAACAGAATCATGGAAGGAGGAGGGTCACTGTATTGAGCTCAGCTTATACTTTAAGGGTCTCTACTCTTCTCTCTCAGAGCCCACAGTGGAACAGAATTAAACATAATACCCAGCTCCATAGGGCAATTCCAACCACACTACTGAGACCTTATCTCTAAGAAGAGGATGGAGAATTCACACTGCACTCTTCAGCCTTTGCCTGATTCTTTCCTCTTCTCAGCCCATGTCCAGGGAAGCATTGTCCTTGGCCCAGTGTTGTTTCCAACTAAATCCTACAGATCACCAGGGCCAGAGAGATGCAGTGCATGACTACTGCAGCCTGTGGTAGAAGCATAAGCCTGAACCCAAAGGTAGGTCAGTCCTACACAAAACACATGGGCGAGGAATGCAGAAAGCTCAGCTCATTCTGTACCTTTGCCCAGGTACATTTGCTTGGAACAACCTTCCTACTATCGCTGAATGTTTAAATCTTAACCATTTTTTCAAGACCCAAATTATACATTATTACTGTCATAAAACCTTCTTCAATTCCCTTCGCTAAAACATTCTCTCCTTTCACTGAAGTATCAGAACAGTATATGAGTATTTTTCATGAAATTTAACATCTTCAACCACAAATTATCGTAAGTTGTGTAAATATCTTCTGTCTCCTGCCCTTCATTAAATACTCCAAGTGCAAAAACCTCTGTGGCTCTCCCTCATAATATAATTGAATGCGCCTCATAAATTAATGAATCAAATATAAACTATGTACCGATCTCCATTTGAAGTGTTTTGTCTAATTTTACCCTATTAATTATGATAGCTAGGAAAGTGAAAAATATTAATTATGATATAAGGGTAATAGAAAAACCAACTCATAAGTGTGCTTTCTTCCTGAATACTAAAACTTTAGGTGGCATCATAAAATAAATGCAGTTATTTCAAAAAATATTGCATTAGTTAACAAATATTCACTTATGGTATTATTTATTTGACATCAGGACCCAAAAATGCCAGTGTAGTGATGCATTTAGTAACATCAAGTAGCAATAGCTTAAAAAATAACAATGTATATCAAAATATTTGTAATTTCATCTGATTCTCTTCAGGTTAGGCACATAATGGATATGGTAATATATTTGGCAATTCTAAAGTAATTAGAATTATGTCATTTCAGAACTTTATTCACATGATATGGAGAAAGGCTATATGAGATACTGTAATCTAATACTTTTATTTAAAAATTATGATAAGTAGAAAAATATTAGTAATTAAACATGCAACCAACAGTTTTAGAAAGGAGCTCATTAAAAGCAAATGTCAGGTTTTTTCTGATTTAGCAATAGAGGTGGCTTTATAAAACCATAATAAATCCAAGCATGTGAATTGATATAATATCTGGGAGTTATCTCTTCTATTTTCACATGATTATATGATTTTTTTCTTCAAGTGCTCTGAATCAGAGATAATGAGAAAGCAGATCATAATTTAATAATAACTGACAAATGGGAATTAGGGCAGAATAATGCCAGGGAAGACGAGAAGCGTAACAACTAATTGCCCACTGTGGGAAGTAAATAGTCCTAGGAAACTGAATTCAGGAGAGTTACTGGCCCAATTGCTCCACATTATTGAATCGCGCCTCTGCCATTTCTCAGAGACCAAACAAATAAACATCCCTGCAAATCTCGGGAAGCTTTATTGAGGCAGACAGACTCCATTTATGGTACTGGAGACAATAGTTAATATCACTGATTGACATTTCATGAAAGATGCATATCATTTTCGCAAAGAATCTAGAAACTCTCAGATTCCATCAAGTGTGAAGCAAAGGTCAGATCAAAAGCGTAATCATAAAGGCAAAATAATGCTTTGTGACTGAAGTTCTGTTTGCCTGAAGCTCCATTTCTATAAAAATGCAGTCCCCATCTGGAACAGGGAGCAGACTGGTGTGCCAGAAGACAGGCCTGCTAAGTTCCTGGAAGTCTTACTACGTCTCTGAGAGTCAGCAATGGCACGGTAAAATTGTCAGAAAAAAAAAAAAAAAATCCATAGGTCCTTTCTTTCTCACGAGATTTTTAAAACATATTTTAGCTCCCCAAATACCCAATCTCAAGCTTCTGATGTCAAAGATTATCTAAAATTTAACAAGACATCATCAAATGAGCATGAATTAAATGTTTGTGTTGAGTAATATTGAACATAATTTGTGTATGAATTTTGATGGAATGATATATAACCGAGAACTCTACTTTGTTGGGACTCGTGTGACTTGTAATAACTCTTCATGACCCTATCTGATTTGAGCTATTTTGAATATGCTAACAGTCTTCTGCTAGTTTACCTCTTCTCCAGTCATTTAGAAAGTAGTGGGCCAGGATATAGTGAGTCTTTCTGGAGTGTTCTAAAGATCTCAAATTAATCATTTGAAACCTGTCTTAGTATGTACTGTCACTGTCCAACCTCAACAGGAAAATATTTATTTTTGAATTCCAAGTAAATCATCTACTTAACAACCCTGTATTTTCATGCTCAAGCCCTGAGGCTTTTAAATCTTTATCTCAGAAATTGGATGAAAGTCCCTCTGAACAACTCAAGTATTAGTTGGGCCTGTGACATTCGGTCCTTTTGCTTTCATAAGTTCCCAAAGTCTGTGTAACTGTGTCCAGTTTTTGTGCCCAAGCCCTTGAAAAACCCAACTGTAAGCTGAATTATGAAATAATAAAGTTTGGGATTCCATCAGGGTGTGATCGCAATGCATAAGATGTTCTGAAGTGAAAAGCACCCTCTCAATTCTGCCTCTATCTTCCCATCCACGCTTTGTATCTCCTTCGAAATCAAATGTTCAGATTGCATCTGGAATACTTCAGCATTGTCCCAAGAGTATGAATTGATGACCACTTCCTTAGAGAGAAGTGCTGATTTTCTGACATTATTAAACTTCTTAATGCCCCATCCTACCACTTTCTTATAAGTTTCAGTGTCTTCATTTCATATTACAAAGTGGGTATCGTTTAGCTGATTATACTAATTACTCGCTAGCTACTAATTTATTTATGTACATATTTCTCAATTTTTCTAATTAAAAGTATTAAAGAATATGCAGGACATGCAGTAAGAAAATAATCATTCTTAAAATACAAGAGTAAGTCACTACTATTATGTCATATTTAAAATATTACATATTGTTGATTTCTTCATTTATATTTTTCTTCGTTTTTGCTAAACATTCTAATTCAGAATTTCCTGTGCAATTGAAAATGTTTCAAAAGTAAAAAAAACAAACAAAAAAGAAGCTATAGCTCTAACCCTTCCTATATGTTTCCCCTTTGTTTTTGCTATTGTTTTGGGGAGGGTGTTTGCTATTTCTGTCTTTAATGCCCTGAGAACACATCCATTTAACCCAAAGTAAGGCCAATTAAAATGACTATTTAAGATTGTTGATACATATGGCAAATGGTCTTCCTAAATCATTTACCATTTAGCATTCTCTCAACAGTGCATGAAATTGCCTGGCGGTTCACAACCTAGCCAGTCTTTACTAAATTAATAGGAGAAAAATGGTTTCTCATTTTAATTTGCATTTATTTTTATTTTGATATTTAATAGGAGCACAAATATATATGCAAGTATAGTTATTATTTTAATTTACCAGTTTTGTAAACTGCCCATTCATATGCTACTTGTTTAAGCTAGTGGAATCTTAACTCTTCGTATATTAAAGACATATCATTAGAAGTGTCAAGTTTAGTTGGATTTTCAATTCTATTCATGTTGTAAATGATATTTTTAAATGTTAATTTTATGTGAATGGGCATCAAATTGGCATTTTTCATAGACTTATGTAAATATACCAACACTGTTTATTACCTCCCCTGAGATTTGTATAGGTTTCCACCTGTACTATATTCTGTGTAAATGTCTATATGAATCTTCTTTTTATCCCTATTGGCTCTAGCTTATCAAGGTTACCTATTGATTAGTCAGATTTGTATCAGTATCGTACTAGTTTAATTATTATTATTTTAAAATATGTTGCAGAAATTGCTCAATTGATTTCCAGTTGAGGATCATTCTGGTCATAATTACAGGTATTTTATCTAAGTACATTTGTGTGCATACAACGATGCATACACACACATTATACACAAGTGCATGTATGCAATGTAATTGTGACCATAATTAATCACTGTTTTGTTATATAGGTGTGTAATATGTTAAAATACTTAACAATTGTCTCCATCATAATATTTAATGTAAAATACTTACCACAGATTATTTTAACACTACTAATACTAATAAAAAACAAAATGCATCTACATGGGATTTGAAAGGTTTAATATGAAAATATAGCATTTAGTTTCTTTTTAAATATTTTCATAATACTGTCTTATGTTTGTCACAAAATACACATTTCCTTGGGGTCAGTATTGTCAACATGTTTCTACAATTACTTTTATTATTCAAGAGTTGAATAATTAAATTGAAATATAAGTCCTCGTTTCTGCACCTTATGAATTAATACTGGGTGGTACGATGGTGGCTCAGTGGCAAAATTCTCATCTGCCATGCCAGAGACCTGGGTTTGATTTCTGGTGCCTGCCCATGCAAAAAAATAAATAAAAAATAATAATAATACTCGTTGATATGATTCAATGTAGAAAATTATTGGACAATCCTAATGTACCAAACTAAATAAATTACATATCACATAGTTGGCTTACTTCTTTGACTATTTTCCTCTTCTTTTGAACTTAGCCATATTTTTAGTTGATGTTATCATTTACTAAAATTTGTATTTGCTTTAGCAAATTTTATTATTCCAGCTATGTTTATGAATATTTTTTTTTCAGCTGACAAAATTTTCTGCAACTTTATTTGTCCTAACATTTTCTCTCTACTTTTCCCCAAATAAATTAAAAGTCAAAATAGCTGAGCATAATTAGTCATGACAGTCAGATGCTCTTCTCCAGGGGCCTTCAGATATAGACTAATTCCCCTGTGAAATGGCTGGGAGGAAAAAGGTATAGTGAAAGAGGCTTGTAGCAGCTTTAGACTAATAGGAATGGCGGTAATTGAGGTTACCGTAAGGAATTAATATATTACTTAGTGAAGGTGGTTTCCTGTTGGAAAGGAGATCAGATGATTTAGTGTTTTTTCTATCAATGCTGGTATTGTGTTAACCGTGGCTCTGGTTTTTAGGGAACAGGGCAAAGATGGTGGCTGATTGCAGAGTTGATTCCAGTTATTTTCCCTTTATCGAACTAGCAAAGACAATCTCTTCAAGTATTTCACCAAAAGAAGTGCACCAAAAGAAACATATTTAATATGTTTAATATTAAAATTAAATTAAATTAAAAAGAGGAGAAAGACACATTAAGGAGTAAAGCCACGCATACTGGGAATCCCTATTATGAAGTGATCACATAGATAATTACTCCAAATCAGCAGCACTTTGAATGTTTATAGTTTATGAGAGAAAAAATAGCAATTTTCAAGTTATGAGATGAAAATTGTTTAAGAAGGATTTTGATCCATCCAATAACTTAAGAAAATTATGTTTTTTAAAAGGCAAAGAAGAAAAGGGTAATAGGGAATGAGAAAAAAAAGTATAGGTGGAAGTGAGATAGAAATAAAGGTGAAAGTTTTTGTTTTGTTTTGTTTTTCATTTTTAGTGGTTCTTAATAGCAAATTTCCTGTTTCTTCACTGTGTATTTGCTTGTTTTTGATGTCAGACATCAATTTGAAAGATTGTAGTCTGCTATATTGTATATATTGCCTACAATGAACTATTTCCTGTCTGCTGTTGTTGAAGAAAGTAGGATTTTAGCATGGTTTAAAATAGCAAACTCTTAGGTCTGTTCTGTAACTATTTGTTGAAATGCACTTTGAAAATTATTGTTTTTTTTTCCTTTTCTTTGTGTATATTCTTTATTTCCTAATTTAAAAAGATGTTTAAAAATCTAAACAATGTGATAGGCATATGATAGGAATATGTAGACCAGATATTTTAAATGGCATTAGTGTATAATTGACCATAGTCTAAATTATAGCTTATGTTTAATAATGGATTATATAGTTCAGAGATACACATGCTATATACACACGTGTGTGTGTATATATATATATACACACACACATATAATCTGTATAATATAGTTGCTAGAATTAAGATATTTTAATGTAAAAAAGAGAAATTAAAATTACTACAAAAAGGTTTACAATTTGATTTTCCTATTCAAAATATCACACTAGCAAGCCTTTGGAAAAGCACTTGATGTACCATGATCCACTAATCTTTTATTGTGGCTCATTAAAGCTGATTTATCTGAATTTTGTGATCAGTAGAATTTGCTTTTCTGTACAATTTGACCCTTTGAGGGTAATAAGATGGCTGAGACATGCATCCTGGTATCAAGGAGTGGACAATCTAACGGGGAGACAATCATGTAACCATAAAATTTCAACATAGCACCATTAGTATCACATTTAGAGCAAAGTGAGAATAAATTGGTGTGAGAATACAGTACAGGATATGAATATCTCTACCTGAATGAGTACAGAAATGTTGTTATAGAAATGGTCGATTTGAAGTGGAATTTGGAGGATGAAGAGGAGTTTTACCAGAGTTGACAGAGGGCGTGTGATAGGAAAGACGTGTAATCATAAATGCACCTGGCATGTTCGGTTTGCTGTTATGTCTTAAGGGTATTCTACATTTTCCAGACCTCTGCCTTGTACCTTCCGGCCTCTCTGCCTCATTGCCTAAGATTCTTTATCTGCAACTGAGACTTGAAAAATAGAGAAGATAACTTTCAAACACACACACTCAAAACTTTCATTCTAAAATATATTTTTACAGTACATGTTGTATTTATTATCATTTATTTTCATGGTAATTTCAGATGGAACTCATTCTAAAATTTATTTTTACAGTACATGTATTTATTATAATTTATTTTCATGGTAATTTCAAATGGAACTATGGCTTATATGATGCATATTCATATTATTTTTTCCATGTTCTGTGTCACTGGTAAGGTGTGCAAAAATTTTAAAAAACATACCTTCCTTCTTTTTCCCACTCCTTTTCCTAATTTTCCACAAATGCTAGAGCAAGAGACGTTTAAGTATCAAGGTAATTAACGTATAGTAGATTAGTAGGGGAAAAAAATAGACTGGTAGACCCAATAAACATGATTTTTGGAGTACACAAAAATGATTGGAGCATTCTAAAATAGTGTAGCTGCTCTACAGGTACAGAAATCCATCCTCTCTAGACATCTTGAGGGCTCCCAAGTAGCCACAAACTTATGTGTGTTTTTTTTTCTCCCATTGGTACTCCTGCCTAAGATAAAAATAAATAAACTTTTCTTTATACCTTTACATTTCTGTTTTTTGTTTTTTTGGTTTTGGTTGTACAGGTAACAGTGAAAGTGGAGTGGTGGTGGTAGTGACGATGATTGTAGTGATAGTAGTGGTGATAGTAGTTTGGTTTTTGAATTCTTACAAAGGTAAGAATTCTTTTGAGTTGGGTGTCTTTTTCCAATTTATTGTTATCACCACTGTCGTGATGTCTGGGCCTTCCCTGGTATTGTAAGGTATTTATGGAGTAAACAAAGATGAATCACATCTTACTTTAAATTTCTTATTGGATGATTTATTAAATTCAATACAATCTATTAAATTAAACATATAAAATTAAATGTATGTATTCATATTTACATATGTATGTATGTGTCTGTGTATATACGTATATATGGTTTATATATATATAAAACTCTAATTTGCTTTAGCTTAGTAGCATGTTAAAGGGAAAATTATTTTATATAAAAGTATTCAACACTTCTGGAAGTCTTTCCTGAGAAATCTTTGGAGAAAAACTGAGCTTTGCTTTCACATTCATTTATATGTCTATAGACGAAATCTCAAATGGACAAAATGGGGAAGCTATAAAAGAGTATTACAATTTTGTTTAGTGATTTTGTGTGACATTATGGCTCCTAAAAAATGTAAGTAGCTACTATTGGATTACAGAAGTACAAACAAGTGTGTTGTTAAACATTAGAATTGCAATGAAAAGAAATCTGTCATGATAAATGTAAGGAGAAAAGCCTTGATTTAAATTGATAGATGCTAGGATGAAGTTCACAATTACTTAGCCAAACTATTTGTCATTTGTAGATAATATAAATTAACATTGTAAACAAAATTGCAGGAGAATTATTTAGAGTACTTACCAGAAAACAAATTGCTTTTGAGTAGCTCCAGGCACTTTGGAAGTTTTTATTAATATGCGGACCATTAATACACTGATTAACAAAGATTTCCTTTTTCATTCATTAAGTAAATTCCCCAAAGACTAGTATAAGATACATCACTCAACGCAACTAGTATTTATTGAATACCTGTTGGATCGATGGTTCTCAACCTGGAGGAAATTTAGAATCTAATCTAACAATTTTTGAAAAGTAACGGATCCCACAATCAAAATGCTCTGATTTAATTGTCCTTGGGTAAGGACTGAGCATTAGTATGTTTTTTTAAAGCTTCTCAGTTGATCCTAATCCGCAGCCAGAGTTGTAATCATTGTAATATGCATGGGTCGTCGAAAATTGTTATATATAACCCCCTATTCTTGAAGTATAGCACATAAATTCTCATTAAATGTTTGTTAATAATGAGAATGATTGTGCCTATTACTTCAGAAAAAAAGATTTTCAAAGAAGTGGTTATTTGGCACAATTTATTTTGAGTTTAAACATGTGGTAGAATAAGCAGATTGTATCAAACATGATCAATAACACTTCCAAGTTACATCAATGCCTTTGCCTTTTGGCATTCATGGAAGAAGAGCCCAAAGATTTATAATGATCTCTGGCTCATTAGAATGGTTGAAAGAAATGCAGTGAATCATCATTATAGCATAGCTTGAAAAAAAAATTGAAGTATAGTCTAAATAAATCTCACCTCAAGTTTTCTTTTTGCTTCCCTTTAAGTTGATATTCCTAAGTCTTAACTGTTGCCTTCAGAGTAAGAAATAAGGAGGGTGTCTGATCCCGAAAATAAAATGTATTAATTTTGTTTTTTGTTTTTTGTGACTTTGTCCATTAGACAAATGATGGCTATGCATGGAACACAGATTTGTAGTGTTTGGGGTTTCGTTTTTACTTCAGAAATCTTTGAAATAAATATAATTTTATTTAAAGTTTACCTCAGTCATTTATATGATTTCATCTCTATTTTAAACATGCATTTGAATAGTATAGTAGAGTTTGGATCATTGAGTATTTTATAGTATCCAACTCTTAATATTTTAAAACTAAACCAGGCATTCTTTTGTTACAGGAAGGGCTAGACTTATGTAGAGGCGTTTTAAGGGTTATGTGTAATTTATTATGAGGTAATTTACTACTTTTTGGCAACAAACTGTGAGTTGAGAAAGAAAGGTCCAGAACAGTGTTTCCCATAAAGACTTCTTACATTTTACATTGTGGGTGGGGATTAAGGACATACAGGGAGTTGTAGGGGGGAAAGGGGGGAAAGGAAAGGTGGAAAGTGAAATGAGCTGAGTGATAAAGAATGAGAAGTTGTGTTTCTGGTACAGTTGTGGAACAATAACTGGTGCCTTCCTTTTATCTTACCTCCACAACTTATCATTGTGATGTTGGAAAAGCCGTTTTTTCCTTTCTGAGACACAGGACTCTCAGTTCAAAGATCAATATTGTAATAGGATGTTTCAGGCTTGAAACAAGAATCACAAGGACAAAGCAATATATGAGAGCACCAGGCATGGAAATTGATTAGTTAAGACTAGGAGATCCACTGATGCTTCAAAAGCTCAACTGCTAGGGACTTGTGCACAAATAGGACATTTTTTGGCAGAGGATCCTAATGATAATAAATATAGACACTGATAATCATTGGTGAGGGGTAAGAAACTACATGGGGAGAAGGAAGAGGAGAACTATAAATAAAATTAAAAAGAATTACTGTAGGTAAATATTTCCTACCAATTTGCTGAGGCTAGCCCTTGGGTGTAGTGATCGGATTGTTTCTACGAATCCCAGGATATGTTGTAGGAAAAATGAAAGAAAAAAGGGAGGGGGAAGTGGGAAAAGTTATTTCTAACCACTGAGCATTATCTCCTTTTATAAGGGTGAAATAACAGTAAACTTTTGTGTCAGAAGTACAGGAAATTAACTTTATCGTTTTTATCCCTTTCCCAATTTTTGCAAACTATTTCTGAAGAGTTTTAGCCTGGCTTTATAAGGAGATCAGTTATAAATTTTATAAGAGTAATAATGAATTGAGATACAGGGTTGCCTAATGAGATAATCCATAAAAAGATTTTATTATGAGATATTTTAAGAAATACACAATGACTCACACATGAATATAAATTACAAGTAAAGAATTTCTCCCGATTCTTTGGCTGCAAATATTTGTTACCAACATTTAAATTCTTTGTGTCATTTTAAAGCTGAGGAATTTTAAATGACAATATACTGCTTGATATAAACATCATTGTTGAAACTGATTACATTCTTTAATTTTCTTAAAATTAAAAAGTGAGGTACAAAAAATTCACAACAAATATGAAGTCAGAGAAAACTAAAAATGTCCCATAATGCTAATTAATATAGCACTACAATATAGCCACAACTTTTGGAGTGTTGATAGATTTCTTTGCCATCATTGTCAAAGAGTTGTTTGCCAATGATGAAATAGTTGTTTCACAGACTCCATGAATATTTCTTTACTGTACAATATTTTACTGACCATTTAGTTCTTTTAAAATCTATTTCTAGGGGGTGCAAGGGTAGTTCAGTGGCAGAATTCTCACCTGCCATGCTGGAGATCCGGGTTCGATTCCCGGCACATGCACTTCACAAAACAAACAAGCAAAGAAAGAAAGAAAAAACAAAACAAAAAAATTCAACAAATGGTGCTGCAATAATGGGATCTTCACATGGACAAAGAATGAAATGTGACCCTATGCATATAGAATACCAAAAAAAAAAACAACTTTATCTATTACAAATCACGGCACAGTAAACAGCTTCATGCATATTAGTTGCACCTCACTTTATGCCCCAAACCATGTTATTATAATAATTATTGCTTTAAAACCTTTAGAGTACGAACTGTGAGCCCAGAATGCTGCAAAAGCATTAACTTGTATTATCAACATCACTCCTCTATTTATGTGGTGGTGTTTATTGTTCTCTCATTTTTATCAATGAGCAATTTGCCCAAAGTTATAAAGCAAGTAATGGATTCATCCAAGACAGTTCCCAGTACTTCTAAAAACCTCAGACTCTTAACTATTTTGCTAGACAATGGTGTCAAAGGTAGTGGGGACATGTACATTGTTCTTCCATAGTTGTTTATTTTGTAAAGACTCAGAGCCACTTTTCAGTGTCACCTGCCATCAGCGAGGGCACGAGTTTCTCTCTGTTTTCTCCAGCACTGAGTACCATCATTTGACTTTTTTTTCCAAATATAAAATTGGGTGATGATGAAGCTTTTCGGTTAGTGGTTTTAGTTTGTTTGTTTTAGTTTAATATGTAAAAGTGAAAATATACTCTGTATCTGAGTTTTCTAATTAAAGTGCTTCTTTTGTGAGATTACTCCTCCTGCCTTTCTCTCATTTATCTTTTGAGATCTTTGTATTTTTCTTATCAATTTTATAATCTCTTGTTTAAGAATTTAAGTCATCATTTATCCACAGCCTGCAGTTGTGCTTCTCTGATCTAGTATCTTTGATGAGAATGTCTTCCCTAGAGGTATAATCACCTTGCTTCCTAGGAGGGAGGTTATCCTACTTACATCGACGCACTTCATGCATATATTGATTAAATGTGTAAAGCCTAGCTAAAGTGATTTCATTTGAATTTCCTTTCAGTCTGGAAAGCTTCTGTTATCATATTTTAATCTTCTGAAGGACAAGTTGAAATATCTTGTTAAAACAAAGACCAACAGTTTTTTTTTTTTTTAATTATAAACCTGAAAGGGCTTAACTGTTTTAAACTTGGATAATAATGATCTTATTATAACTGCATGCAGTTACTTATGGAATTCCAGGTGCTAAAAGCTGATGGAATGCAGATGTATCCTGTGCTGCACTATAGCTCACAGAAATTAGATTGGCTGCTATTTCTAGCACATTTTGGTTTCTATTTCTAGATGGTCTCAGAGGCTTGTAAGCATTTTCAACTCGTACCTCTCCAAGTATATATTGATTAAAGAAAGAGCATGTTCTTTATGCTTCTGGCTCCAAATTATTTACTTAAAAAAGTTATTTGCAGGCTTGCTCTTCTCCTTCAGATATTAATAGAAAGTAATGTCAGTTTTTATTTCTTTATTAATTCAAGTCATCTGGTGTACTCTGATCACTACTTCCTTAGAAAATGTATTTTTGTAAATGACTGCTAAAAATTACATTGGTCTTTCTGTATTTACATGAATCGATCTGAATGTAGTTATGTAGGTATAATATTAATTGAAATATTTAATATGATAATGTATACAGACCATGAAAAAAATCAAAATCTCTACAATGATCAGAACTATTAATACTTTGATTATGATATTATTCAGAATAATAGGTACCATGTTCTCCCAAAACATCTGATGCACTAGAAACTGGTCTAAGTGAAATATACATGTGTATATAAATATACTCTCACTTTATTTTCACAAAAGCCATTTGATAGTATCCATAATTATTCCTATTTTATAGTTGCTAACCAAGACACAAAGAGGTTAACTAAGGTGATTCATTGTTTTGCTATCTTAAAACAAGTCAAAGAATATATCAATAAAGAATACAAAACAATGAATCAGAAAAAGTAGAAGTACACATGTTTGAATTTACATAGTTTCATGGTTTTTTTTAATTATACTTTATTGAAACTATTAATTAGAATCCAATGATAGGCAAGGTGACTTAAATGCTCCTGAACTAAGGCTGTGGATTTGGTGTTATAGTGAATTGCCTGTGTATGTGTATATACTAATCATAAGATAGAAAGGCTGTTATTATTTTTTTAAATCAAGAGATCTGAATGAAATTTTGTTATTATTTTCAGAATCAGTAGTGTGTTTTTTGAGTATTAAAACACTGAGCGGGGCGGGCCGCGGTGGCTCAGCGGGCAAGAGTGCTTGCCTGCCATGCCGGAGGACCCCGGTTCGATTCCCGGCCCCAGCCCATGTAAAAAACAAACAAACAAACAAAATATAATAAAAAATAAGAAAATGTTTAAAGATGTTTCCCTTTCTTCCTCCCTTCCTTCCTTCCATCCTTCCTTCCTTCTCTGTCTTTCCTTCCCTTCCTCCCTCTCTCTTTAAAAAAAAAAAAAAAAAAAAAAAAAAAAAACACTGAGCAAATATTATACAAATGCCATTAAAAATGGCCCATCCCAGTGCATGATTCTATAGAGCCTGTAAGCTCTGCATATCCTGTCAGCTGGAAAGACATTTGTACTTTACTAGTAGATGGCATTATCTTTCTTTCCTCACTAAAATACAATCGGATAATATTGTCAATAATCAATAATGATTGATTGATTGATTGAGTTGGAATTATGCTGTTTGAAATCACATATATGCACACTTTCCAAGTTAGTAGCTATAAGTAAATTGTATAATAATAGGTAATTGTGCTGTTAGTTAACACCAATTACAATAACAAGCATTGGTTGCTTATAAATGCTATTTACAATGTTTAAAATATAAAGGGAAAAAAAACATAGATCAAGGAATCATCCTTCATCTCAAGAAATGAAGTCTACGGCTTGAAATCTCTGAGAGATTTCTCTTCCTCTTTTGGTGGGGAGGGTTTTTGCACTCTAATGTTGCCAGGGCCGGGCTGATCCCTGGAACCATGTCCCACATTGCCGGGAGATTGGCACCATTGGGAGTTATGTCCCACATGGGGTGGAGAGCAGTGTGTTTATCTTTGGAGTTAGCTTGGAGAGAGGGGCCACATTTGAGCGGCAGAGGAGGTTCCCTGGGGGTGACTCTTAGGCATAGTCATAACTGGGCTTGGCTTCTTCTCTGAGGGAGTGGGTTTCATGGGGGTGAGCCCCAGGATTGAGGGCCTGGCCCATCAAATCGAACAGTCCCCAATGCCTGTGAGAATAGCAGTTCCTCCCCAGACAGGGAAATTTGATTTAAAAACAAAAAAGAAGAAGTCTAGATAAGGGGAGGGCAAATATTCTATGAAGGAACAGGCAGTTTCAGGTTTCTCAGGTCATCCTCTCTGTTGCATGTCTGCCATCCTAGTACCAACGAAGCCACAGGCACTGAGTAATGGGTGTGGCTGTGTTCCAATAAAACTGTATTTATAAAAACAAGTGGTGAGCTGGATTTGACCAGAGGACCGCAATTTGTGTCTCAGTGCTCAAATAAGACAAAGGAAAGAGGATAGTCAGCAGATAAGATTTCAGTAATTAAATAAGTATCATTACAAAGAACTATATCACGATCTGTCAAAATAGTTTACAGATGTTTTACCACTCTTAAGAGAATTTCAGTACCTTGATAGACTGTAATGTGATTTTCAATATCTCCACAGTGAAAATAATTATTGGCATATTCTTTATACTCTACTGTAATAAATAGTTAAAATGGAAATAAATATCGGAGTAGCCATTTTCTTCACTGGGATTCCACTTTAAAGACAATCAAATCAGACACTTGGCAGTACTAAAAATTAAAACATTATCAGTGATTCAATAAAAAAATGGAACATTGCCTACTTTACCTTTAGAAAAGATTCACTGAAATTTGATTTGGAAATACTTGTCTATCTTTTTAACATTTGCAAACTTACTAGATGTGTTGTAGTTTATATTCTTCTGTGTTGGTAGAAAATAGAATAGGTACGTTTCAAGTAAAGTTCAAAATAAAATATTTTAGACAAAATCCTAGGCCTGCTTTTATGTGATTTCATTGCATAACTCATTCTACAACTCTCTTGAACTCACTATAAATGCTATTCATAAATTCTACTTGAAAGGAATACACTGACGCACTAAGTACTTCCATGTTTTATTCTGACATTAGTTTGCATGGTGTCTATCAACAAAATGCATTTTATTAAAGACTTTACTCCATATATCCTGAGTTTTTTACTATAAATATATGAGAAATTTAAGAGTCTTGAGTGTTGGGATAGGCAGAAAAATGCATGCATTACATATATTTTGTTATTTTGCATTTGTAATATCTCTGCCAATATATATTTGGAAATGCGTTTTTTAAAATTGGAACCTGTGAATTTAAAATGATAGTCTTCTGTCAGTGATTGAAGAAATGACTTAAGCATAACATTTGCAATAGCTATGAGAAATAATACCACTGGCATTCCAAGTCAATGAAACACACGGGCAAGACATTTTTCTCCCTCCTGAATTTGTAGGCTATATATAAAACCTGTATTTAAAGAGCTATTTAAAATGTCTTCCAAGTGTAAATTTTTGAGGGAATTTCTAAGGAAAGATATATTTAAATGGGCTTGCATCTTTATTTGTATGTCTATAATAATGTGTAATCAAATGCATCGGCTCCTTATGTTTCCAGTTGAATAATGATTTTAAGCAAAGTAAAAAAAAATAAATAAATAACTTTAATACAGCTCTGTATTTCTTAAATCATGAAATGCTTACTAACTCAAAAGGCATTGTGGAAAAGATATAATCAGATGCATTGAAAGACTTCTGCTTTAGAAAAGCCAAGCAGACACCTGAATAAATTCACAGTGTCTATATGCTGTCAAGGGAGTGGGATCTCTTCCTTATCGTGGGCTCTCTTGTTTGCTTTTCAGTTGCTGCGAATGTGGCTGTGGGAGGGCTTCTTCCCTGTGCGCTGTTGCCCATCCAAGCCTAATATGGTTAGTGTTCCCCCCCCCACCCCGCTTTCACTCCTCTGTGACGTCCCACCTCTGTGTATTACCGTCGGCATTGCTTTTTCTTTTCCCATCATGTGCATCGTAACCGTCTATCAGTTACATCTTAACGGGTGGAAGACTAGAATTAAACTGGTTACCAAAGATGAATCATAGCAAGTGATTTCATGGTGCATTATATCAAATAAAATATGCATAAAGCACATCATCCTTAAGTCAAGCATTCATCCATCCTTTCCAAGGCCCTTACCATGGTTCTGATGTAAACTAGGAAGTTTTAAGATTGCAGCATCTGTTCTGCATTTGACATGTTGCTGTTTTCATTATTCCATTAAATAAAAATCATATCGTATACGGAAGTAGAATGTTACTTCTGTCAAGAGGAAATCACCTTTTCTGTGTTCCGGAACCATGGAATGACCATAACATCCTCGGGATGCTCTGTCATCATGATCATCTTGGATACATGTGGCATTGGAGCACAAAGCCACATGTGATTTTAAATGATTGACTTAATTTTATTAAGTGTGAATATTTCAGATATCAGAAGTGATAATCCTAACTTGAAACCAGTGCTGTAAAAACATACACATTTTTGGAATCAGTGCCTAAATGGATAACCGTTATCATTTACCAGTACAAATCTTGAATATATATCTGGGTTATAACTACAAAAATGTAAACTGGGATTAGAGTGACTCCTAAACAATATTTGGAAAAAAATGAAAACACTACAAATAGTTTCTTTCTAAATTAAAGGTCGAAATTCTTGCACTCTCCTATTTGCTCTGTGTAGTCAAAATTTACCAAGAAGAGGTATTCAGAAATGCATTTTAGAGAATTATAGATTTCCTCAGGGAATTTTTAAATGTTATTTTTATTCTCTTGCTATAAATGGATTTTTGTTGATTCAAAAATTGTGGAGGGGAGCTCTCATACCTGCCACCTCCTGACATCAAAATCTCACCCCTCCCTTCACCCACCATTCTTCAATTTGGGAATCGATTTGGACTTAAGTAGGTTGGTACTGCTTATTTAACTCATGATAATTCATTACTTTGGGGAAGCTGCTAAAAAATACCTTTGTGAAAATATTTGTCATTGCAATAATAAAATTTTTAAAAACATGTTCATACTTCAAAGAAAATCATGTCTAAGTGTGCATTCACTGTGCACACGTGACATATGGTAGAATTGATGTAAAATATCTGAGTACACGCATCAATTAATGTAATGCAGAGATCTTTTCCTTAATCTCTTAAAATTTGTGTATTTGGAAAAAGTTTTGAAGTTAATATGAAAGTGTAGATTTATTCCAAATTATTTAATGTTTTTAACATACTCAGGACATTTTTATACATGTGGATGTCCAGAGACCAAACAAATTAAGACTGAAATTTGGCAATGGGTAAAGTAGAACTTAAATGGCTTTTCACTTTCATTGTGATTTTTTTTTACCGCACTATGAAAAACTAAAGAATGGTAGCTGAATTGAGCATTCTGCTTCAGCCTCCACTGTAATTTTCATAAGAGATAAATTATCACTGAAGCAGAATAGGCAGGATTTATATCTTGCAAAAAGAAGATTGACAGCTATGCCTACCTTGAGCTGAATCTCAAAGATACCTCAGTGTGAGTGTGATCATTTATGAACCTTTGACTTATAAAGTATTGGCAAAAACTAATTTTAGTGAATTAAAAATGCTGGATTTGAAAACAGCATTTTTTCCCTACTGTGTAGTTGCTTTCAGTGAGTTTATAAAATAACCAAATAAAAGAAAGAAGGAAAAGTGGAAGAACATAATTCTTACATAATAATACATATCTATGTATGTGTGTGTGTGTATATATATATGCACACACATATATATATATATATATACACACACATACATTTTTATGTATGTATACACACACACCAGGAAATATAAGATAAAAACTTTTTCCTAAGCTTTTTCTTCAAATAATGTTAGGAATTGTGGTTGCAGTGAAGATGTATTTATGTGTGTGCATTTGTATTTTTGTTGGTGTATGTGCAAAAAACATCATAATGATTGAGCCAAGAATGTGCATAGGTACTCAACAAAATGCTAACAGCCTTCATGGAAAGATTTATGGAAGGGTTGATTTTTTAAAGGCATTTTTATGAAAATAAAATAACAAGATAAATGAAAGACCTGAAATTTAATTGGGCTTATGCAGATTACATAGAAAGAGAGAAAGTTGTCCAAATAATGACTGGGGAAGAATGAAAGCTAAAAATCTTCTTATTACTATATTTTGTGAACTTCCATTTTATAATTTTAAGTCAGTATGAGGTTTCACATATGGATAGCATTTGTTTAGATTAAGGCCTTGAGGAGAAACATCCTTAGATAATGGATTTTATGGACTGAGAGAAATAATTTCCATAGGAGAACAAATAAAAGACTGAGACATCTGAACCTTTGTCACCTAATTCTGTATGTATAACTATAGCAGCATTTGCCAACTAGCATGTAAATAATTTTCAGAGAAAACTATCATCATCAGTTATGTACAGCCACATTTGTAATTATAGGGCAGAGATTTTTAGACATGTCGAGATTTTATATTTCATTGTTTTTCATTTCTTGAAAGCCCATTCATGAATATATGTGTGGTTGGTTTTGACCTGAATGCAATAGAAGGCATAAACATTAAACTTGTCCCCTGTGAATATGCTGTATTTTAGAAATCCCTTGAGATACTTTGTGGAAATTTAGGGTTCTGAAGGACATGATTTGAAAACCAGTGCTCTAAATCCTTCATTTTGCAATTCAACTATTTTAAAGGTTCTGAAATGTTGTGAGGTTCTGATTTTTCACCCTGTTAGCTTTCCCACTAGCAAACCATGCTTCATTATTTTTCAAATGCATGGTATGCCATTTATAAAATGAAATGAGTAATTACATGTTTCCACCTTTGATCCCAAATTAATTTTCATTATTCTATTTCCCCACTGTGTTATGACATCCATAAACATAAATATAATGTTGATATGCTAACTATTCTCCCTGCTTTGACTGAAATCCACCCCGTTAATGAAGCTGTTTTCTGCAATATTCGGAATAATACTTCTGAAAGATGCCTAGAATTTTTAGACACACTATCCCCACGACTGCCTACATTTCTATCAGAGGTATCTTTTATCAGTGTCTTTGCATTCCTGCCATTGTTATCTGACTTGAGACTCTAATCATTGTTTGCCTCTAAAATATATATATATATCTTATATATATATATATATTTAAATTTTATGTACATATATTTTAAAAACATACAGTGTTGAATTGGTTGTCTTTACCATAAGTAAGATATTGTTGTGTGCAAGTTCTAAATGATGTTACCATTTGTCCCTGGGCACTCATTTGTGTATTGCTCACAGAAACACATATATGTTTGTATTATATATAAATAACATATTTAAGTCCTTGTGAAATATCCCATAGTCCCAATATAGTCTTTTCTTGCATTTCTTAAATTCAAACATATATCCGACTGTTTTTTTCATTCACTAATTTTCATGCTTTCTATTTACTGCCATTTACCAATTCCTCTGAGAGTTTCAGATGCAAGGGAAAAGGAGTTCAGTATTCTGAAAATAGAGATGTCAATTCTTTATTTTATTTTATTCGTTTATCTATATTCTGTAACCTTTACCATCAACCACAGTTGTTAGAAATTTATTTGTAATTTTCAAATATATTTTAAAATCAGACACCAAAGTGATAAACTCTAACTTCTCTCATAAGACAGAGAGTCAAAATAAAACAAAACAAAGCCCGCCCCCCTCCAAATATCTCCGGCCAAAAGGTTCACGAATTATTTTGAAACATCACTAATTACTGAATTATTTAATAAACTATTTTTCTGATTCAATATTAATTAAAATTTGAAGTGAGCAAATTTTTATTTTCACACACACTTTTCAGGATATTTCATTCATCCTCACATGATTTCTACAGGGGAGGTATGTGGACGAACTCTTCCTCTGTATGAAGAAAGGAATGTAGGGAGAAGGAGAAAATAAAACCACCCCTTTTTAAAAAATTCTATGCTTACATTTAAAAATGCTCTGTGAAAGCAAATGTGAGGGTTACCTACATTGTTTATACAGTATTAAATTCTAATTGAAGGCTTGCTATATATGACATAACTATAAGCTGCTCCAAAATAAATAAATAAATAAAACCTTTTAAAAACCTACAGAAACTCAGACTATAGCAGATAATAAATACTCATTGAAAAATCCAAGGTCGACATCCATGAAATATTTAAATAATTAATACAAAGTTAACTACTCTAACATTAAAGCGAACTTTGTTGAAAACAAAAAGGCATTATCCTCATTTTATACATTATGGAATTTGTGATATATCAAAATTCTAAGCCAATTAAAGTTTAACTCAACATTGACAATATCTGTAATTCATCATTGAGTCTTTGAAGTATTAGAAATTCTTTATGTCTTCTTTCTATAGCTAATTCTTAAAGGATTTGAAGAGTTCATTGATGGAAAGTGTGTGGATTTATATGCGCTCTCCTACCTTCATCTAAGATTTTGTTTTTGGTTTTTCTCCCCTTTGTCCTTTAGAGTATGGAAATAGAAAATAATATGCAAGGCATAAAATAAGTGATAATTTGGCCTTTCACATTGCTATGACTCTTAATGTGGTTACCATCCTTAATAGAATGAGAGACAGGAAGCTAACTCACTTCATAAGGTGTAGTCATTGTGGCAGTATCAGATCCAATGACAGTATGTTTTTCAGTATAAGTGTACATTTATCTTGAGATGTATGTTTCAGAATTTTCAGTAAATTGTAATTGGTCATTTGTGTTGTTGTCTAAGACCATCCATAGGGAACTCAAAATGCCAGTATCCTGACATTATACATGAAGAAAACATGGATGAGAATCTCAAGACCCTGCTCCCAACACAACCTAACATCCTAATGTCCCATTTTACCGCATATGCCTTTACATTCTTACAGAAAATGCTGTCCCATAAAACAAAACTCAGTCTATTTTCAAGTGTGGTTAGATATTAGTACCCTTAATGTTCATAATAGCCATTATAAGTAATATAGAAATTCCTGCTTCTTTATTTCATATGGCTGAATTTAGCTCACCTTTTATTAAAACTACCCTAATTTAGCTGGAGATAATCCTGAAATGAAAACGTCAAAGTATTTCCCAAAAAGTTGTAACTAATTATTTTTTGGATTACATCAATAAGATTGTTTAAATATAATGTTATTCAGCAGTTGGCAGTCATTATGATGTCAGGACAGTGTGTGTATGTCTTCAGAAATGTGGTTTTAAAAAAGACCAAAATTGCATTGACTGTTTATTTTCCATAAGCAAAATATACAGGCACTAATGTTTCTTGTAATTTTTGTACCACTAAATATTTTTGCTTCAGAGTACAATGAAATCATTTCTTAAACGATCTGGAAAATAGAGGAGCAATACAGGGTGGTCCAAATACAGCACTGGTTTTTGCTTACTCTTCCAAAGAAATAAATTTCAAAACCATTCTTTCTCCCACCCTTGCACCTACTTCACCTTGTTTAAGATTAAGTTGAGAAAATATTCAGTGTTTGTTTCTGTAAGGTAAAGCAATGGCACAATCTGAACCTGTGGAAGCTATTACTTAGCAAGGATTTACATTCACTTTTGGTTGTTCCATTCACTCATCTTTCCTCATTAGTCACAAGAGGGTCATTTAGTAAATTACTGATTCTGTGCATAACTCGGTTCTCTAGAGGGCTTGACATTAATACTGCAAATTTATTACCAACTCCTAAATTTACACCCCAAACTAGATTATCTGCTGGAAAATCCATGCATATATAAAGACTATTGTGAAAAATATTTTACTAATTATGGAAATTTCAAATAACCATATTTAGATGTTTTGCTTAGGTGAAGATTTTAACATTAGCAGTAGTATTATCAAGGATATGCTCCCCAAATTATTAGGATTTCATGGGAAAAATGGATTAATTTCTTCTAAATTACCCCAAGGCCATACTATATTTATACATTTAGCATCTCACTAGACCCTTTACATAAATATTATTTATAAAGGAATATGAGTTATGTTTACATATAATACAGATCTCATGTCAAACTCTGTTATTAAAGAAGAAAACAGTATTGTTATCTAGTAGAAAATGAATGTAAATGATTAGAAGATCCCTTAGGTACAAACATTGCACTTATTTCAGAGAACATTAAAATTGCAGTATGAAGCAAAATGAAGAAACCAATTCTTTTCCATGCAGGAAAAAAATTGGTTCCAGAAGGTGGAAGACATAATATATGTACAGAACGGGATATTTATTGATTGGTTTGTCTGACTGGTTAAAATGATGCATCTGGAGCAGGTACAGAAGATGATATTGAATGGACAGCTTTCTGAAATGCTTTGTTAGTAATGCTGAACCACTGCTTGAGTGCCAGTGTCTGCCAGCTGCACTTTTCCTTGCTTATCTTTTTGAGGCTTGTTTTAATGATGCTTTGGGGGGTTTCAGAACTTAATTTTATATGTTAATGTGACATGCAGCAGTATATGTTATAGAGCTCCAGAGATAGCCATAGTCAAGAATAATTCCTTTCTATTGCCCTCCTGATTCTCACCCTAGGTAATACAATTTTAACCATCCCTCACCAAAGCATTCCCAAATCATTTTTTAGATGAGCCAGAGTTTTATTTCCATTTCATATGACAAATTTGTATTCAATTAAATTTGAGGCTATTTAATGAAAAAGGCTATTTCAGGATACAAATTCTAAAAATTTTTTTTTAAAGGTGAGAGGTTAGAAGGAAGGTGGAATGGATGTTTGTTTCTAAGTTAAATCGTAAGAACTTGTATACCATTTAGGTTTCTTTAGAATTCCTCTAACAAAATGTTTGGTCAGTATTATTGAATTCCTCTAACAAAATGTTTGGTCAGTATTATTTAAATGACACAAACTTCTAGAAGGTTTGACACAATTGTAGTTAGAACATTGGTAAAATATTATCAATAACTTTCTGTGGAGGTACATATGTTAAAGTTTGAAATGATAAACAGCATTAAGTAAAAGTATAAACAATATATTAAAATAACTTGAATTTCAGTTTTAATAGATCACGTACAATTTCAATATGATTTGATTTATTTGTTTTTTCCTGTTTACTTCACTGTAATGAGACAAATCAAGATTCTTCAAAGCACTTGAATGATAAATGCTTCTAAGTGTTAGGTATAAATTTTTAAAAGCCATCAGAACCCTAATGTGTTTTCGCTCATTTGAGAATACTATATGTTACTTAATGTATACTAAAAAATTTACTGGCTTTTGTTTACTAATAAGCTGCCACTTAACATGAAAAAGTGAAGATAATTGCAATGTTGTAAAAAATAGCACAGTTCGATTGCATGGTCTATTTTTTCTGTTATACATGCAAGTATACTAGAAAATGACAGAATAAAATAGGTTTCCATTTTATATCAAAACATGCAAATACTTAAATGAAAATTCTAGAATCTGCAATTAAAAAAAATGGCCAACTTTACTATATGTCTTTTGGACACTTCATTTAAAATAGTTTTTATCCAATTCTGTCCATTAGCCATTATTTTCTTAGTGTAGAACTAAATAGCAATTTTGTTTTTCATAAATTCAGTTTCGTGGTTAAAGTTTATGAATACTCAAGTTATTTCCTCAGAGTTTCACTAAAATCAATTTAAATATTTTTATTTTAATCAGTTGCTTTAAGGTAATATGGTTAATAAGGTATCACATCAATTCGATTTTCATCAGCATATTCACTCTCCAAAAACCTGGCATTGGGTAGACAAATCAAAATATTCACTCATTCATGTATCCATTCATCAATGTGACAGCTATTTTTAGTGTCAACTCTGAGCCAGAGACTAGTTCTGTAAAGGTTTTGTAGATGAATGTTGATCAATGCCATTCAAGAAATTAATAGTAAAAGAGCCAAAAATATACTCAACAGGCCACAGTGCACTATAAGTGAAGGGAAATCACACTGTGAGAGGGATACAGAAAGCTATTGGATTCAGAAAGGGTCGGATTAATTAGTTGGGTGTATCAGGAAAAAAAAAAAAGCATGAGGAGGGCAAAAATTAAACTAGACTTTGACCATTGGAAAGTTTTAGAAAGAACAGTGTAGGTAAAGGAAACAGAGGTTTGAAAGTATGAGGAAATACCTTGGGAATTTGAGGATAAAGTTAATACACTTAAAAGCAGCAATTGAAGATGATACAGGACAGGTGGCTGAGGTGTTTAGGAATCCTTATCTCATAACTTTATTGAAGATTTTGTGCAAATAACACAACAGAATAAAAGAACTGTGTTGACAGTAATTTGTCCTTAACTTTGTCTAGCATAGTTTGGGAAAGGAGTGATAGAACGCAAAGGTATCATCAAGAGGCACCTGTAGTAATCCAGATGAAAAATATCAAGGCCTTAATTGAGGAAGTGGTAGACCCAAGGAAAAGGAATAGATGACTGAAAGACATTTTAGTTATATAATGCTTAGGATTTGGCAACTAATTTATTGTAGAGGATATAAGAATAAGGTTTTAATTTTGAGGGACCTAAGGCTGCAGTGGTGTTATTAACAGGACAAGAAAAAGACAGATCATGGTTGAAAGAAGTAAAGGGAAATGTATTGGTTTGAGTTTGAAATGTCTTTGCAGTAAGAAGAAGAGTAAGAAAGTAAACAAAAGAGATAAAGATGCCGTTTAAATAGACGGAAATGGATGGGATTGCCAGAGGAAAAAAAAAGATGATCATAGAGAGTAATGTCCTACATAAATATAGAGAAGAGTCAGCAATGAAGGTTTTAGGGTTTTAATTCCATCAGGAATGATTAAAAACTAAGATAAGGTTGTTGGATTTAGAGATTAAGATATCATTAGTGAACCTTGTAAGAAGAGACTGTTAACGGGCAGTGCAATGGTGGCTCAGCGGCAAGAATTCCTGCCCAGCCGGGCACACGGGTTCGATTCCCAGAGCCTGCCCATTAAAAAAAAAAAAAAAAAAAAAAAAAAAAAGATTATTGGGATTTACAGATTAGTACATTGTTAAAGGAAACGGTAGACTAAGGTTCAGAGAGTGGGCCAAAAACAGGCTCCAGGAAGACTGGGTTGTGGTGAATTGAGTGGAAAGAGTGTGGGAAGCAACTAAAGTCTCCCAAATATACAAACAGAAAACGTGTTTGGGGGAAAATATATGCACAGTAAGGCCAAGAAGGGGTGGCTAGGGGCATTATATTCAACCTGAAAATTGTCCATGACTTCTGAGATGACAAAAAAAAAGTAAAAGACTGAAAAAATGTCTGGTTTATGGTATATGGTGAAAAGCAGATAGAAGGGGTTTGGATGGCTTCAGACTTCCCTAAAGTATTTACTGAGAGAGGGTTACTCTCTGGTGGAATAGGATTCATCTAAAAAGAGTTTTGATGTTGTTTCATACTACTTGTGTGAAAATCAGTTTAGGATGGCAACAGTTTCGGTTGTATTTGGGGTTTGTAAGCTTGACGCCATTCGCCACCTTGAGGCACGGCTAATTGTAGCTTCCTCTGTTTCAGGCGGTGCGGTTACAGCAAAGCGAAACAAGATCCGGAAGAGGAAAAGATGCATTTTCATAATGGGCACAGTAAGCAATGTAAAAAATAAAAACAAAACAAAATAGAGGAGATTTAATTGTTATTTTGACTTCTTTTGAGGCTAGAGTTTGCAATAACTGACAAAAATTACAGTACTTAGAGAAAAAAAGTGTTCCGTTATATTCCATCAAAATCTCTGAGCTTGGGCATTGTGAGTTTTTTTTTTTTTTTCCTACTCTTTAAAGCAGTCTTTCATTATAATCATTAACTTAAACATTTTTGCTTAATATAAAAATCTGCTATGGTTCCCAGTTCAAGTCTAATTACTATTAAAATAGTGGGTAGGTGTCTATCATTAAATAAAAACGTGAATTTAAATGAATAAAAATCTCAGGTTTTCTTTTTCTTCTAGCATCATAATAAATTTACTTGAACAGATCCTGTAGCAGCAACCTTGTTTCAAATGACTTGAAAGAGATAGCACTTTTAAGAAATATGGTAAATCAAGTTTTAATAACTGAGAAAATTAAGCTAAATGAGATCTTGTTTAAATATGCTTATTTTTTGATAAATTATGCTATTAAGAATTTCAGTGGGAGTTGATTTGCCAACTAAATGACATATTTTTGTTTTGTTTCATTTGGTTTTGCCCCTCTACTGTGACCATAAAAAATCAAAGTCATGAAAACCATCATTCATACTTAAGGCCCATATAAACAGTACTACTTTATTTAATAATCGCTAACTTCAAAAATAAATGAATAAAAAACACTGCAAAGGTGATACATGTAGCATTTAAAGGTGAGAAAACAGGTTCAGGCAGCATAAGAATCTTATAAATAGTGACAGAAGTAGAATGAGAAGTAGTTCTTTTCTTTTGGCTTCAACTTCAGCATTCTTGCACTATGCCACCACAAAAGTTATTTAATTTCCAATATTTTTGCAATACAAAATTGATAATTTGAGATATTTCTTAGTGAAACATATAATAAACTAATACGTAAACCATTGTCAAATTTAGTAGAAAAATTGTCTGAGTTTGCCTCACAGACTGATTCTCTGGACATTTTCCTTGAAAGATGTAGACAGGTCAATCACAACCTTATTTGGTAACCTTGACATTTTTCGTGCCTGCCAACCACTCGGATTTCCAAAACTATGAGATATGTTTGTACAAATAACTCTCCTAACTCAGGACAGGGTCTATCTTTGCAGCTCAGCCCCTCTGGGAATTAGGGGTTAAGCCATAATGACATGTTAATAAAGTTTTAGTTTCTTTTACCCATCAAAACTATTTTTATTTGAGTGCCTATTTATTTTCACAGTTAAACTACCAGGAGTAAGAACGTACATTGATCCACATACCTATGAGGACCCCAATCAAGCTGTCCATGAATTTGCCAAGGAGATAGAAGCTTCATGCATCACCATTGAAAGAGTTATTGGAGCAGGTAGGATAGTGCTTTTAACTCTGAATTTGAACTTGTGTTTGTATTACAGAATGCAATGTATCAGTGTCCTGATACAGCAGAGAATGTGCTTAATCTCATAATTGACTTGCTTTCAAACATATATATAATTTATCATATTTTAAAGCTAACTTCATAAATATGTATATGCATATATATATATATAGAAAGAGAAAGAAAAAGAGAGAGAGAGAACTGTAATGCCCAAAAGTATTTACATCATGCCAGCACACAATCATCTTATTTGTGGATCATCTCTTTAGAATTGCTTCCCCTTTTCTCTTCTCATTAATACCACTACCAGAATACCAAAAAAAAGTAAGGAAAGGAAGACAGATGTACATTTTAGTCAGTGGTTTAAATTTCTTTCTTCTATTTCCATTAATGTTTTTGTGGGTGAAATTGATGCACCATTTCCTTCTATTAATATTGATAATGAAGTTTGAACACTCCGTTTTTACTCTAAAAATGTAAACACTACGTAGATATCACACTGAGATATTTGAAAGATTGTGCACATTGTTGTAACCAAAAACAACTAAGCTCTTTAAAAACAAGTTATCATTTGTGTCTGAAACTTAATACTCAAGAAATGCATGAGAATATTAGCATAAGAATGCCATTTAAATGAATTTGTATGATTTTTTGAATATTTATCACAAGGTGAATTTGGTGAAGTCTGTAGCGGACGTTTGAAACTGCCAGGAAAAAGAGAATTGCCTGTGGCTATCAAAACCCTTAAAGTAGGCTATACTGAAAAGCAACGCAGAGATTTCTTGGGTGAAGCAAGCATCATGGGGCAGTTTGATCATCCTAACATCATCCATTTAGAAGGTGTTGTAACAAAAAGTAAGTACAACAGCCAATTTTATATGTGTGTGACATGAATATCTGGATTTGTTACATTAGGTTATCACTAATTTCAGATTCCAAAGAAAATTTACCATATTTATGTTAATTTTCCTAATATTAATAATTTCCCTGTATTTTATTGATTTTTATCAAAACTGATCTTCATTGAAGCTGAATTTCTGTTTAATTTTTCATAACATCTATATATATATATATATATTAATCAATATATATTAATTGTGTTAGAGAAAATGTAACCAGATAAAAGAAGCAAGGTATCAGTTTTATTTTTCTCCTGGCTCTTTTTTTATACAAGTAAAGTTTTAATTAAAAAGTTTTGATTGAGGCAGTGAAGTTTAAGATGTAATAGTATCGCTACAGTCATAGGAGTCCTTCCACCTTTTAAGCCGCTCTCTGCAGTTGGACCTATTTCTTTTATTCGTTTTCTTCCCGGAGGCATTTTCATAATTACAGGGAAAGCAATAGCCCCTACGACTGGAAAAATTTCTTGACTTTCATTCATTGATAAAGCAGATATTGTTTTTATTCAGTCTTATTTATTATTCCTATCTCTTTTAAGCTTGTGTTCATGGCTTGAAAATGTATTTTATAATGAGCCTTCCAATGTATGAATTTCAAATCATATTTCAGGCCCCCAATGAGTATATATATGGCACATAACCTTTATTTTCTTTTTGCTCTGTTCTTTCTTTGCCATTTTATGCATTTTTATTCATTTGTTCAGCATACCATACATATCACTTATTAAATCATTGAAAGCCCTAGCAGAGCTCATTCCTTGACCTTGTTTCAAGCATTATTTCAACTTCCAGTTTCTATTAATCATGTTGTAAATTATATATGGCAAATATGCCCATAAGTGATAATTATTCAATAAATCCTCTTAACGTATGAGCATTTTTTATTGCATCTTCATTTACACGATTTAGCTTTTAAGCATGAAAAACAAAACGAAAAACAAGGACTAAAATATTTCTACAATAAAGAACACTTTGAACTAAAGATAATACTTACATCATATATAGCAAGTTAATTCCAGAATATCATTCATTCACAAGACATTTCCAATGAGAATGCAGAAAATCCTCAAAAGTCCTAGAAAAAGACCATAGCAAAAAGTATGCTATTGATGATTGACTGTACTTTTGACTTCGTATTTATTTCTGAGAAATTTCTTTTTCTCCATGTCTTAAAGGAACACCTATCTCCAGAAAGAATGCTCATATGAAGAAGTAGCAAAAGAATAAAAACCTATAGATCTGAGGGTTCCTTCAAAATGTAGATGTGTTTCTTCCACTGGTTGAATACCCACCCATATATTATTCTCCCATTCAGAAGGCATTGCTGGAGCAAGAAGGGTATTTGGAGGTAGTATCTGAGCAAATAAGTTGGTAAAGAAACGTGAGAGGCTTGAACAAGGGAAAGAAAGGTGGGGGATGAGGAAGAAATTTGTTTTTTGGAAAAGAATAAAATAAATAACAATATTCTTGCAAAAATAATAGCCCTGTGATGAATGGGGAGAAATATTTGAAGTAAGAAAATGATGGGTAGAAGATCATCACGGTGCAATAAAATAAAGAAAGAATTTGGTTGTGATATATTCTATCTCAGGGAAAGGACCTGGAAAGGACATGAGTGACAGCATGTAGGACTACGTACTATTGGAGTGACAGTCATAGTAGCAGTAGTTGGGTGAAATTGATTTCTAAGGAGGAAGGTTATTTAATATAAAATATAGTCTTCAATGATACTAATAGTAATGATAGTAAACAAATATTTGATAAATTTCATATCTTCATCCCTTTCTTCACATGGCTGCTATATTTATCTACCTCAAAATAAATTCTGACCATGACTTCCTATTCCCTATATGGATGTTAAATTCCATAAGCAGTTAATTTGCCCTCTGAAATGAGCTAACACATACTGTTATAACAATGCCAGATCTTGACAATTATCGTGAAAGATGGCATCACGTACTGGTCAAGAATATGGACTAAGTTTTAACCACTTGAATTTGAATTGTGGTTCGGCCATAAACTACTAGATGGTGTTACACAAGTTATTAAACATTCAGAACTTTAGTTTCCTCATCAATGACATGGAGTGGGAAAAGTGCCCCCCTCACGTCATTTTTGTAAAGATGATGTGGATTAATACAGGTAATGCTTAGAATGGGCATGACACGGAGTAGGTACATAATAACTATGTAGTTAATACCCTTCCATTTCTCTCTCCCCCTGTACCCTGAACTTTTTCAGACCCATTTTACTCAGTTCATTTTAATGTTCCTGATGTTTTGATCCACCTACATTCTCTGAAACTTATACTTTCATTTTCACTAGCTTTTCATTTCCCTCAAAATTGTATGCATATCCATTATCCCCATGAAAAAAATTCCTCCTCTCCCTACCTTGAGGTAATCTCTCCCTCCTGTGAACACTGTGCTTAGGATTTTTGCAACATTCTTTAATGTTCCTTATATTTATTTTTCTCTCTTTTTCATATATGTTTCAGCAGTCTAGCGAAAAATGAATGCTTCTTATAGGTATGGATCAGATCTGCAATATTTATTTAATCCTTAACAGCTAAACCCAATATGAGATAAGCCTATTAAACATTTTCAGTCTCAGAATCAAACATTAAAGAGAAAATAATACCTACCTTATAAGATTGCTATACAAATTAAATTGTGTATGTGTGTAAACAAAATTTCATGCCATTATGGGAGTGAATACATATTTAGTTTTAATTTAAATAAATTAAATGAATGCATCAAATAGTAGTGGACAACTATCAAACATCATTTTAACTAAATGTTCACCTACTTCTACAGACCCCTGATTTATCACAAAACTTGTTTTATAAGAATGAATCCTGACTGAGACGAATTAAGACAAACTAACCTCCTCGTATTTTGTATAGGCACTTGAAACCCCTATCTTTAGAAGAAATGTTAATATCAATTAATAAATCATATCAAATTCTTAAATTAGAACCTAATGTCAAAAATGGGGCTCTGGTTATATATATACAGCTTTTAAATTTCCAAAATCTTAATCAAATGTTTTATTTGCTAATGCTACCACCATGTGACTACACATATATGGAAATCAGCATGTGACTACTTAAAATATTTCTCTTTACTTTTTGTTCTGTATGAATTGAAACATAGCTCTCAATGTTCAATTTAGGAAGTCTTCAGCTTGTTTTTAATTTATCATGTTGCAACTCAGTTTATTTGTGTCCTTAATTTCATGCTCTCTGATCTGATGCTAATTTATTCAGCAATTATTCTCAACCTGCAGCATGGAGATAATGAGACATAAGTGCAACTACATCTCATGATTTTTCTGATTGAAACTGAGTTAGGGAGTCTGAAGCAGCACTGCTATAGGTGGTGCCATGACGAACCTTCATTTTTTTCTGTATCATGGCTTTAAATGATAGAAACATGATAACTCACTCAAATTCCTTCTGTGATTTGTTGTAAAACAGGGCTCATCATCATTAGAGATATATTCTAGAATGGTTTCATGACAAATGATAAATAAACCCACAGGTCCTGGCTTAATTGAATCATTTGCACCACAAGACACTTAAGTGTAATATACACAGTGCCAGCTGTTACTATTTAAAGAGATTTAGGGATAGCATAAAATAGAGAAAAAATGTAAGGTTCCCATTGCATTCCTTAGTTCTTTAAAGCATTTTTTCCATCCATGGAAATTATTATAAAAAATCAAGTTATATTTTTAAGTAGTCTTAGAATTATTCATTCTTCTATTTCTTAACCTAGAGTCATACATAAATATACTTAGTTCACCCATAAACATGACTAATATAAACAAAATCAAAGGGGTAAAAATACTAGAGGGATATTAGAGAATTATTTCTCTCTTTCTTTTTCCTTTCTATGCTCAAGGAAATGACACACTCAATGACCACTGATTATTTAAATTGTCACATATTTCTGACTTATTATATAAATTTTATAATTGCCTTTCAAATATATTATTCCATTTTAACTTCTGAGATCATTTCCTTTTTATAGACCCTTAGTATATATTTACCAGGTCTGTTCTAATACTCTTCAAACAAGTCCTCCTAGTTTGGGTATTTTCCACATTAATCTATTCCTGAATGATTTTATTCAATTGCTACATTCCTATGATGCTTCATCACCAAACAAACATATCAACAAAATACATGTTCCTTGATACTGACCCTGACATAGTTTGGCCACATCTCCAATGCCTAATATTTTCTTTCCAGAAAACTTTTACCTATTTCTTGTTCTACCCTTTGAGATAGTTTACCCAGCCCTAAAATGTCTTCTCCACTTTCCTCAGCTCCACCTAACATCCAAGTTTGAATCGAATGTGACCTTCTCCACAAGCTCTTCTGTGTCATTTATCATTTTTCCTTCTACCCTCAGTGTCTACCTGCCATAAAGTAGATACTTGGTAATGTTGAATGGCTGAGTAAAAGAAACTTCCCAGATCTACATTAGTATGTAAGCTTCAAAGGGCAGAGATTTTTTTTTTTTTGCTTACCTGTGCTTTTCAAGTTGATAGATTGGTACCTTCAAGCATAGCACTTAAAATATTTATTGAATGAATGAATCCTCAGTCAGAGACAATTTCAGGGTTTTATAAACTCCAGGAGAATTGTTCTGCCTTTTGTAATAATATATATCATATTATAGTTAATTCGTATGTATTTTACCACACATGCTGCACAATGGCATATGTTCATATCACCCCGAAGTATGTATCTATCAGAGGCTTTAGACATTAGTCAAAAAAATGAGATTAAATAACTGAGAAAATAAAATACATTTATATAAAGATTAATAACTAGTCATAGTTTATAATAATTTTAAAAACTTTTTCTATAATAGCAAAAGTTTTTAGGAAAAAAATAAGGAAAAATAAATATTCCTGGGAAGGAAATGGCCAGAGAATCTTTTCACAAGAAAACAGCTATTGCTACTTCTAATGATTAACATTATTTTGAGCCTTTACTATGCTTAGTGCTTTTTATATATTATCCCCTTTACTCTTCACAATAATCCCTGTGCTTCAGGCCTTAGTAAATGTTATCAATTTACAGATGGGAAAATTACTATTAAAGAGTTTAAGTACCCATCAATGTCATAAAATTAGCATGAGACGGTCAAATTTTAAAACAGCTCTGTCTGTCTCCAGAACCCAAAGTCTTAAACAGTGTACATTAGCAAACTTAAAAAAAAAAAAAAAATCACCACTGTGTATACATTGACAAGAATCATTTATTTATTCAAAAAGTACTCACTGAGTACTTAATTACATGCCTATCACGGATAATAAATCAGACTAAGCCACTGCCATTATGGAGCTTACCTTCTGGGGTAAGAGGAGGGGGACAGAAACTAACTAACTTAATACATATACAATATGTTAAATAAAGAGAATAAAGACAGAGGAAGGAATTAGATACTGCTTCTGTTAAGGGTTTGTAGTTTACTTAGAGCAAGGCCTCTCTGATAAGGTTCCATTTTACTCAAGTGAACGTGTCTGTAGGGAGAAATTCACAAGAAGAGGGACTATAAAGGTTCTTATGCAAGTGCATGGCATTTTCAAGAAACAGCAAGAAGACCCGTTTTTCTGCACTGGAGTGACTGAAAGGAAGCCTGGCAAGAGCATAGCTCAGGAAAGCTTATGTAAGAAAAAAAAATTGGTCTTCCTACAGGTAATCTCTTACTCTGAGCTTTGGAAACTAAGGAGTGACAAGATTTGAATTACACATGATCAGGATCACTCAGGCTGCTATGTCAAGAAGACCTGTGGCCATTATTTAAGCTGGGAAGCAGTAAGGGGGCTACTGAAATAATTCACAGATGATTGTGGATTGGACCAGGGTAGTAAGTTAACAGCATGGAGAATATTTCTTGAATTCTGGAGTGATTGGGTGCAGTCAGTCTTCTGATGGATAGGTTGTAGACTGTGGGAAAAGCAGAGGAATCAAAGATAATTCTATATTGTGTGTCCATAGAACTTGGAAAAAAGGAGTTGCCATTTATGGGGAAGAGATTGAGAGGAACAGTGCTGTGGTTGGTAATAATCACTTCAATCATGGACATGTTACAGTCAAGATACCTAGTAGCATCCAGTTACAGTTGTGTACAAAGTTAGATTTACTTTTAGTGCTAGGAAATATAAATGAAACAGTTTCAAGTATAAGTATGCTTCTGTTTCACAAAAGGCAATCAGGCTCTATTAACCATGATAAAACATGATGAAAATAAATAACTGTAAAACTGAAGGAGAAACAGAGGTCAGTTCATTAATTTGGTAATTGTTTTTCTTTGTCAGGGCATATGAAGGGGTTAATAAATGGATATGATGTAATTATTAGAGATTTTCGAGTTGTTCTTCCTGATAGAACCTAAATCCTAATCATCTAAAAAATTATAGATTGATAGAGAAAAGAAACTTATACATTGACCCTTAGCAGATGATTTTTTAATGTGATTCTCATATTTCAAATAATATGCAAGTCTCAGACTAGGTCATCATTCAGGAATTGTCTGGTTTATGTTCTCAAAAATGTTGCATTTGAAAATAAATGTATTCATATAATATATTTTTACATTTAGAGAAGAACAATTGGAAGAGTAAATAATATTAAATATTTTGATAGGAACAGGGATAAAAATGATATCTATGTAAGAGAACCCAAACTCTTGGAAATTATTTGGTCTAAAATAATAAATACTAAAAGTTAGCATATTAATTAGTATCAAGTATGAGGAGTTTTATTTTAAACAACAGTAATTCATTTGATCTCCCCAGCATTCTTTTCATTATTAACAAAACAAAGTGGTTATATTTCATGGCTCTTAGATTCCCTATGTCCTCTAAAAAGTCTGCAATTTCTGACTCGGTAGCTAATTATGAATCATGTTCGCTGATATCAAAACAACTCTATTTTTAATTTGGGAAATAAATATCAAAAGGTTAAGTTTATTTCAATGTGAACAATCTGAAACAAAAGAGGACACTATGAAAAGTTTGCAATTTCTCCCTGTAGGTGCATTTGGCATTTTCATGCACTTGTTTCAAGTGAGGTATTCAAGCTTTGGTTTTACCATCTTTGAGTTGTTCAGTATGACATTGCCAACCTTACAAAGTTTATATTCACAAAGAAAAATAAATATTTGTAATTTAAAGTAAGAATAAAATAAATATTTTGAAATTATAGGCATCAAACAGGAATTCCATAAAGATTAATAATAATAAATAGTGCCATATATAGAGAGTGGGTATTCAATAAATTGATAAATTCCAACTTTTATGTTTATCATTAAAAGAGGTCATTTTCACAAGTAAGGTGGGTTTTGTTTTTAATACATCTCAGACTCTGCCTAGGCTGGGTCCTCAGTAATTCATAGAAAGTAATATAAAAAAGTTTTCTATGATTAAAATCATGTTCTGACATGTTGTATGAGTTCTTCTTACATGGATTTTTTGATAATATACTTTAAAAATTATTGGCAAACCTACTGTTTGTCTACATCTCGTTGGATAATGGAATATGATTTATACTGTCTTATTGAATTAACAAGGGTTAGAGTAAGCCATGTTAATTATTGCTATGTCATTCTTGCAGGATAGCAAAGAACTGAGGAAAAACATAAGCCAAACTAAATATAATTAGCATTAGCATTAAAATGACTCAAGCATGAAAAATGATAGAATGAGTTCCGAAGTATCTTTTCTTGTCTACAGAAGATCACATTAGTTTGCAAATATGCATTTTAATTTCTTTTCCTCCATTTTCTGAAATATAATAGGTGTTTCATTCCCTAACATATTTCTCAAATAATGATTTTGTTTGTAACATTATAACCATCACCGCTATAAATATGGATCTGACTTTTAAAACTAAGTGATACTGGCTGTAAAATCTTACAACATGATTTCCAGATATCCATCTCACCTAAAAAGTAGTAAGTTTTTCTTTCAAAGTATTATCTAATGTTAATGTTTTCTGATCAGTGTATTTTCTATAGGGTATATATTTTTCTTCGAAATTGAGTGAATTTGGAGTTGAATTTAAGATACAAATTCACCCAAGTAAAAAATGTTTTTACATGAGAATTCTAACCAATTGCTGTTCACTGGACCTTGAGGAAGCAGTGGTAAATATCTGTATTGACTCATAACAGTAAGAAAATATCTAAAGAATGAAGAGATGGGGCAGAAAGAAGAAATTCTAGAAAAGATGGAGCAGTAAAACTAAAATTGTCATTAATAGATATGTAAGGAGAGCCCTGCAAACATAAAGGGTCTCGGGTAAAGTAGATGATAATATATGTTAGGTTTTGTGTTGATGGAGGAAATATGAACTGAAAGGTTTCAATGAAAGAAAGCTATGATCACTTTTCCTGGATCACTGTCGGAATTTAATTCTTTCATCGTTTGTGAACCACTGTGAATGATGGGAGGAGATGAGACAGATTCAGAGTAAAAGAGCCACATAAGATTTTGGCCTAGAATCCTTCCCATAGGCCAATTCCAGAAAAACTAGGTCTCTAAAAGATCAATCAAGACCGATGTTCAGTAAATCCATACACTTTTGACTATACTAGCCATAGAATAATTGAAATATATCTGTGTTGTTTGGTGTTTTGGTTTGGTAAAGCTGACGAAATGCATTATACCAGAAATGGACTGGCTTTTAACAATGGTGGTTTATTAGTTTACAAGTTTACAGTTCTAAAGCTGTGAAAATGGCCAAATTAAGGCATCAACAAATAATATAAAGGGCTCTTATGAAGGGCTCCAGTAAGAGGATTAAAACCCACCTTGAATGAGGTGAGTCACGTCTCAACTGCAAGAACCTAATCAGAGAGTCTGCCTATAATGGGCCTACACTCACAGGAATAGATTGAAAGAAGATCATCTTTTCTGGGGTACAGGGTGACTTCAAATTACCACATTTGGTAAAGGACCAATCCTGGAGTTATCCATGTGCCCCCTTTATATGTATGCGCCCAGCTGCTTTCCTGGGCACTGCAAGTTCCTGAGTCCAGAGCACAGAGGATTGTGTTTGACATGTGTCTGCTGTGCCTCCAGGAGCCTCCTGCTGCCCTCTGCCTGACCCAAGTGCTGGCAGGTAGCTTCCCATCCCAAAACAGTTACCAAATATTTTGGCTATCACCTCTGGGAAAAGTATACTCGTCCTGAGTATTTAAAAGAAAGGCTCCACAGACCAAAACAAAGGCTGAAATGGTCTCTGAGATGTGAAAATGATACCAAAAAGGGCTATATAAAACAATTTTTTTTTCTTATTTGTTCAGTCTGCTTGAGGTCCATAGAAATGCATGTGGCAAAAACATTAAAATAAAGTTTATTTGAAAGTATTTCTCTCCTCATAAACACTGATTCCAGTTATACTGAGGAGAAAATACATTTATAGTGATTTTATTGTTTACTTTTGTGCTGTTGGAGCCATTTACAAATATAATCCAAATCACATGATTGACCTTTTTATTTTTTTTTTTTAACTAAGGTGTTACATTTCCATCCAGTTTTAAAATCAGTATTCTTTACCTCATCTCCTGTCACTTCCTGATTTATAAAACTAAATAAATAAATAATAAGGCTCCAGGCATATTTAAACTTGATGGGCTCTTTCATGACAAGATGCCTTGGCCCATGCTACCCCCTCTGCTGGAAAATCTGTCACCTCTTATTAGACCAGTGACCCCTTCACTCTGCAAGATTTAGATCATATGACATCGCTGGTGCATATCCTCTGCATATGTGATGTCTCACTGAACGTAGGCACATGCAAATGTGAGCCACATGAACTATTACACAAAAACATTTTTATAAATTTCATTAACGTTAAAGAGGCTGAGAGAAATGTGTGTGCCTTTGTAATGTACTTGTCACATTCCATTCAAAGAATATTACCTCAAGTATATTAAAAGGAGATAATTATCTAAATGAGAAACTAGACTGCCCTACCTTATTATCCTAAAACAGTGAGGTTTAAGTGGTCTCGAGAAAAAAAAGTGCTTTTTCTTCCTAGTTATTTCTTTATTGTATAAATAATCAAACCTCCCACATCTATATTTGTATTCTTGGAATCATGGTATGTAATAAATATGCAAGCTCTAATTCTATGACCTGAATTAATCACTTCTCAAGTAAAATACAAATGCCCTTCTGGAGAATCCTATTAAGTTAATTATAATGCATTTGATGATTGTGTAGTCCTTGTTTCTCTTCATAATGTAAAAAGTTAATTAATAGCAGCATAAGATAGTAATTTTGCTGTCATAAGGTCCCCTTGCTCTTACTTCAACATAGTTTAAATTAACACTTAAATTTTATGTAGTATATTTTTATTAAAGAGTAAAGGAGCATGTTTTAATACACTGAGGTTGATGCGAAGTTATAAAACCAACGATATTTTCTGGTATAGCAAGGATTTCTTGCTTTCAAGACCTGTTTTGTGCAGTGCATAATTTAATACAGGATGAGATATGATCTGTTCTCTTAGCTTACATCTAGCAAGGAAATTAACCCACAGGTATGAAGTTGATAGTATTTATGAAATCGTAATGGCTAATTCTTACATAGCAAGTTCTAAATTGGATAAACGTGGAGCCTGATGGATACTTACAATCATGCTGTAACTTCGATATAATTATTATTCTCATTATTACCTCTGTTAAAATAGAATTCATCCTTTAACTAATTATTTGTATACATTGATTCTGATGTTGGCAGTTGTATAATTTTCACACATGAAAGTCAGTCTTTGGGCAGACAATGGTGACTCAGTGGCAGATTCTCCCCTGCCATACCAGAGACCTGGGTTCGATTTCTGGTGCCTGCCCATATCAAAAAAAAAAAAAAAAAAAAAAAAAAAAAATCGATCTTTGTTGTTATTTTGTGATACTTTTTTGTTGACTCATCCGTCTTCTAAGAAAGATACCATGTCAGGAATTTGCTTGCTACTCAAAGGGGACTACTTTTTAATTAATACAAATAATTTGGATGCTGATTAAAGACTCTCAGATGCCTAGGTAAGGGTGCAAAATCAAAGAGCAGCAATTTACATCACTGTTTTCTTTCCAGGTAAACCAGTAATGATAGTGACAGAGTATATGGAGAATGGCTCTTTAGATACATTTTTAAAGGTAAGATTTGCATTTACTTTAATTACTCAGGGTGTTATTTATAAATTAAGCACGATGGTGAAGTTGAAAGTGAGCCACGTGAGAGATTTAGATATGATAGCTATAACTGGTATCAGAATAATCCTCCTGCAAAAATTAACTTGGGTTTGGAAAATGTCCTTTTCAGCAAATTTATGCAAAGCCAAATTATATGCCCCTTCCGTTTTATTTGTATGTTGATTCTAGGAAGAAAGAGAGGGAGGGAGGGAGGAAGGAAGGGAGAGAAGTATATAATATCAGGCAGCAAGAGGAAAATTGTCTTAATGCTCCGTCAATTCATCTACGTTAATGAAGGGTCCGTGGGGCCCTTAGGCACTCATATCCTCTCTGAGGGCCAACCACTACTTACACCAGTGGAGCAGCCACAAGGCAATAGCCTATATTGTCAGAAAGTCTAGTTTTTTCCAACTGTTTTTCTTGCGTATGTGCACGTCTCCAGATTTTCAATGTTGTTAAATCACTGTATTTGTAAATACTTGCACTAGACAACATAAAATATGTGTGGAACTTATCAAAACTATAGACTGGCAGTTTGTAACCTTCAATATCGTGATACTGATATTGATTAAGAGAGGTGATGGGACAGTGGCATTGATGATGATTATATAATGGTCCTGTGCAATGAATTATGAATTGAAGGTGGTCTACTGATAAGGTGAACTTTCCTCCTAATCCAGCCTCTACCATATTCTGTTGCCAAATTTCATTTCCGTATCTCCAAGTTCTCCAGTCTTTTAAGGTCACACCCTTCTTTATTTCAATATAAGCATCATCTGAGTCTTATTCTGTGTGACTACAGAAAATTCAAAGCCCTTGCCAAAGAAGGAAATCCCAAGAAATGCTAGCATACTCCATTGCTCAGTCATCTTCCTTCCTTCTGCTGCTGAAGAAAGTTCATTTCCTGTGGCCATTTCATCTTTACTTCAATATGCCTATACAGCTAACATTTTAAAATCACCTCAAAGATGTGCAGTATTAACCCAGGGAAGGCAGTAGGTTGGAGTGGTGAGCACACTACACTGATGCCTCAGAATAAAGGAGTTACAACACAACAAAGAGCCGCGTAAATGAGCTATTTGGCAGGGACTTTCAAAGTCTTCTGCTTTGAACAAGGAGAGGATTTATAAACATTTTGCTAGCTGTTTCCATTTTCCTTCAGAGAAAACTTGCATACGGATTGTGATGGGGCGATGGCATTAATTTGGAGATTGAAGAGAAATCCTTTCATATTTCTCCCCAGTGACTGGTATTACTAGACTAACATTTCCACATTGTTTTTACAGAAAAACGATGGGCAGTTCACTGTAATTCAGCTTGTTGGCATGCTGAGGGGTATTGCAGCTGGAATGAAATACCTTTCTGACATGGGCTACGTGCACAGAGACCTTGCTGCCAGAAACATCTTAATCAACAGTAACCTTGTGTGCAAAGTGTCTGACTTTGGACTTTCCAGAGTACTGGAGGATGATCCCGAGGCTGCCTATACCACGAGGGTGAGGCATAACAGAATGTGTTTCTAAAACACTAGAGGCATTACATTTTTAAAGATTTTTAAGGAACTAGCAAAATGGCATTTCGCCAATGAAGTTTGTGGGTGTGAGAAAGAAACTAAATCCAGATAATTATCCTAGTTAGCTGTCAGCAAATTCAGATATGAAATTCATATAAGGGATGTATTCACCATATGCATCTTGCTAATGCATATTTTCCTATAGATGCTGAAAATGGGAAGTTTTAGTTCAGAATTGAAGCAACACTAAAAATCATATCAAGTTTAAATATAAAAGGAGAAAGATAAAGAGGCTATCTTCTGCATCAAAAGCAATAAATGCATGTGTATGTTTACATATGTATTACATAAAGTATATATGTATCTCTATATATAAACATTCATAGCATTACTAGATTACTTAAACTTTTTGTACTGTAGTGTCCTCATCTGTAAAATAAATATAGAATCACCTAGACCCTACCTTTTAAAAATGCTCATTGTGGGGAAAGAGTTATTCCTACAAAGAATTTTGATTTACTGGAGGAAACTGTAATGACTAATTACTTTTCTTACAAAGCATGTAACTCATTAAGCACACATCTATGGAAGACTGGTCATCAATTCATACTTCCATTATTAGCATAAATCAACACCATTTTCCAGTAAAGTTATTTGCTTCCTGAATTGATGTGGTATATAATTGATAATTCTTCCTATGAAAAACTGACATTGCTACAACAGAGAAGTTTTTTGGGTCCTCTATAATGCTAACATACTCTTGAATATGTAAGTCCCTTACATATTCAAATTAAAAACTAATTTTTAATTAATTAATTTTTTAAATAATTTTTTAAAAGTGTATTTGTTTAATTCTAAATATTTGCAGTGTTACTAGGTTAAATATTCTTAAGATTTAAACTACTGGTAAAGACAGGAGTTTGTCTTTATATCCTTTTCACCATATAATTTGGTTAATTTTTGTTTTAATACAAGAGAGCACTCTTCCTGTCTCTCATTATCAAACTAAGTTAGATGTTTTAAATGTTTCCTTATTTAACTCAACTTTTAAAAATTATGTATACTGAGAGTCTGACAATGTGCTCTTTCATTTCATTTTTTAAGGCTGTATTTTACATTCATGACACATGGCTACTTAGGGATTTGTACTACACTGAAAGGAAAGAGTAACTTTTCTAAGTAAACAAAACCTTCTAATGGTCTGCCTAATAAATCAATAAATTAACTGATGGGATAATCCTCCTGTTCTAGACCCAATTATCATTTATTTGCATTGAATGGAGCCTCAGTTTAAAAATCTCCTGGGATTAAAGCTATACTTAATCAGCTTGGACTGAGCAAAATTGAAGTTATGGGAAAGACCATACTTAGCATGATTGGTTGGTGTCTTAGTTAAAAGCATGAAACAAACTTGTCAGTATTTGTGTTGCCATGCCATGCTGAGAGGTGAGGGGCAGGCAGTAGAGTTCCTGAGACCCTTAAAATTTGCTTCTCTAAAATGGGTGTGGTAGATTTTGATGAAAAGATTTATGCTGAGAGATGAGAAGATAAAGAAAGTTCAGATAATAATGATGACAAATATGAATGCAAATGGACCAACAGAAAAATCCGGGATAACATTTCAAAATCTAAACAGATTACATTCCTTTTAAGGGGACTATCAATGATAACACATTGTAGAATATTACAACTGTACGCATAGCCAAGTTTCATGATGTGATCTTCGTTGTAAATGTTTAATTAACAAACGTAATTTCAGGAATATCTTCTTAAAGCAGTGTTATCATATATATACAAAACAAGTAATCCAATTTCAACTACCAGAATTATTTCAGGCAGTACATAAAACTGGTATTTATTCATGTACTCTCAAAGTGTGGTTCATAAACAGCAATTTAAGTTCTATTTTTTTTTCTAATATGTATTTTCAATTATTCCCTGACTGCAATACAGGATTGACCATTTTTACAAAAAAAATAAATAAATAATGAAAACCTACATAATCTCTTTCTCCCTTGATACATGTTTGTTTATAGATGAGGCATTTGGTTATCTGAGTTTGTCTGTTTTTTCAAATTAAGAGAAAAAATTTCATTCTGAAAAGAGTAGGGTAAGTAACAAAATTTCTTTTGTGAATTAAGAGAAAATCTATCCAACCAATTACCATAAAAAAGAAACAAAACTTCATAATGTGGTAAATTTCCCCATTATCCTATTTCAATAATTTCAATTAGGTTGAATTCAATAAAACGTCTACCTTTTCAGTAAAATAGTTTAACCTGCAAAACACAAAAATATCCCAAAGGAAAAGCAGAGAGACAAGCAAGATTAGAAGAAACAGCACAATGTCAGGGAGTAATTATAACTTCAAAATTTTTAAATATATGATATTATGCTTATCTTATTAGCCTTAAATGTCTTAGGTTTGCATTCAGTAACATAGTCTTCCCACTAACAATTCCTGTATTGAAGAAAGAAAAAAAAGTGCCCAGAGAATTTGAGTCTTTTACTTTCCTTTGGAAGTCCTGAAAGTATGCCTTATTGATTTGTTTGACTGCCTGCTTTCCCCTACTTAGGGCTGCCATCCTGAGTATTGTAACTGAGATGTGGGTCCTGAATGCATTCCAGCAGTCAGACAGAATTTAAACTAGAAACCTTCTCGAGAGCCAATTAGTAGTCGGTCTCCATGTGCTTATGGGCTAAGATAGGTGAAAAGAGACTGCATGCTGTCAAACAGATACACTTAACAGTGCTACATCTCTTTCTATATCATTTCAGTGAGACCACAATATCCCCAGATACATTTGAAGTATGTGGGACCTTTTTGAAGATTCTTTTTCTTATTCTAGGGAGGCAAAATTCCGATCAGATGGACTGCCCCAGAAGCTATCGCTTTCCGAAAGTTTACATCTGCCAGTGACGTCTGGAGCTATGGGATAGTGATGTGGGAGGTTGTGTCTTATGGAGAGAGACCCTACTGGGAGATGACTAATCAAGATGTAAGTATGGCGCGACTCACCTTCAACTCGGAAATGAGATGCTTTGCTCTCCAAGTCAGGATACTTACAATGCATATCATTTCTGAAAATGACAGTTGCTTTAAAAAAAATAAAAGGAAAAAGTGCTTTCCTTATCTTCTGATCTGTTTTATTGTTGTTGAAATATCCTTTATGCAGAAGCTCAAAATGAGTTAGTACAAAGAAAATAAGTTACTGTTATATAAAAACTCAGTCCCTTGCCAGACGGTTCTAGCTGCACTGTAGCGATGTTTCATTCAATTTTTGTCAGTATCACTTTCAAAGATGAAGAAAGATCCATCAAAGAATGGATACTGACAGACAAATTTTTATGATTTGCATTTGATAAAAGCAGCTAATATTCTAAACCAAAAGGACAAATGATATCGATTTAATAGTGGAAGCTCTCAGAGGATAAAAAGGAACAATCTATGTTTTGTTTTGTTTAGGTTTTAAGTTTAAAACATGTAAATGGAGTGCACTGTGTGTTTAATTTAGGAAACAATAGAATATTTTTCCCACAATGGAAAATATAACTCATGCTTAGCATAAAAGAATCTTAGAATTAAAGGAACAGTAAAAGGATCTTCTGTTAAAATTCCAAATGTTTGTTGCAGTATAGCCCTTTGCATTATGGATCACATTGAAATTTTATATTTTTCCTGCATGTTGTAACTACAAAGATAAAAGGAACCAACATTTGTTGAGCCCTCACTATGTCCCTGTCTTAAGTGCTTAACCAATGAATATCTCATTAGTTCTTTAAAAAGCCAGCATATTGAATGGACTTAACTCAGTAGGGTACTGATTTCAAACAGATTTATTCTTTCTCCAACTATTTCTTTTAACCAGGCTCTGTAAAATCTCCCTGCGTGCTTTCAGGGAGTACTAGATAGATATTACAGCTCTCCAGCCACATTTCTTTGAAATAACAGTTCCATTCCATGAATTAAGACTCACTGTCTTTTATAAAAATTCAAGTCCAGTCTAAATCAAAGTCAATACTATATCCTTTCCAATGTGTTTTATACACTGCAGGGTCAGCCTGAATGCAGCTACCTATATTAGAAAGGAGGGACAGTCACATATTTTGTTCATCTTCCTCCCCCTCCAAATCCTGCTTCTGGGATTCTCAGAATCAGCATAGGTAGAAAGGTAGAGAAGACGGGGAAAAAATGTTTTAAAGTACTGGGCCGTTGTACTTTTTATGGAGTAGATATACTAACACTGGTTCTCTAGGGAAGCACAGGTCTGAACTCTTTCAAATCCTCTTGAGGAAGACCTCCTTCCTGCACAGCCTCTTGATAAGGAGGATATACTCCAGCTGACATCCCACAGTTCCTCTCACTCACTGTCCGTGCCTCATCTCACAGTGTCCTACTGTGCCATCCGTATTTTTGCCTACTTCAGAGAAGGGAAACAGGTCCTTGCTGAATGCTCCATCAGAACTCCCTCTTTTTGGACTATCTCACAGGCTGCTCTGACCAGCCTACCTTCAGCAACTTTCCCCAAGTGAGAAGCTGGCACAAGTTTCTGGGTTCATGGTCACATATCAGTTTTACCAAGAAATATTTCATAGCATTCTGCTCTGATAGCAACTGTAAGTTGGCTTTGTGGATTCCTGTCTCTCAGAAAATGTATAGCAAGGCAATTAAGATGCCAGACTCCTTGTCACATAGTCATTCAAAATGACTTCAATTGGTTCTCTTTTTGTCCTACTCACTTGACTTGGAGAGGCAGTGTTGAACTGTGTGATTTTCTGAAATTGGGGGAATATAGTTTATGTTGTCTTCAGTTTTACTGTTTTGAAACAGGACTAGAATAAAAGCATCATTCAAATCCTATTATACAGATGTGTGTGTGTGTTTATATATACATATACATGTATGTATGTGTGTGCGTGTATATATATATCAGAGAGAAAATATTTTACCATTTTACAATAAATACACTAAGGCATAAAGAGATTAAATGACTTGCTTAAGGTCACAAAAATAATAAAAGCTATTTCAGAAACTTCAACCAGTTATGTGACTCTAAAATTTTTATCCTTAGATACTGTACTTATTTCTCTTTCATTTCTAGTTATTGGAAGATTAGTCTTCTAAATGAATAAAAAATACAATGATTACTCCTGGACTGATCTAGTCCATATAAAGCAATATCCATTTGATGCTTTCTATTGTTTTTAAGGTAAATGTCAAAATGATAACAAGACCTACAGAGCATTGCATATTTTGGCTTCTAACTTTTCTCAAGGCTCATTTCAAAACCACTCTTCCCTTTAATGTTTATGATAGCACTTTATTCTGTGCTGGCATTAAGCCTTCATATGCTTATCTCTATAATGTGTCTACTTCCCTCAAGGAGATATTTGACCCCTGTTTGCTTAGTTAACTCTTATTCACAGTTGAGATATTTTGAATCTTGATTCTGTCACTCATAGGATTATTGGTCCTTCCCAGCTGTGTGCCATGTGAGCCATACTATTGGCAATCATGGCTGATACAGTTGCATCTGTCACAGAAAACAAATTATAGACACATGTAGACCATGTACAGTGCCAGAGAGCTTGCCATGTTCCTAATTGAATGACCATAGTGTTTCAGCTGATCTTGTCTGGGTTTGCTCCTGCTCCTGGGGGTCAGCTGGTTCTGGTATAGCTCGGTTCTGCTCCGCCCATCCCTCATCTTCCCCCTCAAACTATCATGCAGGCCAAGCCATGTTCTCACTTCAGTGACAGATTGGTAACAGCAAGTCCAGTTGTCCTTTAGCTGCAACATGTTTGCTAAAATCCCATGGGCCAATACCGTAGTCAAATGATTGAAGTTACACACGAAGGACATGGAAAGAGAGAGGCATGGTATAATTATTCTCAGTTTTTCTATCATGTACCTTTGTTTCCTGTTTTCATTTGTTTGATGTTCAATAGTCTATTTTGTCATTTAGCATCATCCAGTTTTACTTTGATGGGTGTTTTCTTTTCTGTTATATAGTTTCTGTTAAAGTTCAAATCTTGATACTTACCTAGATAACTTTATTTCAAACCATTTAGAATAATACAAGAAGAGTGCTGATATAATAGTTCCAGGAAGTCATAAGAATAAAAACTAATATTTTGAATTTGAGTTTTTCCAAGAATCTAATTGAATTTTACAGAAAATGATCATGTAATTATTTGTCTTTTTACTATGTCTGCCTTGAATATTGTATCCAATACATTTTTTTATTTCCTCAGCAAGCTCAAGAGTATAAGTAGATTTCAGCAAGTTTAAGAGCATAAGTAGCTTTTAGTTTCTAGATAGAGCATTAAATTTGATATATCCCAATTTTCATGCAAATTTGTATTAAAAAACATGACAGACCTGCTATATGTGAAGATTATGATAATTGAATCTCTTTTATAAAAAACCTTCAAACTGCAAAATAGATGTACTGATTTTAAAGTTTCAAATGATATATTGCATAATCACTACTTTCCAGATGCTATCTGATTCTAAAAGGCCTTTGCCACTATGAAAATGTTACATCACCAAGACATACAGAATAATCTATATCTCTCAGAAGAGATCTTCCTCTATGACAGGGGAAGAGAATGCAGCGGTTTTCTTTTGATATAGGATTGCCTCTGTCATCACAGAGAAAAGCCATAAAAACATAATAAAAATAAAGTGCAAAAAAAGGAAAGAGAGTGGGCAACGGTGGCTAATGGTAGAGTTCTTGCCTGCCATGCTGGAGACCCAGGTTGAATTCCCGGTGCCTGCCTGTGCAAAAAAAAAAAAAAAAAAAAAAATGCAATGACTAAGATGAATTTAGATAAATACCAGATCATGAACTTTGACTCAAGCTTGGGTAGCCAAGATAATATACTGTAGCCAAAAAATTTATTTATTGATAGCAAAGATTTTAAATGACAACATTTTCAGAACCTAAAGTAAAATTAAAAAAGATCCCATTTCACTGCCGTTTTATATTAAGTGACAGTATCTTTCTCTTATATTTATTGGGAAATGTATGAATACATTCAGGTGTAAATATACAGGTTAGAAAGTGTTTTAAAAACTTATTTAGGTAATTTGTTTTTTAACCTTACTGTGTTAAATAATTTGTTCATTTTTAAGACAGTTTGCAATGCTTTTCTCGTGTTCTGCAAATTTTAATCCCGTATGTTTATTACTATTTCTGTTGACCTAACTCTCACCTGCAAGGCAGCAAGAGCATTTGACTTCAAGAGGATGTTAGCCTACTTTGAACTGGATGTGCCTCTTTCCCTCTTTCTAGACTTGGAATAGAAGAAGATCTTATTATTGTTTTTGTTTGCTCCTATTTTTGGATGGCTTACAACCCCAGAGATTTATCGTTTCACAGTTCTGGAGAATAGAAAATCAAAACAAACATCTTGGCAGGACCATACTCCTTCTGAAATCTCTAAGGAAGTATCTGTGCCCTGCTTCTCTCCGGGCTTCTGGTGGTTTGCCAGTAGTCCTTGAGCCCCAGTCTCTACCTCTTTTGTCACATTGCCATCTTCCCTCTCTCTGTGTTTAAATCTCCCCTTCTTATGAGAGTGCCATACTGGATCAGGGCCTACTCTAATCCAGTTTGGCTTCCTTAACTAATAACATCTCCAAAGACTGTATTTCCAAATAATATCACATTCATAGTACTAGGAGCTAAGACTTGAGCATATCTTGTGGGGATGATACAAGTCAACCCATGGCAGGGAGCAGGTCCTCCAGAGGTCTGTGGGCTTCTCTTTCTGAGAGAAACTCAGAAGAGGAAGGGTACGGTGCTTCATTTGCTCTCAGCATCATACCTAGTTCTCATCTTCTCCTTCCTCTATGCATTCTGAATTCCCTTCACCCACTCTCATTACCTTAGCAGGTCGTATTGCCTTATCTGGTGTTATGAACCAATCCTCCATTCCTGGGGCTTAGCATTTTCAGGCCATAGTTACCACAGGCAATTAATAAGCTGGCCTTAATGGGGATCACCTGTATTCCACACTTGTTCCTCCATGTACCACTAGGTAAAAGTGGCCCACCCATCTCCTGATTCTCAGTATCAATTACCCGTGACATCGCGATGATTGCTTTTTCTCTTTAGCCAGTTCCTGGACACAATTAGTCCCAAGAGCCCTGGTAGCAGCCATGACTGTTAGCTTAATGGAAGCCTTGCTGTGTTCCTTGGCAAGAGACACAGAGAATGGAGCACAGCATATAGAGGTCTCTGATTAAATAAACGTACTGTATCCTGAAGAATGGTGCCCAATCCTCTTACTTGTTGCCTCTGAGTTGTTATTTCCACTGTGCCTTTAGAAAATCACTCCTGTATCCTGTGCAACCAGCTGCCTCTAATTCTGCATGGTTAGCTATGTGCAGTCATGTGCTGGAAACCAGATCAGACTAGCTTGAAATGGTTCAGAGCATTTCTACCTGGTTGACATCATGTTGGTAGCTTCAAATTGACATGGAGAGAGTATTTCTACCATATAAATGGCCAAATGCTACAAATCTATTTTTTCCTCTAGGAAAGCCAGTTGTTAAATATTTACCAGCATACCACTGAGTTTATGACACTAACACACATCCTTTATTGTGAAGCAGATGCTCTGGTCGTGTTATATGCTGTTGTGGGAGTCTGTACTTGTAGTTTAAACATTCCAAAGACTCTGGCTGGTAGCACTGGCTGAGGATGTGTGGGCAGGAAAGGCAAACCTATTCCCAGAAGAGCTATATGGTATAAGTACTTGCGAGGATGAACCACTGACAAATTATGGTAGGAGCACAATAGAATCAACTTGCCACCAAGTGGCTGATGAGTTTCCTCAAGGAATAGTGCCTTACAGAAGCACAGTGTCGGGACTTCACATATCTGATGGAAAGGCAGCATTAATGAACTTGTGTTCAAGATATTGATTTACATGTTAATGCCAAGAAAATACATATCTTATAATAATATTTCAGATATGAACTGGTGCCAGATCATCTGCAAAAGTTCTGGTTTTTTTAAATCTCTTTTTTTCTTGTTTTCCTCTGTCTATCTCAGTCATCTAGACTATCAAATGTAATAGCTATAGGGAAGTCAACTGAGATTATGATTCATTTGTTTGTATATCATAAATTTTATTGTAAAATGAATACTTTCATTGTACTTTGGTAAACTTGGCAAATTCCCCAGCATTTCACAAACTACCAGAGTGCTAATGCCATTCACTTTTCAAAAAACTCTAAAGAAAGACTAATTAAAAATGAAAAAAAGTTCATTTCAAAATTAATAAATATAAAATCTAAAGTTATTATAAATATATTTAAAGATAAATTCTAAAGATGAATCTATAATTAAATTCGATTAATTTATTTCATAGGCCAAGCTCTAAATTAACTTACATCTCTAAATACAGATTTGCATGAAAATAAAACTGATTAAATAATATATCCTTGAAATAACTTAAATTATTTCAAATAACTTAAGTTGTTTCAAAACTAATGAATTGGTTTAAGTTACCCATTTTAGAGCCACATATGAAGAGTACGCTTAGTGGATAAAAGTCAATATTTTATTTTAAAAATGGCTGTTAAAAAGACAAAATATTATTAATAAGTAGAAGCTTTGGAGAAAAGCATGTTATGAAATAAATCAGGTATTAAGTAAATAAGAAACACTTTCTACTGTATAACAAAAGTATTGAGTTATTTAAACTATTTATATTAGAACCTTTTTTTTTGATGTGTCTTTGATTCCCAGCTGGTAAAACAAATACCATAAAGTAAGCTGGCTTAAATGCAGAAATTCATTGTTTTGAGGGCAGAGAAGTCCAAATTTGATATGTCAGCGATGTGATACTTTCCCCTCAAAGACTGTAGCATTCTTTGGCTGGCTGCTGGTGATACTTGGGTCCTCGGTTTTTCAGTCACGTGGCAACGTACGTGGTGATATCTTCTCCTTTCTCGTCCCGTTCACTTGACTTCCAGCGTCTTCTCCCTGGTAGCTTTTACCCTGTGGCATTTTCTATACATCCTCCAGTAATAGAATTCAGGCACATCCTGATTCAGTCAGCTACACCTTAACTAAAAACAACATCTACGGAGAGGTCCTATTAATGAGCCACAGGAATGGATTAAGATTAATAACATGTTTTTCTGGGGTAAATAATTCAATGTGCCACAGTTTACTGTCTAGACTTCTAGAAGACATGTTCTTCCCACATGGAAAATACGTTCATTCCATTATAACATTCCCAGACATTCAATCATTTCAGTAACAATGCTCAGTACAAAGTTTCATCAAAATCATTTATGGGTATGGGACATTCAGGGACAAAAGTTCTGTCTGTCTGTGGATCTGTGAAATTTAGAAAACAAGTAATATGCTTTCAAAATGCAATCATTAGGGAGGCAAAGGATAAACATTTCTATTCCAAAAAGGAGGGACTGGAAGGTAAACAAGGATCACACTCCCCAAGCAAGTCTGAAACCCAGCAAGGAAACGCTATGAGATCTCAAGGTCATATGTGGATTGATGCTTTGTCATTTGGGCAAATGGACTGGCAGCCTCACCCCTTCAAAGTACTTGCACAGTGCCATGATCACCCTAACACTGAGGTGTAGGTTCCTCCCTTTCTGAGTATTAGAATGGCAGGAGGCTCTCCCCGAATGTTGGGGCTCAGACTTTACCCCCCCCAAACATTAGGGTGGTGACCACACTCTCCACTAATGCAGAATTACAGGCCTCACTGTCCCTGAGCATCAGGGTGGGAGCACAACTCCCAGCAAACTGCAGGGGCACACCTGCCCTTTCCATACACACAGGTGAGCCTGGTCTCTCAGCCTAAAGGGCCGCTGGGATCCTTTCAGCTTGGCCTCTGCTTCCATGATTCTGCCCATGAAGTCATGTCTCCTTCAATTCATCCCTTCTCTGTTTCTTTCAGCCCAGGCTGGCAGTGGTTCTCTTCATATAAATTTCACAAAACCCTTGTTGTCTTTGCATGTAGTTCAAACAATCAGACACAAGGACTTTCCACCGCTCCTTCCTGGACATCTGCATTTCCAATCCTGACTTTTTCTAAGATAGATGTCTAATTGGGTCTGTGTTCACCCACATCCTCTTCAGGAAAGGGTTGTTAAGTGAAACCCTCGTGTGAAACCCTGTTCTCTGGGCACTCACTTCACAGAAGCTCAGGGAGGGCCCTGAGAGAGGTACTTCTGAAAACTATCTGGATAGGCTGAAAATTTTCAAAGTCACCAGTTTCTGGTACCTTTGTGATTAGGAGTTTAATTCTCAGCTTATCCGTTTCCTGTCACCTTTTACTGTAAGCCAGGCACACCGTCCACACTTAGCTTAGAAATCTCCTCAGCTAAATATCCACGTTCATCACTGTAAGTTATGCCTTCCATCTGATATCAGAATACAATTCTGACAAGTTCTTTGCTGCTTTATAACAAGGATCGCCTTTTCTCTAGTTTCCAATAACACACTCATCATTTCCTTTTAAGGCCTCATCGGAGGTACCTGTAACATCCATATTTTTATTGACACTCTCTTCAAAGTTATCCAGGCTTTTTCTATCAAGCTTCTCATAATTCCTCCAGCCTCTTTTACCTATTTGCAAAGCCGTTTCCAAGTATTTATAATAGCTGCATCTCACTTTCTGGCACCAAAAGCTATCTTAGTCTCTCAGCTGTTAAAATTCATGGATTAGCGTAAATGATGAGAATGTATCACCTCGCAGTTTTGAGGCTAAGAGGAGTCAAAAATCCAAGCATCATGAGTTGATGCTTTCTCCTTGAAGACTGTGGTTTTCTGGAGGTGGCTACTAGTGATTCTTAGTTCCTTGGCTTTTCAGTAATATGGCATTGCACATGGCGGTGCCTTCTCTTTTCTGTTCTGGGATCTACTGACTTCCAGTGTCTTCTTCTCCCTGATGGCATTCTCCTCTGTGGCCTTCTCCATAAGCCTTCTGTGAATAGGATTAAGACCCATTCTGATTGAGTTGACCACAGGTCAGCTAAAAATACCTACTTCAAAGGTCTTATTTCACAGTGGGACCTGTAGGAATGGGCAAGATTAAGAATACGTTTTTCTGGGGTACATAATTTGACTTACCACAGTATGTATAGGTTATTAAAGAGAGTATCTGTCCTTGTCAGTACTGGGAAACTTATTATCGACAAATGAATTTTCATTAATATATGAATGCAAATAATACTTTTTATGATTTTATTATCTATTTATTTTCAAGTTAGAATGAACATTGTCTCAAAATTCAGCAGTTTTTTCTTTTGTAAATTTTGGGTAAGTCGCTTTTGCTATACTATTTTATTTGCCTCAATATTCATGAACTTTTAATATATTAGATATATTGAGCATATGTTATCATTGTTGAAAATGTTTTGTTCTGTGGTTTGCCTTTTACTTTTTGCATTGCTTTTGAGTTAAGTAAGTTATCAAAGATGGTAGGTGGCCCTTAGTTCTTCTTTTGTCCCTGGTTATACAATTATTTATCTAAGCATGTATTGTCAGAGTCCTTGGTTGACTTTTATGTCACTGCTTGCACATTAACTATTGGTGTTTCTCAGGAACTTTTATTTTTATGCTTTCCCAGAGTGATATAAACTACACCTGGCTTGAAGCTGTGATCAAGTGCCAATGACCCTCACATTTATATTATCAGCCCAAATATCTCCTGTGCTCTAGCCAGATACCTGTAAATTGCCATCTGGGTGTTCCTCACTCACCTGAAATAAGAGAAGTCCCAAATTATACCTGTCAATATCCTCTATCCCTGTAAATATGCTTATCGAATGTTAACAGCAACAACCGTCCAGGGTAATAGGCTTGAACTTATTTAATTTCAAATATTTTCTCACCTCTATCCTCTGCCCCATGGTATAAATCTCTTAAATCTGCCATTTCCTCATCTTTCCCTTTGCCACTGCATTTATTCAGATGTCATTTTCTATATCATGGAGAAATTGGTTTCTTCTCAGTTTTTCAAAATTATCTTTGTAAATGTCCTCTTCTAATCATTATATGTATTTTTATATTTATCAAATCAACTCTAATATGTTGTGGAAAATGTGTAATTAACTCACTTATTAAAGAAATATTCATTGTAGGGTTTTGAGAAATGTTTCCTACTCTTGATTTTTGCTATCACCTAAATATTTGAATTTTAAAATGGAATAAAACCTGTTATTATATTCAGTAATATAAACACATCTGTTCTGGAATTAGATATTTTGATGGCAATAGCAACATTACAAATGTTTTTGATTTAAAAAACTCACAGTTAAACAGGTACTTTATAGATATATAGTTATGGTGAAAATCAATGACAATTGTAATGCCTGGTGTTACTAGACAATTATTCCAAATTCTTGACAGAAATCAGTAGATGATAATAAACAGCCAGACCTTGACATTATTAAATGATACATGAGACAGTTATGCTAATTCGGCCTTTGAGTTATCCATCATTTACCATCCAAAAGTCTCTTTTGAAGTAAAATTGCAGTTCCATTACTTTAAAAAATGTGGCTCTGCACATATTTTTCATTAAAAAAGCATTAACTTTGCAGAGAAATCACTAGAAAATTTAATCTCTATTTGCTTCCAGAATGCAAGGATAAATAAAACATGAAGTCTGTATTTTTATGTCAATTAAGTTTACAAATCACCCTTTACCAGGATTTTAAATAAAAATGACTACCATTTATTTTATATAATTTATATAATATGTGAAGAAAAGCTGCCTTTTTAATATTGTGGTAGTATAGTTATATTTGTTGTTTTTTTAATATTTCATTCTGCAGCCAAGAGCTGCAACTGGGGATTCCAGAGATAGTGATGTTAGTTGTTATGTGTGAGAATGTGAACAAAGAAAAGATGATAGTTGTATAGCGAAAATTTCTCAAGCTATTCTATACTAAACTTGTGGCTGGGATGGGTTCTGCTTTGTTTCATACAGGTAATTAAAGCAGTAGAGGAAGGCTACCGTTTGCCAAGCCCCATGGACTGTCCTGCTGCTCTCTACCAATTAATGCTGGATTGCTGGCAGAAGGATCGAAATAGCAGGCCGAAGTTTGACGAAATAGTGAATATGTTGGACAAGCTGATACGAAACCCAAGTAGCTTGAAGACACTGGTTAATGCATCAAGCAGGTACAAGTCCAGTCCTGAGAGGTTTCCTGAATGTAAATAATTCAGATTGATACCACAGTAAATGTCTTCAATAGAATCATTCTTATATATATGTTAACCTATTAATCTATAAGATGTTAATTTATTTGAGTTTAGTTTTTGCATAATGTTACTGTCTTACAATGAAAGAAATGTGAGCAGTTCAATTGTACTGAAAAGTACCTACACCTAATCTAACAAAATAACATGCTAGCTTCAGGGAAATGTGAACTATAGCCAAGTTCAGGTAACGTAAAAAATAACACTCATATGTATACATTTTCATGGGTTTTGAAGGATGTGTGGATGGAGGGAATAAGAATATAAGAATATAAGGAAGAAGCCAATTAAGCACTGATATATTTTAAACCAGGGATATCTAATGATACTTACTCTTTGACTTCTTTAGAATTCATTTTAGTGTCTATCAGATTTTATAAACATTGACCACTCTTGAAGAACACTTGTGTTTTTATACAGTTTTGTACAGATATGTGTTTAATCATTAACATGCAGTTCAAACAGGATTTAAACCTCTGATAAGTGAGTTATCTCACACAGAAATTTTTGTGAGCAAATGAGCACATTTATTTTACTGTTCTGAATAGCACAGCAATGCATTTAAATAATGCCATGTATTTGTAAAGCATGCTGCTTTTCTCTTTAAACTGAAAAATTGAGGAATTATTCTCTCAAACAATAAATTACTTTGATTTAGTACTTGAAAATTTACCAGATTGCTGTTTGCTGTATATTTGAAGCAATTGTCTATTTTTACAAGAAATAGTGTCATGCCAGTACTTGACTTGACTATCTATTAGCATGAACTCAATTAGAAGCAATTCATTGATAAAGTTATATAAGTTTTATGATTTTGACATAGCATTTGTTTATCAGGCAAAAAGTCATTTTAAATACAAACGAGGAATGAAACTTCAACCTCTGTTCAGGCATCATTAACTTTCTGTAGTAGCAAATGGAGAATGCATCTATTAGCAATTGTTCCTTATGTTGTTCCCTAAATATCTGTTCTTAGATTGTTTATTGTCATGTAAAATGTGACACTTTCCTCTCATCTACATGTTTGAATTACGTTACTTGAGATAAGTTATCAAATAAACACAAGAAGAGGGAGATCATAAAGAGAAATCCTTAATGTTCTAATTTCTTTTAATGTAATATAGCCTCATCAAGTTTGAAAGCAGCTTAGAATTTCCAAAAAAAAAAATATCCATGCTTTCTTATAGGCAGTGTACAGGGTCTGGCTTGTTGGAGAAGAAAGACCGTAGAGGGTTAGACTTGGTCTGCAGACCACAGAAATGACTACCCCTTCCTTGCTTCAGTTGCCTACCAAGCACAATTCTAGAAGGCTTCAGTTCCTACATTAAAGGAATCACTCTCACTCTCTCTCCATCCTTATCTGTATCAAAAGAAATAATTTACCACATACAAATAAAAGTACTTAAAAGGTTTACTGAAAGAGAAACTTCTCAAGCAGGACATCTCAAACCAGGGAAGTTGAAATGAGTCTCAGGAGTCATCAGATCGTAGCTGCTTATAAAGACACTTAGAGGATTTCCAAGTGGGAAGTTATTTATAATGATTGATTGGCATTTAAGTTTCTTATTACATAGGAGGGTCTTATACAGTGGAGGTAGGTGTAGATTGATTAGTACAATATACCTATCCATTTCTGATAATCTATCTCTATGGGGCATAAACTAGCTTATTTCTAAGTATCTAAGTAGTACTCAACCTGCAACTTTGTTGGGTCTTGTAAGTCCCTTGTGATCAATTGTTTTGTTTTCCTAAAGTCCCTGTCATTTCTGGGAAAGAATTCACTCCTGGCATTCCCAATGCAAGTGGCTGTTTAATGCCCATGTGACAAGTCATAGTGAGCTCAATATTCTTACAGACAATTTTTCACTATTTCTCAATTCCTTGAAATCTTTTTCCCAATGATCTTGTCATCAACATTCCTTGGACACTCCTTCCCGTGGTCATAATCTAGAACTTATTACTGTAAATTGCAACGTTCTATTATATGAACTTCAAGATAGTACTCCCCAACTGTTATCTTCTGTATTTCTACCTCCAACAATTCTTTGACCCTACTGTGACCAATAGTCCACTGATTCTGTTATCTTTCCGCAATCCCTAACCTACACCACCCACAACTCACTATAGACCACACACACATTAAATGGCATGCTCTTTATTGTCATCACTCTCTAGTGTGTCTGCTAAACTAGCTTGCAGTATTAGATTCCTATGGCTGCCCTAGCAAAGTACTGCAAACTAGCTGGCTTAAAACAACAAAAGTGTATTCTCTCACACTACTGGAGGGTAGACATCTAAATCAAGGTTTGGGCAGGGCTATGCTCCCTGTGAAGCCCCTAAGGGAGAATGCTTCACTACCTTTTCCAGAAACTGGTAGCCAGGAGCACTCTTTGGTTGCAGTAGCATAACTCCAATTTCTGCCTCCATCATCAATGGCCTTCTACCCTCTGTTTCTGTGTTTTTCTGCCCAAACTTCCCTCATCCTATAAGGAAACCACTCATATTGGATTTATAACCCACCCCAATCAAAATGATCTTATCTAAAATAAGTATATCTGCAAAGATCCTATTTCCAAATAAGGTTACATTCACAAGAATGAGGGTTTAGGATTTGAACATATCATTTTGGATGGACACAGTTCAATCCACAATGCTTGGGAAAATCACAGCCCTGATTAAATCCAACTTTCTGCCTATTCTGTGCCTGTATTTCCACAAACATGAGTGAAGAAAAGCCCATAGCCATTCATACTGTTTTTACTTCAATAACATCCTTGCTATTTCTAGAACATATCAAGTACACGTTCACTTGAGAGTTGACATTTGCTTTTCCCTTTCCCTGGAAAGTATTTCCTCCACTCTCACTTCCTTTAGCTCTTTACTCAAATGTCATCTTCTCAATGAGGCCATTTTGTTTATAATTGCAACTCTTCCCCTGTCTTTGACAATTCTTTATCTACATATTATGTATTTGTTCACTTTTCTTTTATTGTCTGCTGCTCCACTATAAGTTCAAATGTAAGCTCCATAGGAAGGCTATTTGCCTCTTTTTTTTTGGGGGTAAATGCTGCATTACAAGGACCTGGTGTACATAAATAATATGGACAAGTGAACCTCAGATAATGTTTTTTTTTGGGGGGGTGTGGGTTGGAGCATGGGCAGGCTCTAGGAATCAAGCCCGGGTCTCCAGCATGGCAGGCAAGAATCCTGCCACTGAGCCACTGCTGCTCGCCCCAGATAATGCATTTATAAAATGGGTATGGAAATGTTTATTATATATGAAAATTAGGTGAAACAACTTATAGAAAATACTTTAAGATTTTTCTAGGTTATATAACTTACTTTAAATTTGTCCACCTGAATGGTTCACTACTGTTTCCAAAATGGAAGTAGTTTTTTTATTTTTTCTCATTATAAAAGTTACATGTATCCACCAGAAACATAAATGAAGACAGTAAAAATATTAACACATAAAATGAGAAAATTCCGTTTGTCACTGTATCTGTTAAAATATATTTTGCAATATATTCTGCTTGATATTTTTCCTTCTGTGAATGTGCAGAAACTCATATCAAACTTTGGGATTATTTTGTTAACTCCAACTTTCATCCAACATACTTTCTTGATGTCTTTTAAAATTAATACATCTGAATCATCATACATAATAACTATAAATGGCTCCAAGATATACATCTATTTTTTTTCAATAAATAGTTCTCTTTCTACTCTGGGTCATGCTGTGGACAGGGTGCTGCGTATATTGAGCAAATTGAATTAGCTGTCTTTCCAACATACTAGTAGGAGAGACATAATTAAACATAAAACTTAAGAAAAGATTTTGTTTGATTTTGGGGGAGGGGTGAGAGTAGAATTTGGGAGTGTAAGTAGGAAGTTATAGCGTCTGTGCTGGTGAAATATGATGGTGTACTGAAATAAGGCAGTGATAAATGAGATGGAGCTGTCCAGATGTGTAATGTATTGGAAGTAGACTCAGTAGTGTCCACTGATAGACTGGATGAGGAGACTGATGACAAAGAAGCATTTCAGTAGGAGTTGGATGTGGAGAAGATGAGGAGTGTGATTTATTACATTTTAGGGGTAACAGTCCTCTGAAAAATTGGAAGCATGAAGTAGGCATATGGCTCCATGAGAGACTGAAGCTGGAGATAAAAATGTGAGAATTGTGACTGTTTAGAGCTTATTTAAAGCCATGAAAGTGGACAAAGTTGCTAAGTGAAGTGGGGTGTTAGCCTGACAAAAGAAGATATAAGACCAAGACTTGGGGCTCTCTAAATTTTAAAACAGTGAAGGAAAAAGTAACACGCAAAGGGTGTTGAGGTGAAGCCAGGAGTATCCAGGGTCATGATAACCAAGAAAGAGAGAATAGTGATTCGAAAAAAGCTGAGATGGGGTGGGATTACGAGACAAAGGTGGCAGTGGTAGTTGTTGAAAATTTCTGAGAGGTCACAATTCTGGTAAAACAGAATCATGGTTCACTTCAACTGGAGCCATTTTCATAGAATGGTGCTGAAAGGAGCCAGACAGTGGGAATAGGTTGAAATATAAATGAATGAGATGTAAGAAAGTGCAGAGAACATGATTATGTGTCTTATGTCTTATGGTTGAAATTTACTTAAGTATACTTCCATCAATGGGCATTTCGATTGTTTCAATATTTACTCTCATTAATAAAATAGTGTACTTGTACCTTTTGCCTTTTTTTCCTGATGATTTCCTTGTGGTACCACTTCTAGAAATCATCATCATCATCATCACAGTCAGGGTACTCCAGAGAAACAGTGCCAACAGGATATATGTAAGAAATTTACATATTGAGAGAATTCTTATAAAGGATTAACTCATATGATTATAGGGACTGGCAAGTCCAAATTCATATGGCAGATTGGAGGCTGGAAATTCCATTGAGAGTGATGTTTCAGTTTTGAGTCTGAATTGCTTAGACTGGAAATTAAGGATGAAGTGGAGGTTGAAGTCTTGATGCAGAATAACTTCTGATCTCTGGAACCCTCAGTTCTTGCTGTTAAGACATCCAACTGACGGGAAAAGGCCCACCCACATAGAGGAGGGTAATATCCTTTAATTAAGTTCAACGGATTGTAGTTTCTAAACCCGTCTATGAAATAACTCCACAGAAACAACTCAGTCAGTATTTGATCAAACAAATGAATGCTATGACCTAGCCAAGTTGACGTATAAAATTGTACCATCATCATCATCATCATCATCATCATCATCATCATTGAACAAAGGGCATTAATTTTCTGTAGTTAAGAGCATCTCATTATTGGGTTGATTCTATTCTTATGCTTTTGGGGCTATATTTTATTTTCCAGATTTTTCCAACCTAAGTCGGAAGCCTTTCTTATGTAAGAGTATTAAATGAGTAATAAATAGCTTATTTATGAACTTCCTGAAAATATAGCTTAAATGATCATGAGTTCTTCTGGCAAAAGTTAGAAATATCCTGCATACTTATCTTTAGTACCATTTTCTATATAGTTTTTACAACCAGAAGAGTAGTAGTGAGTAAGTACACCCAAATCACCACATGAAAATTTTAGCTAATGTTCTGTTATAGAATATTTACTTTTAATCCATTATAAATTCTTTTAAATTATAGATAGGAACAATCTCAACGAGCTGATTTTATATTCTCTTGACTTTTTAATTATTTTTTTCTTAGTAACATTGGTATATTTTGCCTGTATAAATAGACTTCTAGGCCTACACATGCATTAATTATAATACAAGCTAACATAACAGTGAAATTTCTCATAACAGAGTTAAAAATGTTACTTTAAATATTTATATTTTGTGTGTTCTAGAGTATCTAATATATTGGCTGAACATGGGCCACTGGGATCTGGGGCATACAGATCAGTAGGTGAATGGCTAGAAGCAATCAAAATGGGCCGGTATACAGAGATTTTCATGGAAAACGGATACAGTTCAATGGATGCTGTGGCTCAGGTGACCTTGGAGTGAGTAATTTTTCTGATAATTTTTACATAATTGTGGGGTGAGAAAAACTGGTCATAAACCATTCTGGATGAGGACAAGGGCAATTAGTTAACCTTTGTCCATGTGCAGCAGCTTTTATGGAAACCTCTTTTTTTTTTTTTTTTTAGACTGTATTGTTAACAACTGCATGGTTAATGCTTCTTATTACAAGTATCTTTGCTTCTTTATTTCAAATAAATAACATTTGATATTTCAATAATTAGACAATAGCTCCTAGGCAAAGTAACTGGTACTTTGTTTTGTGGAAAAGATGTTTTCTTGACAAAGTTTTTATACCAGTACCTATGTTATATGAATGTAAATACAAAAAAAAAAAAAAGCAACCAAACTGTAAGCACAATTGGTGTGGCTAGTCCTATAAAATGACAAAACATATTCTCAAATTCTGGCCCTCTGTGATGAATGCCTGGGCGACAGCAGCTTAAACGGTGCTTGAGCGGGCAGGAATTTCATTTACTCTTTAAGCGGCGCACCTCGTATTCTTGCAGTCCGAGAATATATTAGACGCTGCTTCTGATCTGCTATCTGGTACAATCTCAGTGGAACCAATTGTGCCCTTTTCTGTTTGCACGCTTAAGTAAAAAATGATCAAATTTTATGAAATAAAAGTCACTAAAGTCAAGTACAAATTCTTTAAGGTTGTCATTTGTTTGTATTTTATTATATGCTCTGTATGTATAATTATTTTAGCCTAATATTTGTTATTTATAAAAATTAAGTGTTGTAATGATGGATACATCTAGATTATGTTAGCATTAATAATGTTCTAACCAGTGGATCGAATAACGGCTTCAAATTAACTGCAGATTCAAAGGTTAAAACATTATTTTGAGTAAGGATTAAGAGATGGTAGAATATTCTAAAGCACTAAACCAGAGCCCTCCTTCCATTACTTCACTTAATATGCACATTGAGCAGTTCTCTTTTACCATCTCTATTTTCCGTAATTCTTTGATTCATTGAATTCACTGTCCATCCTCACAAAAGGGAACAGGGTAGCACCATTTATCACTAGTTCATGTGATACTCAGTATTATTCTTCCTTCACACTTACAACCGAAAGAACCTAAAATCACTGCTCAGCTTACTCCCTTACTTTGTCAAACCCCATTCTTAGAATCACCACAAAATCATATCTACTTAATCATAATATAGTCTTTACCTACTATTGCTTTGTATGCTCAAAGAACTCATTTATGCTATATTTAAAATATTAAACCGAAAAATGTACTTATAATTTAAAACTATTTTTACATGATTGCTATTTAATTTTCAGTAAAAATGGTCATTTTAATTTATTAAGTTTATTTGTCATTTTATATTAAAATGATACTGTAGGTATTTCTTCTACCCTATGTCAGATTACTTGTAAATATATAATAAAATTATTTGCACTAAATGATGTCTCTCTCTTTATTAAAATAGTACGCATATTCACTACCTTTTTGCCTCTTCCTTTTTGAAATATTTGTAATCACAATCACAAATAATGGTATTTAAGTTAACTACCTGTGTTTCACTTTATTTCTTTGGGGCCCCCAAATATCAAAAATATATTGTACACTTTTCCATTATGGCTTCACTTTTTCTTATTTCTTTGAATTCTTTTCTGCATACTTTTCCTATATGCCCCCTTAGCCGCAAACTCCCTTCATTTTACCTGTTTTCTTTCAAGCCCTAATAGCTTCTTCTGTCTTCTTTTGATGGTTCATCTCTATCTCATTCTTATTCTCCAGTAATTGTTCTCTGGTTATTTTTTCTCTAGTTGATTCATTTTCTTATTTCTATCTCTATTACTTTCATAGTTTGTGGCCTCTTGCCTTACTAAGTTTTTTCAGATACTTTGTGTTTTAATTCATTTGCTCCATCCAGGAGAGTAAAGTGAGATGAGAAGACTTAGTGGCAACTTCCTATTCAGAGAATGAATCTTTCACCAACTTGGTCTCCTTATGTCAGTTGCTTCAGATTGCTGGACCATAAGCACAATAATCACTAAACCATTCCTTACAAGGAATCATGCCAGCAATCCTTAAGTGCAGTGAAGCTGTTTGGAGAGTCAGTATCTCTAAACACAGGTCCTCTTGTTTACTATGTTTTTGACCAACTTCTCTAATGAGTAAGAGGATATCTATCAAAACATTGTGTTGGCTAACTTAACATAATAGGGAGTAACAAGTTACCTGTTTGATCAAGAATATCAAAAGAGGTAATATGTACATTCTGTGCCCTTTATCATAAAAAGTTAGTCATTTTAAAGACTATTGGCAAAGGGAACTAGCATATCAGTAAAAGGCAAAGACAAACTCTTAAAATACTCTAATAGTGATTTTCCACACATGGCCTTTACTACATATCTAAATTTTAATTTTATGAAGCCTACATAATGCTATAATAAAATAATAAAGATTATTGCCAGAATTATTGCCTGGACATAGTAGAAGCCAGAAACTGAAAAAAATACATTCATAGCTGTAATAAATACTTATGAAAATACTAAAAATCAGTTAATATAAGGCAAATGTTCAAACACCCATACACTTAAACAAGAAAAATGTTATAAGAGGTGCTCTCAATTTTTTTTTTCATAGGATGTATAGAAAAGGAAGACCAAAAGAACACATATTTTCAGAGCACAATTTGGCTTAAAATATCCTTCATAAAGGTATATTTTTACTTGTTAATGAATTGTTGCCAGCACATGCATATACTGCTTAAGGTGGGAAGGCAATGAAGAAATTAAAATCAAAGTATATTCAATGAAAGTGACTTTCAAACTTAGACATTTCTGTCTGCTATATCCTGTGCCTAAGCCTTGCTATTCTATGTACAGTATTCACCATTGGAACAACTGCTGTGTCAGTAATGGTGAAATCGGGGCTAATGTGTATATGTGCAATGCATTATTGTTGATAGTGGGGATTGGGAGCTTGATGTGAGTTTTGCAAATTAAATCCAAAAATATGAATAAGGACAGAAAAGCAGATGCTTTTTAAGTTTCTTATCAGATCAGAGTTGTCAACTTTTGATTATTCAAAAAAATGAGCAAAATCCAACTGATTAAGTTGTTATACCAATCATGGTAAGCAGAAGAGATTTCTATCACTGTCATTTATTAGAATGCTGTCTTAAACTACTAAAATGAACATTTGTCAAATCTAGAGTCAAAATTGGGAAGATTTATTCAAAAGATTTCTTATAAGAAAGTGAGTATGCATAATTTATTGTACACATACACTACAGAGAGGATTACTTACTACCCTCTATATTTTGCATAATAAAGCTAAATCTTCAAGTCCTAGCCCTCACAATGACTCATCCATTGAAAATTATGGTAAAATCCTCTTTCCAAATATAAATATATTTATCTTATACAGTAGATATATAATGATTATCATGAGTCTTTTAAGATAATACAAAAATATCACACATATAACTGCATGGTAAAACTATGGTGAAAAGGTTAAAGATTGGAATGTGAATATTCATTAATCTCTCTTCTCCCTTCTCCTAATCAGACAATGTAGGTGGAGCTAATTACCAATGACAAGGCTAAAAGTTGTGTAAAGTAGAAGGGAGAAGAATGAGTAAAGGAATGAATCATCAATAAGTGGGTAAAATAAATCCTGAATAATCAAAAGTTGACTCCAACATCAACTAGATATGTCTTGTTTTTCCTGCCTTTTTCATTCTGCCATTTGGGCTTCATAATATCAGTGTTTTTCCATTGTTTGATATTATGGAATAATATTTTTCAATGCTGGACTGTAAATCATATACAATGGCAATTCATTATATGTACAGCTTTTCTGAAACTACTCATATGTGTCATGAGTATGAGTAGTGTATTTTATGTAATATTAAAATTATCATCATGTTTATGTTCATACGCCTATGCTGAAATATAGCTTATCATCATTAGAATTTACCTTGGGTAATACTTGAAATTACACACGTTCATCATAAAATCAGTGCGATATTTGTAAAGGGGGAAACACTTAAAATATGCCTAGCTTTAAAATTCTCTCTCTATAAAAGGGAAATATGTAAAATAACATATCTTACATCCAATATTTATTTTTTCAAAAATAAGTGTAAATAGGGCAGTGAATTGTAAATAAGGCAGTAATTTCATTATCAGAAAAAAAAGACATTTAATGTTTATCAAATGTCCCTCCAGTTATTACTGCAAATTTTCCCTTTTAATATGTGCTTTGGGTAGTACAATGGGAATGGTTAAAAAACACACAAATTGTGAGAAAAAAAACTACTTAAAAGAAAATACTTTAATGCATTTAGCTCTATTAAATAAAGGCATTTGACTTTTACTATAAACTCTAATATAATTGCTATAAATAGATCTTGAAGTAAAATTCTATGTTTAGTTCATTGGGAAAATTAAAATTAACACCAAATCTGGATATAGGAAATGTTCTGAAGAAGGACAGATTTTACTTACCCTTAAAAATGAACTCTTTACCAGCATTTACTTATCAAATGCAGTTCCTTAAAATATTCATCCTCTAACATGATACATATATACATATATACATATGATATATATATACGTATGTATCATGAAAATACGAATTTCACAGCACTGAGTTAGAGTCTTTGTTGTGGTCGAATTTGTTCTAGAAAACGAGGTTGTATTTACATTCAACAGAACAAGTTAATAAAGTGGAAATAAAAATGTCAAATCAATGAGCTAACATGGTTTATAGAAAACAACTAAGAATTAGAATATGGAACACACACACATACACACACAAATGCGCATACTTTAAAATTAAGGTTTTGGTATTGTATTTGCAAAGCCCTTCTTCTTTTTGTTGGAAAACTGTAAGTTATTTTTCAAAATAAAGTGTAATGTTTATTCTCATATGCTAATTCCTAATGATTGATATACAAATTATGAATTTTGTAATTTATGTAGCTCTATTTATATGTATATGCATGTGTATGAATACATATGTGTGTGTTTATCTGTCTGTCTATCCATCTGTCATCTATATGTGTATCTATAGATCTGAATATTTCATCAGAACCACCCATGGGTTTATAAGACATATGATAAACATGTTTTAAACTTCAATTTATTCCTAATTAATTAAATGTTCTCATAGAGATGATTGCTTTCACGTTAAGAAATTTAAAATTTTAGTTATTTTCTCCTGACTTGGTCCAAAGTTTAAGTATAAACACACATGAATACCCAAATCTATACAATGTGTTGTTCATGATTCCTAAGTTAAATCTGGATGCATGAGAACTATTGTTATTATTGTTATTAGTCCATAGTCTTGAACTACCATGAATGTAGACTGGGTTACCGTAGACTTAGCCAAATGCTCAGTTCCCTTCATTAGATGTTTTCTTTCTTTTAGAACTTTAGATATTTGGGCAGTACAATGGTGGGTCAGTGGCAGAATTCTCGCCTACCATGCCAGAGACAATGGTTCGATTCCCGGTACCTGCCCATGCAAAAAAAAAAACAAAAAACAAAACGAACTTTAGATATTTGAGGTTAAATCTATAAAGTCCCAGCTTTACAGATTGACAGAGAGCGAGTCTGAAGTGCTTTGTTCCGCATCAGATCTCATAGGGCAGTGGGAAATGAAGAGACTGGTCTTTGGTGTCCTGTCCAGGCTCATTCCTCGCTCTGCTTCCTACTTGCTGTCTCCTTTAGGCAAGTGATTTAAATTCATTTTTCCTTTGTCTATAAAAGGAGATTTAGATAAATCTATCTCACAGAGTTATGGATTTCCTGCCACCTAGAAGGAGCTATATAGAAGTGTTACCTATTAGTTTTGTATTTAGTGCAATAGTTTTCAACCAAGGAGGATTTTGGCACCTAGGGAACGTTTGACTCCATCTGGAGGAATGTTTGCTCTCCGCCACAGGCCGGGGGAGATGTGCAGTGCTACTGACTACTAGTGGGGTAGAAGCCAAGGAAGCTGCCAAATATCCTCCAGTGCAGAAGAGAGTCCCCCCACAACAAACACTTACCCCACCAATAATGGTAACAGTGCCAAGTCTGAGGAACACTGATTTAATGGGAAAGAGGAAAGATTAAACCCCCGTCTCTTTCTCTACACTGTGTGTAGAATTAATATTTTATAGTAGTTTTTTTCATAACCATGTTGATGTTCTTTCAAAGTGAATGCTTACTTGTGTTTAGGTTTTGCTGATAATTGTCTTTCATTCCTACCGTTACTCTTACCTTCATATTGTACTCTACTATCTTGTAGCTATAATATCTTTCAATACCTAAGCTATTACTTCAGTAAACAATTCTTCCCACTATTCATGCATAAAAAGCTCAGGTGACTTTTTATTAAACTTCTATCTTCTGAAATTAAGAAATTTCTTAGTTATCCCAAACTATTCTATTTTACCTGTAATGATTCTAATGCTGTTGTGTCCAATTCTAACAATTCTAAGACAATATAAAAGTAATGCATTTACTGAAGGCAAAACCATTAAAATTTTAGCATAATGTTTTCAACAAGTAATTATCTAAATAAATTTAATATGGCAAAAGTTTTGAACTTGCAATGCTCGTTTTTCTATAGCGAACATACCTAAATCATTATATTTGCCTATATTATGATAATATAAAACCTAAATATCCTGTCAGATAACATTTTATAACCATGGCCACTGACATTGAGCTCCAAAATATGCTGTTAGTTTAGCAACTCTAATTTTCTTTTGACTAACAAATTTGTCTTTAAAAATATATCATGAAAATATCTGGTTTGAGAAGACTTTTTGATAGCTTGCAACCTTCAGCATTCTCGAAATGCAAGAGAGCCTAGATGTTTTTTGGTAAAAGAAGAAAAGTCTGGAACTTTAGATTCCAGGAAAAAAATGCAGGATATTTGGAAGTGTTAAAGGAAAAATGCAGTGATTGATGATTATACCCTAAAGATATCTGTTATGTAAATTGCTTGTAATGAATGAGTCATTGGAAAAATTTGATCTTCAACTATGCAGCTGTAAAATTTTAAGTTGACGAACTATGTATTGTCCACTTATTTGTTTTCTCAAAAAAAAATGCTTGTGTGTATTGTAGGTCCACATTTTCAAAACTGTCCAGTGAAATTGTACCCTTTAAATTAAATATTTACTGGTAACCGTGTGCAAATTTCTTTTTTTTCATCACATTGTGCCACTAAAGAATGATGTCCAAAAAGGGAGATGAATATGTATTATAAACATGTACATTTTCTTTGTCTGAAAATAGATCTTCTAAGCACAATTATTGGAGGCTTCCTTTGAAAATTGGACCCCATATGTCCAAATTGAGATAAGATCTAATTGGTTCCTGCACAATGTGTGCCCTTTGTCACGGTGATATTGAGATGTGCTGCAAATTGAATCAATACATACATCCAATGTGTGCTTTCTTCATGCAGGGATTTGAGGAGGCTTGGAGTGACTCTTGCTGGTCACCAGAAGAAGATCATGGGCAGCCTTCAAGAAATGAAGGTGCAGCTGGTAAACGGGATGGTGCCATTGTAACTCCATTTTTATGTCACTTCTTCAAGTGAACGCTTCTGCACTTTGTAAACAAGCCCTGAGATTTATTTTAACAAAAAAAAAAAAAAGGGAAAAAAGGGAAAACTCGGTGATTTCTAAACCGTAGGGGAGCATTTGTGTCAGCCACAGAATTTGTAATCAGTGTTTTACTAAAATATCCTCATCTTCCTCTCAGTGTCTTCATTTTTCATTAAGGAAATAGAACCTACATAGAGTAAGATCATGAAGTTACACATTATCTTATGTTACGGCAACATCAACAAAAAATCCTTCCCACTACTCCCACAAAAATTTGTACCTGGAATATATAACTACATATAGCACCTTTATAAACTGAATTAAGACAGCCTCTTTCAAAATCTCCAAGGATCTACTTGAAAGGAAGATTTTTCATAGCCATTTGTGGGCTAACAAAAGCTGCAGTTTTCCGAGGTTTACTTCACGTCTTAATTGTCTACATAAGTGAACTGAAGAGCAATATGGTTAGATTATTTCTTAATAGATAAGCCTCTTTTGTAATTTTAAAATGCTGTTACACAGCGTGAAGATGTAGAAACTAGTATATAAACATGTTGCTTGATCAAGGACAAGTACAATACAGGGTGTATATTTATTTTTCTGTGTTACAATATTTACTTTAAGTTCACTCTTCTAGAGACTATTAGGAATTAATGTATATATACTGTGTGATTTGCTTGATTTCTGGGAACTGATTTAAGTTGGAGTTGTGTGTACATGCGTGTGTCTGTGTGTGTGTGTGTGTGTGCAAGTGTGTATGTGGGCCTGCACTTGTGTGCATTGCCATTCTGCTTGCATTTTTGATAGCGTTTTAATTTTAGCAACATACAAGAAAAAGCATTCCAGATGTAATGTGAATAGGAGAAATAGCAAAGCAGTAAAGCAAAATTTAACACATTCCTGTGTCATTTTTTCTCTTATGTGTCCAAAAGCTACTAAATCTCTGTATTCACTAACAGGAAATGTCTGTAAGATTAAATCCCTTTTGGCTTTTTAAAAATGCTTTGTGATATCTGTGACAATACTGTTCTTCTAGCCATTAATCTTGCAACCCTGTAAGAAATTTCACCTTTCTGAATCCCAGAAAATATCTTGTCAAGCAAAGTTGACACCAAAGGGCACGTTTTCAGCAGGATGTGGAAGGATTTAACTGTGCAGGCTCCTGTTAATATTGTTAAATCCAGGCACATAGTACTAAGCATTACCCCTAAGTGTTAATCCTTTGTAACCGTTCCCACTGTGGCTCAGCTCTAGAAATTTTGATACTAAGGCAGCAATGGACTGATGACAAATATATATTTTTTCCTTCAGAATTTTCTCTATTTCATAATTTGAAAAGTTTTAATTTGAGTAGGTTTTTATTCATTTGGAAATTTACTCTTGTATTTAGTTTCATGGCATTGAAATTATTTTGATGAACCTATCCAAAGTATCATCTAATTGGCCTTGTTAAAGACTATAAGGTATGTCCTATGTATGCTCTATGTACCATACCTAGAGAAGACTGATAATAAAGGTATACATTAAACAGCTCATTAAAATTTATGCAAAAACTATGATATATGGTGAAATAAGCAAAATATTATTGTGTTACCTTTATACAAATCATAGAATGGCATCTGATTATTCAGTCTATACATGTTAGGAGCATGGCATTTAAATAAGATACAGTTAAATCATGATCATCAATATTGGAGTAGCCTGGACTAAGGAAATCCATAGGAAACATACTTGCATTATATTGATGGAACTCTGTCTTCTGTTTTACTTGAATGTATAGCACATCTCAGAATAAACTTATGGTATATAACATCTTTCCACCCTTCTCACCCTTTGCTGAGGCAGTGAAGCAGCTCTTAGCTAGAGAACAAAACCAAACACACAAACACACTGAGGAAAACAGGCCAAAAAAAAAAGAAAGAAAGAAAGAAAAGAAGGAAGGTCTAAACAACTTTCAAATATATATTGTTTTCTCTACCAATCAAATCTATGCGGCCCAAGGATTGACACAGACTGAGTTTCAAGTATATTCCACCAAGTCCAGTAAAATTTCAAGAGAAAGCTGTCAGCAGTAGGCTCAACACTGTCTTTATAAGACAACAGGAAGCAAGCATCCCCGTTATTACAGATATGTTTGCTCATTTCAATAAACTGAGATGATCAACTAACCTAATTGTTTTTAAATAACTGGAGATAGTGTTAGTTGAATTTTGTAAAAATAACCAAATTTGAGTGATACTTGAGAAACTTCAAAATAAGGATAGATTTATTGATCTACAATGGAAGCTACCATAAATTTTAGAGCCAGAAGACTATCAATAATTACTTAGATGCCACAAAGATTTTTTTTTGGGGGGAGGGGAGGATGCATGGTCCAGGATCGAGCCCAGGTACCCCTCATGGAAGGCAAGCACTGAACCACCGTGAACTCGCGTAATGCTACAAAGATATTTTTAAAACTACTTCCCAATTTTGAATGCTCAAAGATGATTGGAAGGTCAGAATGGTTTACGATAACTCACAAGGATCTAGAATTAGAAGTCACAATGTAGATAACCTCATTTTCCACAAGAGAATATAAATTAATTTGTATCAAATTTATTTGCTTCCTCTGCAATCCTCTGCTCATTTTGGATAGTGAATCAAGTTGAAAGTCAAACAGCCACATAACTTGCATTCATATTTCAATTTGGTTCAGACTTTCTAAGGAATGTTAATATGATTTTAGAAGGAATAAAAAGACTTTCGCATATGATGTACCCTCAAAAAAGAGGAAATGCCTCTTTTTTTTTCTTAAGTATTTTCTCTCCACTGGATGTGTCACCAATTGGAAGGTGTCAATCTCATCTATAAATGTGAGAAATAGAATAAGATGAAGAGGCAGCTCTTGTGAAATGCAGTGAGGCAGTAACCCAGGGCTAGGTCTAACAAATCGTAATTGTGTGATTTCTTACCCTATTGGTTCATTTTGTCACCCACCAGACTACCAAAAATGAAACATAGACTCGAACTTTTAGCACAAATGCAGATTCATCAAAAAATGCATGTTATTGCCACTGCCAGTAGCAATATCTTTGAGGCATGAATCTTTATCATTATTGGATTCAAAAAATAGATACAAACAGGTAGTAATTTTCAACTTACCAATACATGCTAAAATCGCTCAGTTACTACATTTATCAATCATCATTTTTTTTTGCCTAAATTTTGCCATTTGTTCACATGTACTATGACCTATGATCAGCCACTCTTCTTGGCCAATGAAATATATTAACTGTATGTAAAGAATTTCATTTCCTCACTTTTTAATACTTTTGTGTGCATGGTCTTTATTTTTTATTGTATTTTAATCACCAATTCAGCGTTCTAAAGTTGTAGGATTGCTGTAAAAATTATATTCCAGTGTACTGTCTAAACTAGGCCAGAGTTAGAGTAGATAACACAGAACATTCTCAAGTCAGTTTATAAAAGAGCCTCGACCTATGCACATTGGTGAAGAGAAAGTTTATCGGCTCAAGTTCAAAATGAAAAATTAGTCCTAGTTGAGCACTCACATGTTTGCATGTCTACTATTTAATCTATATTTTGAAGTAGAAGATATTTAGCACCATCTTTTCTCCTATTTAAAGTGGGTTCTTGGAAGCACAAGCAGAAATATTTACTTTTAGAAGACATTTTTGGCTATAACGGTACATTGGATGGCAAATGCTATTTGAGTCAGGTGTTAGAAATTTATTAGATGTATGGTGTTGCTTAGTAGAATTAAGTCCCTTCCTCATTTGTTCTTTCTTAAAATAAGAAAAAAGAAAGCTAAGTATGATAGTAAACTGTCTTTGCTTGTGTCCTGCCAGATGTTTAACTCAAAGTAAATAAAAGTAGGTACAGTAAGATGATGATGGTAATGATGAATAAATGGAATTAAAATACTTGTTCATTTGAAATTAATAGCAGTAATAAGTAAAATCATTTTTTTAATTCTGTAGAACAGCTGGTTACATTGAATATTTTTCTCTATTATGCTGTTAATTATATAGTAATGTATCAAAGGAGAAATAGATAAGAACATGCCTTTATTTCTTGTTCATTTAAGAAAAGTCTTTTTTCACATAAATGATTGAATGTTCTTGTTCAGAATGACCACATAATTAATACTTAGAAGGAAGCACCAGTTCTTTAAAAAACAAAAAACAAAAAAAGTCTGATTATGTTATTTGTTTCTTCTAAATGTTAATGAAAAAATGAAGGCTGCAAAATTTGTCATGTTTATTCTACTTTATTAATAGTAGACATTTCAGTGGTCAACATACTTGTGAATCTTTAGCTATTTATAACTAATTATTTAAAATCTGTACGTTATATTCAGAATAGTCTATGAATAATACTTAGACTCAAATCATTTGTTAATATGTTTATCACATTTTTTTTTGGTTTCAGGAATATCAGAAGCAGTTGCTTAGCATATTTTAGTCTATGATAGGCATCTGGAAATCTCAAGTCCCTGCCTTGGATTCAAGGAAAGATTAAAGCATTTCTGTTTTTTGTTTTTTTTTCCCCATTTGAAGCTCTATGTGCGTTTGGTTTGTGTACATGTTTTGTAGTGTAAGATACGAAATTTTATATTTTTTCAGAAAATAAAAAACCCTTTGAATACAATTAAATCCGATTGTCATCCTTCACCTTCCCCGCCCCTTCAAAATTACTTTAAGATGTCTACAGTTGCAGCCTTGGTATAAGGATCTCAGTTAGTTCTGATAAAAAATATGTGAATTCCTTATGCTAAATATTTAGAAGGCAATCAGCATCCATTTTTTTCAAAGCCATTCCTTTACCTTAGATCAATTTTTGCAACTAGAGATTGATGTTGAGGTTTTAGGACATGATGAGCATTACTCTGTCAAAACCTAATTAGAAGTTGATTTGTAACAGTTGATTTGTAACATTACTTAAAAAAAAGAAAACTACATGTACAATCTGCAAAAAGAGACTTTATATTGACCAGCCTGTCACCACCAAGCATCCCCTCATGGCCTAGGGTAGAAGAGTCACATCATCACAAGAAGGATGTCATTAAGTACAAACCATCTTTATTTTACTGAATGTACTGCATCATCATTGTTTCTTTTTATAAAGAACATAGCAAACAATCTACTGTATTCAAGGAAGTGAATTATAGTTGTACATTCATACACAGTGACATCACCATGCCTTATGGAAATGATCACCCAAGGACTCCTTTGTTCATGCATAAAATCACCCTTGCAAAGGATATTATTTAGTATTTTAGCAGATCTCACATGAAGGAATCCAAGTTCTTTGTCACCAAAGTAGACTATGCTTGCCCGTTTTTTTGCTACTGAAATAATGATTTCATTATAAAAGAGATTTTTCTCCCATTCCTATAGATACACTTGAACAGATAAGAAGGATTGGATGGAAGTGGAAAAGTTTACATTTAATGAGAACGCACTATTCTGTTATAGTATTTTGTACTCTACCTTTGTGATATGTCTCCACGTTAATGCTGAGCGTATCAAGGCTTAAACCTGTTAAAGATTGCCCAAGGCATGATTGCCCTTGAATGTCAAAAGTAAGATGAAACCCAGGTTCATTTGATTGAAACCCATGCTCTTTACCACACACTCTGCTTCCACAGTGTTGGCCATGCTCTCGGGATAGCAGCATACTCTACTGCAACTGAGAGCCAGAGTGTATGACAACGCGCATATTTTCACAAAGCGAACTCTAGACCTTGGGTAGCTGCCCAAGGGTCTGATTAGTCAAACCTCTAACATATTCAAGCTTTAGAATAAACATATTTTGAGAATCAAAAATAGTTTGTCTTGTTTATGACTTTGCCACTGAGTAGCAACACAATATAATTCAGATATTTTTCCCTCTGCCATTTACTCAGATGCAAGCTTAGGAAACTGCACTAAATGCTTAGTATTTCCATTTGTAATACCTGAACTTTAATTATAGAAATTTAAAGTCGATTTGTGGTTGAAACCCACAGTAAAGCAAATGAATTGAAACTTCCCACTACCCAGTCAAATCAGAGCTTTATATAAATTACTAAATGTAATTTCACTTGAATTTAGTAGGTAAAACAAAAAAACTTGAATGAAGCTGAAAGAATACTTAAATAAATGTTTATTCATAGCAAGAGTTTTGTTCTTAATATATCACTAAAATTTTTTGAAGATTGATTATGAAAAATATCAGTATGTTGGAATCATTATTATTAATGTAATGTTTCTTAATGATCTTAATTTTCTAGAAAGTAAAAATTGTATAATTTGTTGTATTGGATTTCTAAACAAGAATTAAAATGTAATATTAATTTCAGGAAATAAAGTGCATATATCATGAATAAACAATTTTATTACAATTAAATATTAACTTTAAAAAATTTTGCAAGTATTCCAAGTTCAGTCCCCAATTATCTAACAAGTAGAAGTTTGCTCTGATTTTCCAAAAAGCATGGTTTCTTACATTGCTAATATTAGTTTGCTTCCTACCTGAATTTGAAAAATTATGTTGATATAAATTTTTGAGTCCTTGCTTGATCAAAATTGCCTTTATATTGTTCTCACATTAATCTCACTAAAGAATTTTAAGTTCAAATGCCTTAATCCCAGAACGTTGAGGACATAGCTCATTGTTTTTATCAGTAAGGCTTATTGTTTCATCAGTACCAAGAAGGTATGTGGCATTCTTACTCTTTCTAAGTGACCTATTTTCTTTTTCTGGAAGGTTTCAGAAATCTCACTGGTTTGTGTCCTTTATTCTTTTTTAAAATTTTGCCTGCTTTTGCTTCATGGATTCTCCATCTAGAGACAAGCTTTCAGCTCAGGAAAAATTTCTTATTTTTTTAATTATAATCTTCTACCTTCATTGCTCTGTTCTTTCTATCTGAAACTGGAATTTCTAATATCTAGATGATATATACATCATGCATATCTTTATCTCTTTCTCCTTTATCTTCTGTAAGATTTTCTTGACTCTTAACTCTATCTTCCACATTATGTATTCAGTCTTCAGCTCTGCTCATTTTATTCCTCAGATGCTGCCAGACTTAAAACATAAATGATCAGGTATTGACTGAACATTTTATCTCAAGGGCAGACTTCTTTACTGAGTTTTGTATATGTATATATAGTTTTGCTTTTGGCATAACCACTTTGATATTTCACAGGGGCTTTAAACTTAACATGTACAAAATGCATTCATGATCTTCATCCTGACCACTTTAAAGAAAATAAATCATGCTTCTCTTTCTTTAGGAGCTAAGTTTTGTGTTTGATTTGTCCTCAGTGCTCACATGCAACAGATCACTGTGGTTTTTCAATCATAACTTTAAAATTTGCATTATTGCTCCTGCGTACTCATTCCCACCATTCCCCTCTTGTCTGAACTACTCCAAGAACTGTGAAATGGCTCCCCCTCTATTCACTAATGCCCCCTTCAATATACATTTTACCTACCTGATTATTCCCTTCTCATGCTTAAAATCCTTGGATCCCAAACTGCTTATTGATAGTCGGATTCTTCCTAAGGTTATGGATACCTTTCCAACCACATTTCAGTTTGCTTTTGTCAGGACACTGCAGTTATCCTCTACCTGCTTTGAATTCGGTGATCTTGATCTTGTCTATAGACCTTGGCACATGCAGATCAACAAGCCTAGAATATTTTTCCTCTAACTTTTCCTTCATTAATCCTTAATGGCACAAATCCAAATTAATCTTTTGGGTATATCGTTCGCAGTCCTGGCATTAAACAGAATAGCACAAATCTAACTGTTTCTTTTTTTTTTTTTGCAAAAAGTTGCGAAAGGAACTACTTACAAGTTTCTAAGCAGCGTTCAGGAAGTCAAAAAAGAAAAAAGATAATAAAGCACTCTGAGGCTAGGGAAAAGCCATTAGTCTTCTTTGTCCTGAATGGAAAAGGAGAAGTGTAACTGTACAGAACACATAAAGGATTGATAGGAGCTTTAGTCTCCTAAACTAAAGGAGGGGAGGAGGCAACTCACTGCAGTCTAGCAAGGAAAGAACTAGTAGAATGAGGATTCCACATTCACACTCTTCTTGCCCTCCAGTTTCCTACTGGTGCAATCCATTGGCCAAACCTGCCCAGAAGACAGAGGACAAGAGGGCTCACTGCTGCTGATTAGGCTCACTGGGAAGAGAGCACAGTGGAGAACGGCTGACAGAACTGGGGAGAATTTTTCTTGACTCCTAAGACACTTTAAACTTGCCTCCTTGTTCTTTATTTTTTCTAGAAACATGTTTATTTTATATAACTTACCACAATAATTAAATACAGATTTAGATAGTTATTTTTCAATCTAAATCTCCCATTAGATATAAGCTGAATGGAGAAACAGAGTTTAGTTACTACTAAATACCCAGCACATGGCACAGTGACTGGCAAACAACCCAGAGTTAAAAAAAATAGATTGTATTCATTAATTTCTATAACCTTTTGATAAGTCACATAAAATTAAAGCCATCTAAACTAAGCTCTGACTATCCATAAATATATTTTACTATTAATTGAATATATAAGCTAGAGGATTATGTTTTTATTACTTTACTTTTACTTTTTTTAACATATGCTTCAGTGTTACTTCTACGGTTCATTCCAGCAGTTGGAATGATGAACATCTCAAAATAGTTTTATAAGAAATCTTTACCAAGAGTAGCATGCATTTTTATCCCTACGAACTCTAAGTCATACAGCAATCAAACAATTTTTGAAAGTCAGTCACTCAAAGAAGTGAGGCTAATGATTTAAGAGGAAATGAGGATCTCTTTGAACAAGAAAACCAGTTTTCCTCATCCAGCATGATAATTAGATCACAACTTCTATAAACCAGTGTGAACTAGTCTACTTTCAAGTTCACAGTATGACTCTACCAATAAAGAACTCATGACTTCCTTCTTAAAACTGAGAAATTTCAGTTCTGATGTGGCTTATATTTTCTAAAATCCATTTGAAAAGACTGCTTTAGGAGGTATCTATGAAAGATCCCTTCTCAGACCTCAACTTCAAAATAAGAGTCAGGGCCCTCTTTCTACATTCAGGTGCCAAAAAATTATATCCTTGAGTGGGCACTTGGCTTACTGGGAAAACACTCTTGCTGAAATGCAGAAGAATAGTTCAGGACTATCTTTTCCCCAGATTTTCAACTTGCACTTTGTCCTCCTTTTTTGTCAGACTCTTTCTAAGAGAGAGAAAAGAAAAAAATATGTTAAAGGTATAGGGAAAGGTGAAATTGAAGAAAGGATGCTGTTATCTTTTTTTCCTCATAGATAGACCAGTCATAGATACCAGTGAATTGAGTTGAGGATCCAAATACTTTTCTTTGAGAGATAAGCCAGATAAAGGCAAATCAGATATCTGTATGCAGGACAGAGACCTTTACCAGGTAACCCTGATGTGATATGCTTGGCAAGCTTTGCAATTAATCTTTATAGTGTTAGCATTAGTCTATTCAAAGAAACTTCTAATCTTTGTCTATGGTTTATCTGGACAATTCTCTTCATTTCATTTTCTCGTGTTATCAAATGGGTGGTGAACTTCAAATTTTTGCTTGAATTAAACTTTGAAAAGTGGTAGACACACAAGAGGATATAGGATACCCATAAACCAGGTTGCAAAGGTTTTATTGGGAAAATTATAGTTTGTTTCTTTCATAATCTCTTTTAATCTCTTCTTAAGCCATCAAGAAAAAAAAGACATCTAAACGAAAACTATTTCCAATACAAACTGTGCTTCAAGACAAACTCCTTCCCACCAGTTATAACCAAATTGACAGCTTAACAACCCTTAAAATACATATTATCCCCTGGCACTGTTGATTCTAGATTAGTAGGTATTATAGACGCATAGATGGGGTAAAATGCATTAACACATGAAAGTTGGTTCTTGGAATATTTGTCAAGAATAAATCAGCATATAAACATGAGGGTCTTTTATATGTTAGAGCCATTGGGCAGTGTATCAATTTGCCAGGGCTGTTGTAATAAAGTACTAGAGACTAGATGGGTCAAACAACACAAATATATTATTTCACTGTCCTGTAGGCTAGACGTCCCAGATCTAGGTGTCAGTGGGGCCATGTTTCTTCTCAAAGGGGAGAATCTTTTCCAAGCCTCTAACCTGGCTTCTGCTGGGTTGCCAGCAATCCATAGTGTTCCTTGGCTTATAGTGGTATATCTCAATCTCTGCCTCCATCACAGGGCCATTTATTTCTGTATTACCACTCTCTTTGTGTCCAAATCTCCTTTTCTTATAAGAAGACCTGTCATAATGGATGAGAGTCTACCCTAATCCAGTTGCCCTGATCTTTTTTTTTTTAACTTTTTTTATTAATTAAAAAAAAAATTAACAAACAAAACATTTAGATATCATTCCATTCTACATATACAATCAGTAATTCTTAATATCATCATATAGTTGCAGATTCATCATTTCTTAGTACATTTGCATCGATTTAGGAAAAGAAATAAAAAGACAACAGAAAAAGATAAAATGATAATAGAGAAAAAAAAAACTATACGTACCATATCCCTTACCCCTTGCTTTCATTTACCACTATTTCAAACTGAATTTATTTTAACATTTGTTCACCCTATTATTTATTTTTATTCCATATGTTCTACTCTTCTGTTGATATAGTACCTAAAAGGAGCATCAGACATAAGGTTTTCACATTCACAGAGTCTCATTGTGAAAGCTATATCATTGTTCAATCATCATCAAGAAACATCAGTTGCCCTGATCTTAACTAATAAACCTGCAAAAATCTTATTTTCAAAAACGTTCACATTCACAGGACCTGAAGTTAGGACTTGAAGATGTCTTTTTGAAGGGTACAATTCAATCCATGATGAAAATGGTGTGTGCATACATGCACGCACGCACACACACACACACCAATATGAAACATACAATTATGTGGTGGGCATGCTTTGAGCATTTCAATATTATAATGTATAGACGCTTTTCCTCACATTTTGATGCCGGATGTGAAATGCTCTTTTTGACAATTGTGGATGTTCTTAGTGAGATTGATATGTGTGTAAATGTATCAAGCATAAAAGAAAGAAACTCACTGCTTGTGTGTGTGTGTGTGTGTGTGTGTGTGTGTGTGTGTGTGTGTGTTATATGGTAGAGGTCACATTTCATTCTTTTTCCATGCAACTGTCCCATTATTGCAGCACCATTTGCTGAATTTTTTTTTCTGGGGGGAAGTGCACAGGCCAGGAATTGAACCTGGGTCTCCCGCATGGCAGGCGAGAATTCTACCACAGAGCTACACTTGCACCCCCAAATGCTTTTTAAATAATACAAAGACCTGGACTAATAACTGACAATCCATATATTTTTTCTTATCTCTGACCCTAACTCAGGTGGGGCCTCGAGTGAGTCAGTCTAAAGTAATAATTCCTTATGTACCTTACTGTATTGAAATTAAAAGTCAGTTATTCATATGTTTTCCAATTTTATTCCCTTAATGATTCTTAATTAGACAAGACAGGGATTATTAACTTCATTTTATAGATGAGGAATGGAAACTCAATAACGTTGACAATTAAAACTATAGATCTGGGCACTCAATAGTCTTGAACAGTTCTAAGTTTTCTGTTAACCTAGCTATTCAGGTCCATAATGCGAACAGTGAATGGACTAATACTGACAATAATACAATTATTTGCTAGTGTCAACGTTGTCCCAAATACTCTGTTGGAATCTTTCACATACAATTTAATTCAATCTTTACAACAGTCCATCAATCAAGGTATTTATTTCATTTTTATTTCAAACAAATGTGGAAATGACACTTTTCCTTGGTGTGGTGACACCAAGTCTCCACACTTAAGTGACTTTTTTAATATCACAATTCATAAATACATTCTTTCTCTTTTTTATAGTTAATCTTTTCTCCTCTGAGTTTCAGATGTTATCTCCCTACCTGCTTTGCAACCTATTCCATCAGTTGTTCCTTTCCTTGGATATGATTGGTTATTCTTTCTCTAGGCTTCATGTCACCTCATCCTCTGTATCTAGGCGAGGGCGTAAAGTCACGATTCTCCTGGAGTCAGCATGTCTGCGTTCACATCTGGCCCTATCACTTACCTGTGTGAATTTAGATACGCCATTTACCTCTCTACCCTCAAGTCCCTCATCTATTAAAGGAGGACATAATGTGACTCTTATGAGAATCTAAGATTATATCCATGAAATAGTGCTCAATATATAGTTATTTCTCAGTAAATATTGTTGTTATTAATGTTACAAGCTACTTTAATTCAAATCTACTTCTCATTTAAAGTCTGCTCTAATTTATCAGTCTCTTCGCTGTCAAAACATGAGTTACCTTTACTTCCTTATCTCTTCCTCCCTTTCATTTCACTGCAATCTTTCCTCTCATTCCATATTTTTACTTAATGTTTTCAAATATTTCAAGCGTATGTAAAAAATTAATAAAAAACTAATAAATCTTCTTGTATTTGTAGGCTAGATTCTACAATTACCAATTCAATGCCAATCTTGTTTTGTACGTAACTCCACACACTCTCTCTCCTCTACCAGGTTTTTTAAAGGAAACTCAAAGATATCATTACGTAAATAAATATTTCAATGTATATCCTTACAATAAAGGAATTTTAAAAATACATTACCATAATGCCATTATATCACTTAAAATTAATCTTTTAATAAAAATATCTAGTACTTTTCCCATTTTATTGTACAATTTTTATAATTTCCTTGAATCAGTATCCAAATAAAGTTTCTATTAATCCATAATCTCCCCCTCTCTTTCCCTCTCTCTCTATACTGCAATTTATTTACTTGAATAAATCCAAAATTTCCACAGGTTGTTTGTCCTGTAGGATTTCCCACAGTCAGATTTTGCCATCTCTTAGTTTCTTAGGACTGCTGTAACAACATACCACAAACTGGGTGGCTTAAAACAATAAAATGTATTGTCACACAATTCTGAAGGCTAGAAGTTTGAAATTGAGATGTCAGTAGGGCCATGCTTCTATTGAAATCTGTACAAAAGCATCTGCTGCATGCCTTTTTCCTGGCTTCTGGTGGTAGCTTGCCAACAATTCTTGCCATTCTATTTCAGGTGTCACGTGGTGTTCTCCAGTGTGTCTGTCTCTGTACGATTCTCAAGGTCTTATGATGACACCAGTTATACTGAATTAGGTTCCCCCTTAATCCGGTTTTGATCACCTCTTAGCTAATAACATCTTCAAAGTTCCTATTGCCAAATAAGATCACAGTCACTGGACAGGAATTAGGACTTCAACATCTCTTTTTATGGGGGATACAATTCAACTCATAACAACTGGTTACTTCAAATGTATTGTCCATTATCATATTTCCATGTTCCTTTTATTTCCTGTAAACATGTACTTGGATTCACATATTTGATACAGGTTTGATTTTTTTGGTCAATCACACATCATGGGTAGTTGTGTGAATTTCCATCAGGATGCATTCGAAGTTGCATTGTCTCTTCTTCTATGATCCTAACAGTAGTCATTGCCCAATCTATTATTCATTATGAATTTCAAGGTGGTTGTGTTTTAGTGTTCCTTTTTCATTCATTTGCCACATTATTTTTTTTTATTAAGATGGCTTTACCTATTTCATTATCCTAAGTCAGAGCCTGTATAGAAAATACAACTACAACACTGCTTTTTTGTTGTTGTTGTTATTGTTTTTAGTATCATCACCTATAAGTGATCAAATTCTCAAATTGTCCCATCTGTGATCCTTGACCTAATGCCGTATTTTATTTACCCCCTTTACTATATATTACCTTTTTTCTATTTTCATCTTGACTAACATCTTTACAACATTAGAGAGATTCCTCTGATATTATGCCCAACTGAACTGTCCTCCCTCTCTTGGCATCCAAGGACCCAGTGTTTCCTGTTTTGCCTACTTTCCTGACCCTTCATTCTCAGTCAGTTTGACTATCCTTTATTATTCTGCCTGTTTTTTAAGCACTGATATTTCCAGAATAGTACCTTTTGTACTTTTCTCATCTCAAGCTACTTGTTTTTCCTAGGAAGTTGCATCGCCTCACAAGACTTCAATTTTGACGTATAGAGAGTGATGTTCCATGTTGAATCAACAACATAACTCTTTCTCTTAAAATATACAGCTTCACTTCATAGTGACCATTTCTAATGACTACACTGTAGGCATTTTAAAGTCAGCATATACAAAACTGACATCTTTCAATTCAATTTACATCCTCCTATACCTCCTAGCCAAGAAAAAGTACCCCCTTATAGTTAACAAATGTAGATATCCAAAGTGTATTTATATTTGTTTCTAAATTTTGTTTGCCTCTCACCTCCATGTAAACTTTGTCATAAAATTTTATTATGTGAATGTTTCTCAGATTTATCACTAGCAAGTACAAAAAAATTAAGTTTAAGTCAAAGGTAGTACTAGATAGGAAATATAACCTATAAAATAAAAAATATCACCCAGAACCAAAGAGATACTTCTGTTTGATAATACTTTATTTTATGCATATTTATGGAAATTTAATAGGAATCCTATATTATGCAGAACTTTATACACATTAAACAACACATTTTTACCCAGAATTTTTCCAGCTATATTATTTTTGATTATGGAAGTATAAATTAGAAAGCATTTGGTTGACTGATCTTTCATAAAAATAGATATATCTTATAGAGATGGTGCTGCATATTGGCAAACAAATTGCTTTAAATTGCACTGAAAATGGAATAAAAATTTAGTCAGAACTTTAAAGGATAGGACTTTCCACTCAGTTATACGGATAAGATAAAATAAATTAAAAATAAAATAAAATGGTTTATTGCATGTTCCCAGAGCCGTAATAGCAACAGCTATATTGGGTATGGAGGTTAGACGAACAAAAATAATTGTGCTCCAATCATCCTTCTATTCTCTAAAAATACATGAAACATAATTATAATGAATATCAATATCTAACAAAATGCATTAGAAATGTGCAATCTAATTGTGTTCTCAGGGCAAGTGGGCTGCAGATGTCTCATTCCTTTACTTTGCTAATGCTGAGGAAGAGAGGAGGAATTATGACCTAATTGTTCTGCTATTTCTCAGGATTTGCTGAATGTTACCCATGTTTAAACATGAGCTGTCCCTTGATGGCCTGTCAAAGCACATGGGTCTGACTTTCCATAAGAAAGTTTCCAAAAAATACTCTTTATGCTGTTGAGAATAGTTATTCCAATGTTAACGTCAAATAGGTTTTAGAAACACTGCATATTTCTTTCTCTCCTGTAGCTTGGCAAAACATTCTAGAAATACAAAGGCTCAGCTAAGCTTAGATCAATGATTCCCCAAATGTTTGATCATTAGACCCTTTTAACTAGTTGCATTCATTACTAATACCATACAGTGATTCTAAGAGTGGAGTGGCATCCATGTGGAACACTTCTCAAGTTAACTAAGCTAATGCTGTGCTTTTGTGACTGATGCTACACTGCTGAAGCACTGACAAGACATTCACTGAGTTGTATCTGTTAGTGAAACGTACCTGCATCAAGGCCCATTTATATTCAGTCTCTGATTTTCTTGGAGACCAATGCAATAGCACAATTATGATGCAGATGGATGGAGTTTGGGGGGTCCCAAAACATATAAACACTAATTGCTCAGAATCACCCTCTTTTAAAAATGCATTTCATTCATTTCTAACAGACTGCAGCTTTAAAAGAAGAAGTTACATGATCAAATGTTAAAAATTGAACCATGATCTTGTTCTTATTACCAGCATCACTCTGTTTTACATAACTCATTGGATATTAGTGTTATAAAAATCTGAAAATATTTTAAGCCAAGGGAGGTAATAGATGCAGTGAAAGGAGGAAAGGAATAATGAAGCTGCTTGTTGAGAAAAGAAATAGGTCACAAGCAACTATTGATAGAATAATTATCTCAGTAGAAATCAGTACATCATTCCAATACACCTCAGCCCTGAGGGACTAAGGAAAAAGACAGAAAATCAAGAAAGCACTTTGCCTATGAATGTGTGCACATCCATCCACACATATGCAAATATGTACATATATATATATATACATAAACGGGACTCAGAAAAACAAGGACATAAAGCGCATGAAGGAAAAACGTAAGGTAATTTTGCATAGCAGTATCTGGAAGAGTAATATGGAGCCACAGATCTCAAAAGTACTCTTTATTAACCTGAGGTACCTGGATGACACCCTTATGAAATTAGAGAACTCTGAAAAACATTTATGTATATTTTGTGAGGAGAAAATCTACAGTAGTTGTTAAATTCTCAAAGGGTTATTGACCATAAAATGTTAAAAATCATTGACTTGAAGTAATCATTGGATGTCCTCTAGCTAGTGATATTTTGTACACATAAGCAAACAATTTATAATAAGACTCTCCTATCTTTTCCACTTACCTTTCCCAAGATTAATATAAGCCATAAGTACTTTTTGTGAGATTGTCGTTCTAGGAGATTAACTTTGCGGCAGCTCGTTTCCAGTGGGTAAATGATATTGGGGCAATTGCTTCATTACATAGCAGGACCTAGAACAGCATAATCCAATTGTTTCTAATTGTTTTTGGACTAAATAGATACTCTATTAAATGCTAAACAAATTCTACTATATAATATAAACAATGATATTACTATAGAGAACCAACTTAAAAAATAGTAAGATGTCACCTACTAGTATATTTCATGGACATCAACTTTAATATGTTTAATTTCACCATTGAATTTTTATTACAAATTTCATTTTATTAAACTTAAAGTTTTTCCCCCACTGGTGGCATTTCAACCTGTATTTCAGCAGCCACCATTGACATGACTTTTACTTTAAGTATCATTCTTATTGTTAACTGGTATTGATATTTAAGCTGAACTATGTATTGTAACACTCTATATAAATCTCTTTTCCCATGCTCATTTATTCATCTCTTTCAGTTAGACACTCAAGATCCAGGTCATAGACTCTCAAGTGTTATAACCTTGGTTCAAATTCTGGTTCTGCCAAAGTTGTGTGACACTGTTCAAGTTAGTTTACATCTCTCTTCCTTAGCTCCTCACCTGCAATAAGGAAGATAATAAAATTACTGAGCATGTCACTGTATTAGTTAGGGTTCTCTAGAGAAACAGAATCAATAGGGAACACTCGCAAATATAAAATTTATAAAAGTGTCTCACATGACCGTGGGAACGTAGAGCCCAAAATCCGCAGGGCAGGCTGTGAAACTGATGATTCCAATGGAGGGTCTGGACGAACTCCATAGGAGAGGCTCGCCGGCTGAAGCAGGAAGATAGCCTGTCTCTTCTGAATTCTCTTTAAAAGGCTTCCAGTGATTAGATTGAGCATCACCCATTGTAGAAGACACTCCCCTTGACTGATTACAAATGGAATCAGCTATGGATGCAGCTGATGTGATCATGATTTAATTCTATAAAATGTCCTCATTACAACAGACAGGGTAGCTGTTGCCCAACCAGAAAAAACAGGTACCATCACTTGGCCAAGTTGACACTTGAACCTGACCATGACAGTCCATGCCTTGTCAACTTGGCAGCTATATATATCACCTTAAACCATACCTAACTTCTAAATTAAAAAAACATTAAAACACATATTTTTTTCTTTCACCTAACGATACTCAACTGTCTGCATATAACTGGAAACACATTAACTCTCTCCAGAATAGGGTGCAAGTCCTTGGGTAATATTCATTCTTAAACTTGATATCTTACAACTTAAATAGTATAACAGGAACAAAACAGCATCACAGTCCTTGTTTCTATAACTGATCATGTGGTCATAGTTCATATTTATCACTACCTTCTTCCACTATCCATTCCATGTTCCCTTTACCCTCAGCAAGCACTTCAGCTGGCTGTGGTTCTTTGCCTGATGGGGTGACCCAAATCTTCATTCCTGAAGTTTCGGACTCATTGGTAGTCCTGCCTGGATTGGGCTGTTGCAATTTTCCATTGATTTTAATCATAGGGCATGGTAGTACTAAAAGATGCTCTAAGGGATCTCCTATATTCCAAGAAAACTCTTCTTTATCTCTATTGTGTAGTTGCAGTCCTATTTCCCCCTGATAGTCAATCGCCCCAGACAATAATGCAATCCCTTTCTTGGCTTGTTGATCCAGGGGCAGAGCAGCCCATAGTGACCAGGTGTCAGTCTTAGATTCCAGTTCGATGGAAACATTATTGTTTCTCCTGATGGAAACAGCACTCTCCCTTTTGGAATTAAAACCTGTAGACCAACAGAGCTCAGGGTCACAGGGACAGGAAGCAAAAATTTTCCTAGTGGATCACTAGGGATAATAGTGAATGGTGCCACTCCCATTTCTACCCCTTGGTTCCTGGACCCATGGATCCTGGCTATGAGAGAAATAGCACTATACAGCAGATGCTGATTCAGAGCATATACAGCTCAAACAAGAATTTAGTAGACTACCCTTCTATTGTATTTCTAGGTACCCTGTGATTTACTAGCCAATGCCACAAATCTCTGCAAATCATATAATTGTGACTTCTGCTTTGAGTTTGCTGTCTATTGTAATAGCCATGTCCACCCTGTCTTTGGTGATTAAGTACTGCCACCTGGCTTCTGCCACTCGGGATCCTGTCATCCTCATTGTGTTTAAGGATTCCAGCTCAGTGACAGCAGTTCCTACAGTATTATCTGACCTACAGAGAAGTGCAACCACAGAGCTCTTGAGGGATGATGGTGCTAGTCTCACAAATTTATTTCTCACTGTTCTGGTAAAAGGTGCATCCTCCGGACATTCCTGTGATGTAAGAGCAGGCTTTGCATGATAAATCCACTCTAACATTCCAATCTCTCTAAGCCTCTGGATCCCCTCATCTACATTATACCAAAGCAGTTCTGGCATTTTGACCTCAGGCAATGTCTGCCACCTTTTGATCCATGTTTCAACCAACCATCCAAACAAACTGTTGATACCTTTTCTAACCCCTTGAGCTATAACATTGAATGCGGAATCTCTGCTTAGTGGGCCCATATCAATAAATTCAGCCTGATCCAGCCTTATATTCCTCTCACCATTATCCCACACCCTTAAAATCCATTGCCACACATATTCCCCTGATTATTGTCTATACAAATTGGAAAACTAACACAGTTCTTTGGAGTATAACGTACCTCCTCATGTGTGATACTTTTCACCTCACCTTTAGGGGCCTGTTGGGACTTTAGTCTAGTTATAGGTCTGGAAGTAATGAGGGATGGTGGGGGTGGTCATGAAAAGAATTAGAAATATCTTCCAAGCCATTTGCTTCAGGGCCTTCATTTGCAGTTTCATCAGGTGAAACAGGATTAATCACTCTCGAGCTAATACCTTTAGAAGGAGGTTGGTTGGCCAACTCCTCAAGGCAGACTGGAGGTGGGGCAGCTATGTCCTCAGAGCAGATTATTACAGGGTTATCTAGAGAAGACTCAGCATGATCTAGGGCTTCAACCTCACCCCCGATATCATTATCAATCCATATGTCACCATCCCATTTTTCAGGGTCTCACCCTTTTCCAATCAATGCCCTCACTTTAATAGCAGACACCATGCAAGATTGAGATTTCAGTTTACATTGTAAAGTTACTACTGTAACAACAAGATTCTGAGTCTGATATTCAGAGATCTCAAGTCTATGGCTACAGGAAATAAGATTTTCCTTCAGGATACTCATAGAAACATCTACATCTGTCAGACAGTGGTTAAACTTCTCGTTTGAAATCTTAAGCCCATACCTTTCACTCCTTAATGTACCCAGTGTATCTAACGACAACCAACCAACATCTCTGTACCTTTTATTTCCATAAAATTCTGTAAAGGTGTCAAAAACATTATCCCCCAGAGCCTGGCTTCATATAAGCGAAGCATTAGGAGAATCGAATGGTGATATTTTGATTATCTCTTTGGCCAATTCACTCCGTGGATTGGGAGTGTCATTCTGATTATAAGAATCAGAGTCCTTAGTGCCACTGAGTCCAGTCAGAGTAGAAAACCATTCATAAAAACCCATTTTCAAGATTCTGTTTCTTAAGAACCACTCTTGGTACCAAGATGTATTACTTAGGCTTCTCTAGAGAAACAGAATCAACAGGGAACACTTGCAAATATAAAACTTATGACAGTGTCTCACGTGATTGTGGCAACACAGAGCCCAAAATCCACAGGGTAGGCTGTGAAGCTGACGATTCCGATGGAGAGTCTGGATGAACTCCACAGGAGAGGCTCGCCGGCCAAAGCAGGAAGAGACCTTTTCTCTTCTGAATCCTCCTTAAAAGGCTCCAGTGATTAGACTGAGCATCACTCATGCAACACACACTCCCCTTGGCTGGTTACAAATGAAATCAGGTGTGGATGCAGCTGATGTGATCATGATTGAATTCTTTGAAATGTCCTCATTTCAACAAACAGGCCAGCACTTGCCCAACCAGACAAAGAGGTACCACCACTTGGCCAAGTTGACACATGAACCTGACCATGACAGTCACTCATCCATATTCTACATAGTCTGGTCACACTGATCCTTAAGCTAATGCCTACCACAGGATCATTGCACCTGCTATTTCCTATGCCTGAAGCACTCTTCCCCTGTTACATTGTGAAGCTTGCTATTCTTATTCTTACAGTCTCTGATTAAACATTGACTTCTTGTCCTGTCTAAAAGTATCACGCCATCCATAATTTTCCGTCATGGTACCTTGTTTGTTTCCTTAAAATCACCCTACAAAATGTATTTTTTGCGTGTATTTTATTGCTTATTTATTATATGTTCCTCCTTCTGGAATATAAACTCAATAAAATTAAAGCTTGTTTATATTTCTTGCTGCTATATTCCTAGGACCTACTGCAATTCTTGGAACAGTAAAGGAATTTGATAAACATTGTTTGTATCAATTTTCCACCATAGCTTCTTGTTTGTTTCCTTAAAATAACCTTACGAAAAATGCATGTTTTGTGTGTATTTTATTGCTTATTTATTATATGTTCTTCCTTCTGGAATACAAACGTAATAAAATTAAAACTGGTTTTTATTTCTTGCTGCTGTATTCCCAGGACCTAGTGCAGTTCTTAGAACAGTAGAGGCATTTGATAAATATTGTTTGTATGTAAGGGAGGTATTTAGTATTCATCACATTATGGCACAGATAAATACTAGCAATTACTACTCTTGGGAAATTGAGGTTATCAAACACTAACCAATTCTTCCTTTTAAGTTTTAAAATTCTAAGTCTATTTATAAGTAAACAATGGAAGTCAATTCATAAGTTCTAAAATAGAGGGCTCCATGGTACTAATGAATAATGTAGCTTGAATTTGAAACTAAATTGAAGCTATAGCTTTTTCCCCACAGTTAAGACTTTAAAATCCACCTGTGAGGAAAACTAGGACTGTGAGGCAGGTACACTACCACATTCCTCATACAGAATATTGTGGCTTACATCACAGATTCAGTTTCTGTTACCATAGAAAGTGGAAGATAATATGGAAAATAGTATGTTCTCCAAGTTACAGAACCTTTCCCTAAAGCCATCTCCAAAACCTGGTGCAGACATATTTCTTTTTTTATCAAATTTTGAGACAATTAGTATGTATGATATGGCCCAGTGAATGTTAGACTTTGCCAATCAGATTCCATCATTTCTCCCCTCAAAAAAGGGAAAAGTATGTGGTAAAGTAGAAGAGAAAGGTACTCTTCCAACAAAGTCCATCACTGGTGGAATTTTTTCTTAGAATAAAGCAGGAACGTAGGCAGAGGAGGAAACAGTTTTCTTAGCAAATTATTACCGTTGAAGTTATCATTATGGTTATGGTTATTTTTAGAATAAGATCCTTGCCTTTAAGAAATTACATCCTAGCAGGACAAGACATACCAGTAATTAAATTAAGAGCAGTAAAGCATCATGGGCACATGGAGCTTTAGGAGAAAACAAAAAAAGTATTCTATTTCTGATGGCTAAGGAACAGCCTTATTCATGGAGTTAAAATTCTAGATGTATACTGTGCAATATGGTAGCCCCTAATCATTGCGGCTATTTAATTGTAAAATTAAATTAATTAAAATCAAATCAAATTAAAAATTAAATTCTTTAGTTTTCCACTAGAGTGAAATGCATGTGGTTCATGGCACCCTGACAGAGATTTTAGATATAGAACATTTCCATCATTGAAGAATGTTTTATTGGTCAGCACAGGTCTTCAGAGCTGTCAGTTTTGCAAGCTATTCTTTAAATGTGGGATATAGCTTAGAAGGAACAAGAAAAGACTCAAGAAAAACAAATAAGGATAAAAGTACATAATATGTAGGTAGATGAAAAATTCTCATGTCAAGGAAATAGCAGAGGGATAGATAGAGAAGAGGAAATTAACTAAAAAAGTTTAAAATTAAAGAAGTAGCATCAATAGGTCCCACAGATGGACTGATGCCATTTGGCTAAGAAAAGAGATGGATAAGTCTGAAGTTTCTGACTTGGGTAGCTAAATAATTAGAACACAAAAGGGATTATCCAGTGAATGAGGATGAACTTCAACACACATAGCCTCGTTCTTTTCATGGTTATTTTTCTGAATGAAGACACACATCAGGCCTTTGCATTTGGTCTTGATGGGTCTCAGGTCTGGTCAAATATGAAAGCTTTTATGTCCACACGAACCAGCAATGGTATGCAGCACAGTAGAGTTACAGTCTATATCTGGAAAATAAACATTTCTCCCAAAATAAGTAGCACAATTTTTATTGACAAAGTTCTGATTCAAAAACACACGCACATCAATCTACATTATAAGAACATTGGGCTTAGAAGTTTAAAAACTCCATCATTACTTCAAGGTTTCATTCCAAAGAGTACTATTTGTTTGTTTATTTGTATGTTCTGATTTGCTGGGTACATCTGGAATTAAAGGAAAAATTCTTGAGATTCTCCCCCAAACAAAAGGGATGGAGGGGGTGATGCAAGCATACTTCGGTGGTGGAATTCTTGCCTGCCATGTGGAAGACATGGGTTCAATTCCTGATCCGTGCATTTCTCAAAAAAGCAAACAAACAAGCAAAACAAACAATAAAAAAACAACAACAAGCAAGCGAAAAATTCAACAAATGGTGCTGCAATAACGGGATACTCACATGGACAAATAATGAAATGTGACCCCATACAGCATGCAAAAAAAAAAAGGGGGGGGTGGAAAGGATTGCAAAAAAATGGATGGGAGTTTGCTACTCAGATCTCTACTTTTTAGGAGGCAGGAAACTGCAGCTTCGAAATGACGGCTTTATTCTCCCAGCTTCCAAAAATCCCATTAGCATCTTAGAAGTTTCATTCAGGCTCCTATGATCCACATAATCAAAATATGAGTAATTATTGTTAAATTATTGCAGAATGATCTAGCAGTACAATGGGAAAGGAATATGCGGTGGCACCAAATGTTCATTCCCAACCTTTCACATCTTAATTTACATCCCACGAAGTGCCTGAGGCAAGGATTTAGGTGCAGGAGGTTGATTTGGGAGGTGACTCCAACAAGAAGTGTTAGGAAAGAGAAAGTAGAAAAAGCTTCTAAGATAAGGCTGTAGGCAATAAGGCAAAGCTAATAAACAGTCTCTGGGAAGCTTTGAGAATGCCTCAGAAATGAGACGTAAGCTAGGTGAAAGGCTGGACATTTGTTAACCAGTTCCCAATCCACATTGACTGCAATTTAACTTTGGGTGTTTTATTTACCCCCAAACTGTCATGCTGCACTTGTAAATGGGATTTGTGAGTTCCTGTTGCTTCAGCCAAAAAATAGGGATGTGCAACACACACAGCCAAGGAGGGTGTTTTTATTACAAAACTATCCACCATGGCTGTAGCTAAAATCAGTCAGGCTAAGGGATTGTGACTAATGACAGCTAAAGTATTTGCTGCAGTCCAAATTGGCACTGCTAAGAACCACACAGGCCTTATATTAAGTCCATTCTTCAGGCAGGGGTAACTTCATGGGTGTGTGACCAGTGCTGTCACACAGGGCACCATTGTCAGTGGGGCTGGGTGTCTGGGGTTTAATGCTCTGCAGTTGTCTTGAAATTTTGATAATTTTCTCTTCAAATTTCGGTTTTGTAGGTGAAGTGTGATGGGACGAGGAAGCATACATATGTGCGGGAGGCAGTGCTTGGAGCTTCAGTTTCCCACCATCCCAACTTCCATCACATCCTTAGAAAGGGTCTTCAGCTATCTGTTCCCTGCCCACTAGCACTCCAGACACATGGCCTCCCTCTCTAGGACCCTACCTTGCCACCACTGGTGCCATGCCCTCCAAGTTAGTGACCAGGGCACATCAATGGGGGAGGCCTGAATTCTGCCACCCCTTTTTGCCCCCAGTAGCAGTATGTACAGGGGGAGTCAGTATCTGGGAATGGGGCATGACCATGGTAGTCAGGGCTGGGACTGGCAGCACCACTGCACATTGGGCAGGCAACTTGGCAGAGGCAAACTTACCCCAATCCAGATACCAAGTGCCTTCTGGAGTGGGACATGGAGATTACAATCCTTCTGGAGTCACCCTTCCACTGTGGGTTTGTGCCGTGGGCCCCTGGGACAGGGAGACTGACTTCCTTAACTTCCAAATTACCTCCCCCATTCTACCTTTCCCACGCATGGAATCTTGGCCCAGCAGCTGGCAGAAGGGCAAAGCTGGTAGCCCCTGGGCCTCACACCTGCACGCTGAGTTAAAGGGAATCCTGGGTCTTTATGGGGGTCTCCACTCACACTGGACCCTGTGGGGATTGATTTACCAGAGGAAGTACTACATTAAGCAGCAAATTAAAAACACCATAACTGGTCAAGGGAGAGATCAGAAGGGAAGAAAGGAACAAGTTTTATATTTAGTACTTTTAATAGCATTTTATTTCTGCTTTCTGAACAAAAGGCTCCAAGTTTTCAGATAGTATTGGGTCCCCTAAATTATGTAGCTAGCCCTGTTTCAATGAAGTGTACAGCCAAAACCTCTTTAAAAATGATATAATAAAGAAGGAACAAGCTACTGCAATTTGACCTGAGGCTGTAAATGAGGCTCATCTTCATCGTCCTCCACCATCCATTCTAGTTCTTCCCTCTCGTTCAGCCAGCACATCAGTCAGTTTCCATTGCTTATCTGACTGGGGGAAGCCAGAATGTCAGCTTTGAATGGCCCCACCCTCTCCTCCATTTTGAGAGCAAATCACATAGCCATCTATGTGATCATGGCAAACATTAAAGGCCAAAGCATGTAAAACCCCTCTCCCCTAATAACCAAATCCCTCAGGAGTCTGCTGAAACTCCATTGTAACCAAATCTCATGAGACTGTTAAACTTTATAAACCTTTCCCTGGGCACACCTCCTTCATTTTTCCTCTCTTGGCTTTGGGAAGAATGTAGACTTTCATTTCCCAACCAGCCGCCATAGGGAAAAGATCCTTCTCCTATCCATAAACCTCTAGTTAAACTCATGGGTTAATCTTCTGCCTAGGAAGCCCTCTGGTCTCAGGGTTGTGCTGGGCTAGAACATTTGATGAACTAGCCAGGAAACCAAAGAGCCACTGGCCATAGAGAGCATGAATCTGGGGAATGGGGACTCTGCAGGCGTAATCCTGGGGTGACATGATTCCTTGGTCTGGGAAGGGGTCACCCAGTTACCCACTTGCCTTGCTGCGTAAACGTCGTTGTGTGTGGTGCAGTTAAGCAAGCTGTCTCGGGGAAGATGGAGAAATCCACAAGTCTGCAGGGCCTTGAAACAGACTGTTTCAAAAAGACAGAGAAATCAGCAGATGTGGAAGATGCATTGAATGAGAGGCTACCACTTGTAGATAAGATCTTAGAAATATTAGCCAGTCGGTTTCTAAAGGGGAGGGTATATCCTGACTTCCCCTGACTGGGATTCTATAGATTCTTTATCTGATGATGAAAAGGATAAAAAAAGAAAACGTTTGGGAGACAATGGAGGGAGTGACACCACCTTTCCAAGGTTGCCTCTTTTCTACAAGGAATTAACACTCAGTTCTTTAGTATTTCCTTAAATAGGGCCAGTCAATCCATTTTCACTCCCACCTGGGAAGAAGAACAAAGGATTTTCATCATGCTCCCAGGAGGTTATTCACATAGCCTGACCATCTGCCCTGGGCTGGTAGCAAAGGATTCATTTAAATGGAAAAATGTAACCCTGCTTCATTATATTGATGATGTCATGTTAAACAGTAACTCTTTTCTAAAACTTGAAAAAAAAGCCTCAGATTCACTGCTATTTCTTCTTAACAGCCTGGATGGGCAACTGATTATGGTGGGACTGCAATGCCTGGGCTGCCCTGTCAAATTCTTGGGTATTATACGGTTGGAAAAGGCAAAATTTATTCTTTTTGTAGTAATTGATAAGATGCAATGTTTTCCTTTGCTGCATATGCCAAAAAAATAAATAATAAAAAAAAGAATGGCTTCCTTGGGATTATTTGGGTATTGGAAACATTTTCTTCAATTACCCCAAATGTTAAAACCTGTGAGTGTTTTCATTAGGAGAAGATATCTTTGGGAATGGCATACTCCCAGCAGGCTGCATTTGAAATAGATGTGATTTGTGAATTAAATATGGCTAGTTCTGGTTTCGGCTTTGGGTAGGGCTTGTGGCAAAGACAAGAGGCAAAGCAAGTTTCCATGGGCTTTTGGTCTCAGTCCTGTAAAGGAATTGAATTGTAATACATTCCCTTAGAAAAACAACTATGTGCTGCCTATAATGCCTTACTAGAAGTTGGTGGAATAACTCAGAAATGTCCTGTGAAATTAAGAACAGCCATCCCCATACAGGGGTACTTGTCTGCTATAGCACTGTATTTTCAACAACAGTCCTGTAAGTATAGAAATGCACGATATCCCGAGACCAGTTTCCTATGTGGAAGAACAAGGCTTGCCCGTCCCTCCCTCCTGATCCTCCCTAGGTGACTGTCTCTGTGTCGACCATTGATGGAAGTGGTGGTATACCTAAGCCTGCCTGGAATACTGATGGATCAGCACATGAGCAGCCTGTCTCCTGGAGGATAGTAACCATACAACCTAGTACAGACACTATATGGTAGGAAACTGGAACCATGCAAAGCAGCCAATAGACTGACTTAAGGGCTACTTGGATGGTCATTGCTCATGAACCAAGATATGTATTAACTATTTGTGCTGACAATCAGGCAAGGTTGGAAACATGGAAGCAAGAGTGATGCACTGTGGTCTGCCACATTTATGGGGAAAATGAATGTGGACTACTTGTCACAAGCAAAAGGTAACTGTGTTTTATATCTCTGTCCATAACAGTGGTTCTTTACCTGGCAAAATTAAAGTAGATGCTTTAGCAAAACTTCTTACTCTAAAGCTAACATACATAAGGCTGCTAAATGGTTGCATAGAAAAAAAGGACAGCATGAGCACCAGACTTTGTAGAGACTGGCACAGTAATCCCAGCTGCCCATTACCAGACAACAACTGAAAGAAATTGTGAACACCTGCCCCTCATGTGTACTGTGATACCCAGGGATGTTTCCTCATCAACTCAGTCACATCGGCCACAAGCAGGTTCCAGTCACAAGGTATGCCAGTTTGAAAGAATTGTATCATCTAGAAAAGCCATGTGTTAATCCTCATCCTTCTTGTAGAGGTAGCCATTTCTTTTAATCCCTACTCAGTACTGTGGGTTGGAAACTTGATTAGATTATCTCCAGGAAGACATGACACATCCAATTGTGGATAATAACCTTTGATTAGAGAGAGATGTGACTCCACCCATTCCAGGAGGGTCTTGATTAGCTTCCTGGAATCTTTTACAGGAGGATACATTTTGGAAAAAGTTACATGATCACCAGAGCCAAGAGAGCCCACTCAGCCAGAGACCTTTGGAGATGAAGAAGGAAATCATCCCTGGGGAGCTTCATGAAAGAAAACCTGTAGAGAAAGCTAGCAGATGTCACCATGTTCACTACATGCCTTTCCAGCTGAGAGAGAAACCCTGAACTTCATTGGTCTTTCTTGAGTGAAGGTAACCTCTTGTTGGTGCCTTAATTTGGACATTTTTATAGACTTGCTTTAATTGGGACATTTTCACAATCTTAGAACTGTAAACTTGAAACTTAATAAATTCCCCCTTTAAAAGATATTCTGTTTCTGGTATATCACATTCCAGCAGCTAGCAAGCTAGAACACCAGGTGACAGATAAATTATATGAGGCCACTTCCCTTTTCTGGAGGTACAAAATATGCTTTTACAGTCGTAGTTATGGTCACTGGACTATTGCAACCTTCCCAGTCGGGAACCTTAGCCAAAGAGCTACAATACATAGCTCAAAAAATCTCAGTCCATTCTTTGGGGTTCTCACACATGTGGACAGTGACAAGGGCACCCCCTCTTCCAGACAACTAACCCAAGCCTGGGCTCTACTGAACGTGACATCTTATGGACATTTCATTTGACTTACAACTCCACAGCTGTGGGGTTAATTGAAAGGATGAATGGCCTTTTAAAAGAGCAATTTAAGGTGACAAGCATGTCTGCAGCAGTGTATTCATTGGTTGGATATGGCCCTTGCCAGCCTCAATTCACAACCTGAGCAGCTGCTCCCACCCTTGTTGAACTGGTAATGGCCAGGCCCATGCAAGCTCTGTGAATTCAGATAAAAAGATCAGCAGTGCTACAGCCACAATGAAGTAACAAAAATAACTTGCTCTTGCCTGTGCCACGAACATTAGAAATTGGGAAAATAAGGTCGATTGTCTGTGGTCCTGGTCAATGCAGCGATGTTTGTTGGGAGTCATAAGTCTCTGGGATATTGGGACCCTAATTTGTACACAAAATGCCAAAAGTATATGTAACCAACCCAGGACCCCACATACAGCCAGGCACAGTAAGTATGACTGTAGGTACTAATGCCCAGGCTAACTGTGGATTTGACTCCTGAGAGCTCCCTGCAATTGCAGGGGGAAAAGTGTGATATGTTTACTACTGGAAACTTAGTTGTATTCTTTTTGCCCTTAGTGTGGTAGCAAATGCCTTTGAGCAGTAGGCTTCCACAGTAATCTACATGCACAATAGATTTCAACACTGAGTGCATACCGAACTGCCATTGTTGGGTGCTACAAGCCTGCTTTGGACTATGACTCCTGTGAACTGGGCTGTGGAGAATACCCTGCTGGCCTGGCAGAATTCAGCACATCAGAAGAGTCTGGCAGAGAGTCTTGCTTTTAAGACTGAAATCACATTAGCAGTAGAATGGTTTACTTCTCTTCTTTGACCCTAATGGCATCACTTTGTAGAGCTGTTACCTCTGTGTAGGGAACTCCTTAAGTTCTTAAGTTCTACTGTCTCTTATACTGGTAATGAATGTAATGTCTGTCTATGGTCAATGTAGTCCACTGTGCGGGGGTGGAGTGTAAGGACCCAGGGCTCCTCCTCCATTTTGAAAGTAAGTCAAACAGCCACCTACATGACCAGGACAGACATTAAAGATCAAAGAATGTAAAACCCTCCTCCCCTAATAACCAAATCTCATGAAAGTCTGCTGAAACTCCATTGTGACCAAATCTCTTGGGAGTGTTGAACTTTATAAGTCTTCCCCTCGTCATGGCTCTTTCGTTTTTTCTCTCTTGGCTCTGGGCAGAATGTAGATTTTCACCTCCCAACTGACTGCCAGTGGGGGTAATCTTCCTCCTGCCTGTAAGCCACTAACTAAACTTACAGGTGTTCTTCTGTCTAGCGTGCTCTTTCATCTCAGAGTTGTTCTGGACCGGAACACTTGGTATTTTCACACTCTGTTTGCTGCACTTGCCCATTCAACAAGCATAAAAGTCTGAACCAAAACCCCAGTGACTTCTCCAAATTTCAGACATATTTCTCTTTGTCCCATTATGTTGCTCTTCATAATAATCAGAACCCATTACTCCTGTCAATGTAATAATTCATTTATTTTTTTATTCACCAAACATAAAACATAACTTGGATTCAGTAGAGGAAGCATTTCCTCTTGGTCTTTTAAATACAGCAGAGTCCAAGATAAAATAATAGAAAATATAAATTCAGCAAGTTGGCCATAGAGCCTGATGAAAATTCCACATTCAACCTTTGGTAACTGGACCCAGGTATTCTAGATATTGGCAATAGAGCAATATAAATTAGTTCTCAAATTATCTTAAATGCTGTATCCTAGAAGTCAGCATAAAAATTTCTGTGTGTCTCCTATCGGAAACCTTGTTTGAAAATTCAATAGACCAAAGATTCTGTTTGGCTGGCTACTTCAGAGTGATCTGCATGCAGTAGAATGGATGGATTCCATGATCAGACAACTCACTGTCATTATTTCTTCACTGCAAAATAAATACTTGGTCTAAAGTTTATATGGTAACCTAAGCCAGTAACAGGCACATTGCAAGCTCTCCTATAATGGTGCTGATAGAGAACTGTTAGTAGAGTAAATAAACCCATACCTGGAATAGGTATAGGAAGGTAGAAAGGGTTCAATTTAATTAATTTGCTACCAAGTGATATCAAGGGCCCACAGTCAAGCATGCAGTAGTGACAGTAGGTTAATTGGCTTTGTGGGGGTGGGGGGGCAATGTGGGGCCCCTGCCTGCATAACTCTAACCTCTGCCATCATAAATATTCCAGTCAAAAGCCCATTACATAAACACTGGAGAATCCAAGGTTAGGGCTGGCCAATAACTAACTGGGAAGTCATCATATGCACATATGCTTTGTTTTTTTTTAATGTTTCCTCTACAACTTTATGGTGGATATTAGTGTGAAACTCAAAAGAGGTCACATCGTATGTCCACTCCATAGGTCCAATCAGCATGACACTTCCCCGGACATTCTTGCCTCTAATCTTAACAATTTGCCACTCCAGATCCTCAGGCCAACAAGCCAAAGTGTTTGCCACTACCCGTATTTTATGCTTATCCCTACATCAGCCTCTCTTCCTCTTTTGAAATCTACAACCAAGTATACTTCCCTCAGCTCTGCCCAATGCAGAAATAGTGTATTTTTAGCCAACACCAACACATCAATCTAAACAACATGTGAAACAGACCCTTATTATTTCTCTGCTATCAGCTTGTCATGAAGACCTTGTCCCCTTGGGCCTTTAGGCTTGAGATGAAAGAGAGATGTCAGTGCACCAGAAGTATGCAACATGAAAAACTGTGCCACTCCTTTATGAAACTGACTTCTGTCCACTGAATCTGCTGGGTATTGATCTAAAATGTATCATGTCTATTTTTATGATGGACTGCAATTGTGCCCACTGGACCTTATGAATTAGTAGAACTGATAACACTCAGAAACTCTTTTAAGCCATGCAGTCACTTATCATTAGTCTGTACTAATTCCCAGTTGTGCTTCACACCAATCAAATGCTAGAGCTACTGCATAGCCAAGTAGTTACCTGTTTTAGTTTGTTAAGCTGCTGGAATGCAATATACCAGAAATGGAATGGCTTTTAAAAAGATAATTTATTAAGTTGCAAGTTTATAAGTTCTAAGTCTGTGAAAATGTCCAAATTAAGGCACCAACAAGAGGTTACCTTCACTCAGGAAAGGCTGATGCCATCCAGAGCACCTCTGTCAGCTGGGAAGGCATCTGGCTGTCATCTTCTGGGTTCTTTGGCTTCTGGACACTGCTGTCAACTGGGAAGGCCCATGGCAATGTTTGCTAGCTTTCTCTCCCAGTTTCTTGCTTCATGAGGCTCCCCCAGAAGTGTTTTCCTTCTTCATCTCCAAAGGTCTCCGGCTGTGTGGGCTCCAAAGCTTTTTCCAAAATAGTTCCCTCTCAAAAGACTCCAGTAAGCAACCCAACTTGAATGGATGGAGACACATCTCCATGGAAACCACCTAATGGAAAGATCCCACCCATAACTTGGTGGGTCCATCTCCATGGAAGCAACTCAATCAAAAGATCTCACCCTGCAATACTGAATCAAGGTCAAAGAATATGGTTTCTCTGGGGTTAACAGCAATTTCAAACTAGCACATTATCCTTCACCTATACCTTATATTAATCAACTCAGGTAAGAATCTTATTAGTTGTGATGTTATGACATACCAGTTACCACCAGAGGTGGGGTTCATGTTACATTCTGATGATGCATGGCTGTAATCATTAGGCAGGCAAGATAACTGGAAGGACTCAAACCACAGAACTTCTATGAAACTAAAAGTTTTGGTACAGAACAGGAGAAAGAAAGTGTAGGCAAGCATAAGGGGCCCAAGAAATTTCTAGGCACAGCTCCCTGGGGTCTATTCTTCATCAAAAAAAGATTCTTTTTCATGATGGAATATGAACCGCTGAGATAAGCATGAGGAATCTTCATTTCAGGAGAGTAAGGAAAAAGCTTTGGACACATAGTCAAGCAGGTTTCTAATCAGTTACACCAAGAATAAGTCACCAATCTTTGCATCTCTAAATAATAAAAACAAGGTGGCTCTGAGTGCCTTTAGGGAAGTTTCAAGCATTAAACAATGAATTAGAAATTACAAGCTCGCCCATCTCATCTTTATCTTGGCCTAAACTCATTACCAGATTTCCAGACATCCCCAGAGATAAACACAGATAAGCAGTTCTGCTTTGAGATAACTCTATCTTACACAGTGTCTCAGTTCCAGAATCTCATTCAGAATTGCTGCTTACTTGGGGTGTCTCTGACTTCTTTGTTTTGGGATTGGTTGAGGTTTGCCCCAGGGGAATTAACTTTTCCATTTTTTCAGCTTGTAGAGATGTGCAAGATGAGTAGTGTGTTATGCCTTCAGAGAAGACCAGGGCTTTAGAGATGGTGCCGAGGCAGAATTCCTTTGGGAATTTTGAAAGCCTGTTGTTAAACACAGCCATCATTAAAAATTAAATGCCATAAACTTACAATTAAATAAGTTATATGAAAATCAAAAGTAATTAGTACTCAAAACCTATCACATACTACCATTATGTACTCATCTATTGTTTTCTGCATAGTGGAATGCTATATAATGGGGTGCTACTGTATATTACTTCAGAGAAATACTTTCAATGGCATCATGTTGTAGGTTGAAATTGGTTTTGTTAATGTTTGCACATTAGCAAATGCTACAAATCAAGGCTTAATTTGCCCCTCCTTCCCTGCCCCGACTGCTTCTTAAACAATTACTAGCACCCCACTGTGGAAAAGTGAAGACTTGTGTTATGCTTTAGGAAGGATATTAGGGTGAGTTGGATTGTCCAACCCGGGGGTGGGTTAAATCAGAGGTAAGCCAAGAGGTTGTGACATTGGTCACCAAAATAACACTCTATGCTTCCCAGCGTTCTAGACAACTGGTAGTGAAATGGGAAATTAAGTTCCCCTCTAATATCCATTAGTCTTTCAAGCCATTCTAAGTTAATATTATAGTTGAACATCATGTTTCATTGAGTGATTTTGAAGGTAGAGAATTTCAGAAATGAAAGGCCAAGGAATTGAGAGATCAGATGGCTGTGCTACCTCCTACACCACAGAAGTTAGTCATAATGATAAAAGGTCATAGATAGAAAGAAAATGAGATGGGGAGCAATCTTCAAAAATAAGTAGAAATGGCTGAAATGTTAAGTGGTATTTTAGTTTCCTAGTTGCTAAAACAAATACTGTAAAATGGATTGGCATAACAATGGGAAATTTTTTAAAATTTATTTATTAATTAAAAAATAAAGAAGCAAAATAAAACAATGTACATAATCACTAATTCACAATATCATCACTTAGTTGCATATTCATCATTTCTTAGAACACTATTTATTTATTTATCTATTTACATGGGCAGGTACCAGGAACAGAACCCGGGTCTCCACATGGCAAGCGAGAACTTTGCCATTAAGCCACTGGTGTCTACCCAACAACCGGAATTTATTGGCTCGTTTCTGAGGAGTTGCTTCCACCCAAGGTTAGGATTTTGTGGCTGGCTGGCAATCTTTGCAATTCCTTGGCTTTCCATCACATGGCAATGCACATTCTCCTCTGGGTTCTATTGATTTCTGGCTTCAGGAAGTCCAGCTGATTTTAGTTACACCATAACTAAACTAAAGTAACATCTTGAAGAATTCTTATATATAATGGATCTATACCCAACAGAATGCAGACCAAGACCAAGAACATATCCAAACTGGGATACCCAACTCAATCTACTACCAGGTTGGTAGTGTATGTTGTATATGAATGACATATTCAAAAATGGCAGAGACTTTACATTCAAGGGGTGGAATGATGATCTGCAATCCACCTACAAATGGAATTTCTCCAGCTCAGAGTTTTTATGGCAAGGGAACTTCACACCATCCACTTTTTCTCATACATTCTTCACCATCAATACCACCAAAAGCACATTCAGAACTATTTAATACAAAAATAATAGCAGCTCATATTTATTAAATGCATATCATGTGTTAGACATGTTTTAAAGTAAATGTTATACATTATCATTTTAAATTCTCTCAGAAATCTAACAGTTTGAATAGTAGTATCAGTCCCAGTTTACAAATGGTGAAACTAAAGTGCAAAAAATTAAGTAACTAGGAAACAACATACTGAATGGTAAAGTCAGGATTCAAGCTCTCCTCTGTAAAATCCCCTTCTTCTTAATCTAATTGAAATGAGCTATTACCTCATAACACTGCTTACCTTGCAGCCTGGTTGAATGGTGGATGATTTTACACCAATAGGGACTGTAAGTGTGGTGTCTTCCTTGCTTTCCATAGCCAATTCCAGATAATTTCTGCCCCATCTTCCTTCTAAAATCTCAACCCCTTTGAAGCATATACTAACAGAACACTTAATGTACTACCATTTTTGAATGTGTGTGTGTTCATATATGAACCTTTCTACCAGGCCTCCTCAGTTGTTGAAAATTTAAACAGCCAATTCCCTTGTCATGGTGATTTCAAACAAGGTTCACTAGCACAGAAAGTATATTTGTTCAAATTCTTTAGAAAGGTCCCTTTCTGTGTGTATGAAAAAAATAAAGACCTTTCCTCTGGGGAGATGATTTTTAAACCATATCCTTTCCTCCAAACTGAAATTAAACTCTGTCCTGAACCCAGGGTTGTCAGTAGAGAGTGGGCTAGATTTCAGACTGCTGGCTCCTTACATACTAAATTACCCAAGCATATGGTTTATCCACAACTTTTTCCTTTTAATTTCTCATTCTCACTATTGTCAGTGACTTTTCCTATACCTTATCCCTGCTGCCAGCTCCCAAGCTTATACCCTAGCTCCTACTATGGATAAACTGAATAGCCTCCAAAAATATTGTGAAAATCAACACATTCTCTGGCCATCATCTCTAATCTTTCCAGCTCATTTACTCTACCTATTGTTAAAATCCTTCAGTCTCCAATTCTTAAATCTCCCACTTTCATTTCCAGTGACCATATCAATGTCTCCTTATCCAACTTAAGTGCCATGCTCTATCTCAATGATCATATAGTCACATTTATAAACACAGTAAAATCATTGTCCCCCTCACCCTCTATTTTCCTAATTTTAGCAAAACTAAAAATATATTTAATTTACTTTGAATTTTCTAATTGCCTGTAGAAATTGGGTAGGGAGAAATAAACCAGTGCCAATGGTATCAATTTATATTCAGAATTATAAATATCATATGATCTCATAACATTGCCTAGCAACCTTATTGTATATATTCAGTTGATTCACACTATTATCACCTCTTCTCTATTTAAAGAATTTCCCCCCTACAATCCTCTCCTGTCTATACAACATCATCAATGTTTCCTTCTCTGTCATTTTTATCAGGATGCAAACATGTGGTAATAACTGCTGTCCTAAAATGATTTTCCTTGAACTCATCATCTCTCTCCAGTTACTGCTTTACTTTTTTTTTTTTTTTGTATGCTGTATGGTAGGGTCACATTTTCATTATTTTTTCATGTGCTATTCCATTATTGCAGCATCATTTGTTGAATTTTTGTTTGTTTTTCTTGCTTTTTGTTTTTTGATAAGTGCATGGACCAGGAATTGAACCTGGTTCACCCACATGGCAGGCGAGAGTTCTAGCACTGAACTACCCTTGCGCCCCAGGTTACTTCACTTTTATATACCAGTATGTAGCAAAATGATTTTCCTTGAACTCATCATCTCTCTCCAGTTACTGCTTTACTTTTTTTTTTTTGTATGCTGTATGGTAGGGTCACATTTTCATTATTTTTTCATGTGCTATTCCATTATTGCAGCATCATTTGTTGAATTTTTGTTTGTTTTTCTTGCTTTTTGTTTTTTGATAAGTGCATGGACCAGGAATTGAACCTGGTTCACCCACATGGCAGGCGAGTGTTCTAGCACTGAACTACCCTTGCGCCCCAGGTTACTTCACTTTTATATACCAGTATGTAGCAAAATATAAAAAAAAAAAAGAGTTTCTCTAAAAACTGTTTCATTTTCTCACTCACATATTCTTCTTAGACTCCAGTCATGCTATCATTGACACCACTCCGGACTCTTTTTATCAAGTTCATTGATAGCATCAGTACTGACTAATGCAATATTCAATTCTTAGTTCTCCTCTTACTGAACCTCTCTGTCTTACTCATCCTCTTTAATGATAAAGTTCTCCTTCCTGACACACCTTGTTCACTTAGCCTCTACACCAGACTTACAATCAGTGAAATATTCCAGGTCTCTTTGTTTTCCCTCTCTCTTCTTTATCCACACACAATCCACATTCAATCCATACCCACTTACATGGCTGTAAATAATTTCTCTATCAGCCAGGCAAATCCCTCCAAAGCATTTGCCTTCAGAACTGGCACTCTGGCACAGTTAAGTATATCAACTGTCTCCCTGGTGGCTCACTGGGATGTGTAAAATGCATCATGAATTTTCTCTTACTCTTTCTCTTCTCCATTGTAGTAATAACCATTCCCCCAATTGCTTAGGCTGAACCCATAGAAATTATTACTCTTCCCTGTCTCTCAACCCCATATTAAATACCTAAGAAAGTTCTGTGAGATCTACTTTCAATATATATTCCAAATGTGACCATTCCTAATCAGTTGCACTTCTATCATGCATGCTACTGCATAATTAGTCTACTTACTTTCATTCTTATTGTCCTAAGTCAATTTTAAATATATATTATATATTTAAATATATATATAGGCTCCTATTAATCCCATCCTCAGACTTTCCAAAAGTTTCCTGTCACAAAAGTCAACTTTTTAAACCTGGTTTACAGAGTTCTAGCTAAAATGTGTCCTTTTTACTTCTGTGAACTTACACGTTTTAATTTCTTTTTCTCTTTTACTTCATCTTAGCCATACAGGCTTGGTCTTCTTGCTGTACCTAAATCTAGCTTCTTTCTACCACTTCCTATTCTTTCTGCTTGGAATACTCTTCCATCAGATACTTGCATGATTCCCCCTTGCTTTATCGAATTTCTGTTCAGATGTCACCTTCTCTTCCCCTTCATATACATAATTCTTTATTTTTCACCCTTGTTTATTTATCATCAAAACACTTATCATGGCCTGTATTCATGTATGTATTTGTTTTTATTAATCACTAACATAATTATCTTTTTATTTGGTCCAGAGGACACCAAATGTTATTTGTACTTACCATCACATCTCAATTGTACAACACTGTGTCTGAAGGAAAGGTCAAATACCCTATAAACACTTGTTGAATGAATGAATTTAAGAAAGGGACTGGGACTCAACCAGTCTAGAAGTCTACTGTAGTAATAAAGATGCAACTACAGAAATAAGTCAGTATAGTTTAGCCGTATAGTTACCCCATTTAGACCACCTCTTTTGCCTGAAAATATGAATGTTATTGGAGAGATAGACAAGCTCTCCTTGTTTTGGGAAAATTATGTTGTTTCCCATAAACTGCCACTGTAATGATGAAGAAAGTATTTGCAAGTGCATTAGAACTAAAATGAAATTTAATGATGTTGCTTTTGGATGGAAGGAACATTGAATTGGTATGATAAATGTTATCAACATACTCCTAAATGTTTATTATTGCAGCAGAATTGATAATAGACAAAAGGTTAAAATCTGTTTCAAAAACCGACTAATATAGTGAGGTAAATGCTTTATTCATTACTCAGTCGCTTCATGTACATGATTAGTACATGATTAGTACATCAGTATAAATTGACCTGCAATGTTCTTTGAGCAACTGAAACAAACTTTTCTATTAAAAACAACATTTTCCAGAAATTGAGTCAGAAGTTTTAACTTGAGGAGAAATGCAGTCACATATTCACTTTAAGAAGGAAATTAGAAGGAGGAAAAAAAAAAGGAAACAGAATACTGATTTCTTAAACAGCCATATTTTCCTGGCTTTCATCTATTGAAATGATCATGTCCCAACTCTAACGCTAAAGCACCTGACAAAAATTCAGCAAAACCTGTCATTTTGCCATTCAGTGATGAGTTAAATATAGCAGTGTATTTGAATAATTTATTATTTGGGTCCCTAGTTTGCAAAAGAGTAACTGAACATTTGTGTAATCCATAATTTTCTTTTTCTCTCCAACATTAGCTATTTATAGCTTCTTCTTTCTACTTTCCCTGTGCCATCCCAAAACTCTACTTTCCTCTTTTTTTGCCTCTCCTGCTCATTCTTCGTCTCTCTTCTCTTTTTTCTTGAACAAGAATGCTATCACATACTGTGTAATTATTAATAGACAATATTAACAGTAAGTAGACTTGTTTAATTAAATGATGTTTGTTTTGTTGAAGAAAACAAAGGACACTGCTCAAATGTCCATCGCTTAATACATTGAAATCTACACTTTTGGAGCACAGGCAATTGTCTCATGAAGTTTCTATGCTTTAGTATGTTTCATTTGTGCTTTTATTTTCTGACTTTTTATAATAGTTAAGAATTATTACTATTTGGAATGTGATCAGTATTGCAACCTGGTTAATATTTTATCTGAAGGGTATTACTTTTTCTCTGACAGTTATTGTCTTTTTATATTATTTTGGAAAATTTGCTATGCTGTAATTATATTACTTGTAAGAGAGTGATTTTTAATAACAAACATTTCCTCTAGCTTTTAGACTAAAATTCAGTGGAAAAATATTTACCTACATGAAGTTTGTGATAGGATGATTTTCCTAGACCAGAGCAATTCCATTATGGATAGACTACTCAACTGTAACACTAACTTGAGAATATTGTGTTTTTCACAATTTTCTTTATAAACCAAAAGCAGTTTGGGGAAAGGAACACTGTTCGTAATAAAACATAAATCACTTTTAAAATGACTTATTTTACTTTAAATAAGAAAGAAATAAAGAAAGAAAATAAGGAAATTCTGAATTATATATTCTTTAAAATAATATGATTCTATGCAATTTTATATGGCTATAACCTACCACAGGCCTAAACTGAAAAGGAAAGTCGAGGATTTTGCTAATTCCTTATCTATACCTCCTCCCACACAGAGATGATAATAAAAGAAATGCTGCAATGTGAATCTGGAATGGAAGTCTTACCATATTAAAGACCTTCCTCAAATGTATGTTTCTGAAATACACAAGTCTGTTTTCTGCCTATTCTACAAGAAGACACTGAGAAGTTTCATGATACGTAACATGAAATATAAGTCAGAGAAATTAAATTTGGGTGGATTATAAGGACAAAATAAAAGCAAAGAAACTAACGTAGGAAATTCATCTGACTCAATGACAAATAGTTAACTCTGCCTTTTAATGTATACAGTTCATCTTTTGTACAGAAAAATTCATTTATTTTATGGGAATTTAAACTATAGTTTAGTGGTATAATTTAGAATTATATGTTTTTATACCTTTTTTTTTGGTGGTATTAAAATTAGTTTGGGAAGGGCGGGCCACGGTGGCTCAGCAGGCAAGAATGCTCGCCTGCCATGCCAGGCACCAGTTCGATTCCCGGTGCCTGCCCATGTTAAAAAAAAAAAAAAAAGATTAGTTTTGGAAGATGTATTTGAAGGGGGTTCAGCAAGTTATGTTTTAAATATTGATTGCAATCTAAATTTAAATATAACAATTTCTAAGGAAATTGTTATTATAAACTTTACAGTTTTTGACACAAATTAAAAGATATGTAAGTTGAGCTATGATAGACAATCATTTTTTTCATTATTTATTCTGCTTTTTAAAGCACTAGGGTAATGCTACCAATAATAAAACATGTTATATTATTATGTCTCAAGTGTTAGATTTTATAATAGTTCTTTCAAACGGTCAGTTTTACGTATATGACAAGAGGCTACGAAAGTTAAGTAATTGGCCCAATAATGTTGGAATCAGTATTTAAATCTAGCCAGTTTAGTTTCCAAACACATCTTCCACCTACTCTTACTATAAGCTCCAATTCCACTTGTTCTTATTTTATTTTTCCAATTTATGCTCTTTTTTTCTTCCTATCACATTTCACTTGGCCCAATTCTAGTAAAAGGATCAAATAACTTTACAAATGAACTGTTGCAGTACTAAGTGTCACACTTGCAGCTGCTATCTCTGTTGCTTCCGTCCCCCATCTTTTTTCCTTTTGGTCTTTCAATTAATTATTGTGATTTTTTTCTATTCTTTTAAAAATAATTCTGAGAATTTTAGTTATGTTGCATGGAATAAAATATTTATTCAAAAACTTCCCAGACACTCCGTGGTGATCACAAAATAACCACACGATTTAATCATTGCCTTGACAGTGAAGCAAATTTCCCAAATAGTAAAGTTTAGATCAGCACACTTGGAGCATAATTATATTCATGTCTAACAAGATAATACTGTTCTTATTTTTAAGATCTTTGAGATTGATAAACTTGGAGAAAATAAGATGTGTAAAAAAAAGAAAGCTAAAAATTAAACCAGGCCTACTATAAACGATTTAGATCCCAAGAGGTTTTAAACGTTGATCAATAGACGAACGATTCTAATAGACTCCAATCACGGTCTGTAAGAGTCTGATCATTTTTGATATACACAGCTATCTATCCAAGCAACCACACAGAGAAAAGATAAACTTATTCCTTGGAGAGAGTTGGTCATTTTCTTCCAGGGAAGCCTTTCCAGAGAACTTGCATTTGTGCTACTTCAATCCCTAAAGTCACAGGAAAACTTCAAAGCAGAAAACAAATAAAATGCCATTATAAGATATTCTTTCAGTTTTGACTTCTAGTGTATTTGGAGGTGTGGTAGTTTGGAGCAGTGTGTGGCCTAGGAAAACATGTTCTTAAACTTAATCCATTCCTATGGGTATGAACCCATTGTAAATATGACCTTTTGAAGAGGTTACTTCACTTAAGTGGTGGCCCACTGCAATCATGTGGGATCTTAACACTATTACTTGAGTCCTGTATAAGAAAAATGAAATTCAGAAAATAGAGAAAGCCACAGTAAGAAAGAAGCTGAACATTAGCAGAACCCAGAAGAGAAGAGAGAAGCTAGAAGGCACCACTTGTGCCTTGTCATGTGACAGGCTCAAGACCAAGGATCACCAGCAATCAGCCCCAGAATATCACAGTCTCTGGGAGGAAAGCACTGCCTGATGACACCTTAATTTGGAATTTTTCTCAGCCTCAAACCATGAGCAAATAAATTCCCATCGTTTAACCTGACCCATTTCATAGTATTTACTTGAGCAGTCAAAGAAACTAAAACAAGGTGATAATTTAAGGAATTTTGTAACTCTGAGATAAAAGGGTAGAAAAATGTGCAAGACATTGAAGAAAAAAAGGATAGAGTTTTATTTTTCATTACAGACTGTAATCTCTTCTGCATTGTTATTACTAAGTTTTATTCACATATAATAAAAGTTGACCATTTATTTTTATAATGGGTTATTCCATTTATTTTACATGGCTAAAGAATCAAAGCAACAACACTTTAAAATGGGAAATCTGCCTTTTCTTTTGGATAGCTTGGATTGTTGTTTGTTTTTCTCACCCCCGCACACCATTGAAGAAAATAGTAACAACTCACTAAAAGATTTTCCTGGGGTAGTTTAGCTATGAGGATCTCAGAAGCACACCCGTTTTATTTAGACTTAAAATATGGGTCTGTATTTATTTATTTATTCACTTATTTAGATGATTAACATCCTATATGCTGATGGTAGAGAATACCAAAATTTTAGGCTAGATTTAACACTAGTTATGTTTCTTTTGGTCCAATTTAACGAAGTTTTCAGTATTTATAGTAGTGACTCTAAAACCTATCAAGTAAGTTGTTTCGTCTCTTTCAAAATCATGTATTTATTTTGCCATATGGTGAGACAGTGGATAGCACGTCTATCTCAAATATACGAAGGTTTCTTAGTGTCATAATTATAACTTAGCATTTACCATGTATTAACTTCAACTCTCTTGCATTCAACTTCCAGTAAAATGTTGTAGGGCACCTGTATTTTCCATGAAATACCTACAAGTCAATAGGACAGTCCTCAGTAAGAAAGACCAATAGAAACATCCTTTCCATAGATCCAAAGGCTATTTTCAATCACTGGTTTATTGATCGTTAATTGTTACTTGAAAGATTCCCTCTCTCTTGTAACAGTTTTTTTTTTAAATGCTATCTTGTTCTCTTAATTTCTTGACTCCTTGTTTTATAGGTTCATTTTCTCTTCTATCCAGCTAAGAGATATTGGAGTTTTTCAAACATTTATTCTAAGTAGTGGTCTCAAAATATGGTCTCCAGATAAGCAGCAGCAACCTCACCTTGGCACTTGGACAGATACACATTCTGGGGTATTATGCCATACATATTAAATCACAAGTTCAGGGTGGAGTCAATAAATCTAGTTCTAACAAACCATCTAAATTATTCAGATACACAGTAAAGTTTGAGATGCACTCTGCTCCATCTTCTCTCCTCACTGTATTTTCTCATCTTAAATCTACTCATATGAAATCATATTCTTTTTTTTTTTTTTTTTTTTTTTTACCGGCATCAGAAGGCTTTATTCTTAATACTTCAGTCTGCAACCCCTAAGAATAACGCATTGCACAGAACCACAGTACATTCCCACACTTTGGAAATCTAACATTGATATTATGCTATTATCTCATATACCTTCTTTTTTTTTTTTCTTAAAGTATCTTTTTTTTTATTAATTAAAAAAAGAATTAACAAAAAAATTAGAAATCATTCCAATCTACATGTACAATCAGTAATTCTTAATAATATCACATAGTTGCATATTCATCATTCCTTAGTACATTTGCATCGATTTAGAAAAAGAAATAAAAAGACAACAGAATAAGAATTAAAACAATAATAGAAAGAAAAAAAAAAAGCAAAACCAAAAAACCTATACCTCACATGCAGCTTCATTCAGTGTTTTAACATAATTGCATTACAATTGGGTAGTATTGTGCTGTCCATTTCTGAGTTTTTATATCCAGTCCCGTTGTACAGTCTGTATCCCTTCAGCTCCAATTATCCCTTCTCTTTTTTATTATTATTTTTTTTAATTAACGGAAAAAAAGAAATTAACCCAACATTTAGAGATCATACCATTCTACATATGCAATCATTAATTCTTAACATCATCACATAGATGCATGATCATCATTTCTTAGTACATATGCACTGGTTTAGAAGAACTAGCAACATAACCGAAAAAGATTGAAATCATATTCTTTAAAGCAAGAGTCAATAAACTTTAATATAAAGGGCAAGACAATATTTTATACTCTGCAAACCGTATGCTCAATCTCTGTCACAACTGTTCAAGTCTGCCTTTGTATACACAAAAAACTGTAATCTATATGAAATTTTGAAATCTGTTCTGTAATTATTTGTTAAAATGTGCTCTGAAAATTAAAAAATAAAAGTTATATCAGTATAAAGAGGATAAGAAGCAACTACAGACAGTACGTAAATGAGGCGTATGGCTATGTTCCAATAGAAAGTCATTTAATCACACTGAAATTTGAATTCCATATAATTTTCATGTGACAAAAATATTCTTTTTATTTTTCCCACCTATAAAAATTTAAGAACCATCCTTAACTTGTGAGATATACAAAAACAGACAAGCAGCTGGAGGATTTTTCTAGAGGCCAGATTTGCCCATCCCTACTTTAGACTCAAATGTGGTCTACAGACTAGCAACACTGGCATCACCAGACAGCTTAATAAAAGTGCAGAATCTTCGGCCCCACTTGATCTGCTGATATACAATTTACATATTAGCAAGTGCATGGTGATTTGTGTTCCCATTAAACTTTGAGCAGGACTGCTTTAGAGTACTTTCCTGAAAACTACACATTTATTAGTGTGATTTTAGTAGGTTAATAGCTACCTTTCCCACCAAGGTCTAATTCCAAGAGGACAAGTTTGCACACTATCATATCTTAGAAGACTAGTCCATATTTACTGAAGGGATATTATTCAACTCCCCAATGCTAAAAGCTTAAGTATTCAGGACGCCCAATGGTGAAAGCCTCCCTGAAAGCATGGGATATGATTCACAGGGATGAGCCTGGCCATGGCACCGTGGGATCCACAATGTCTTCCAGACCAAAAGTGGGAAAAGAAATGTAACAAAATAAGGTTATCCATGGCTAAGAGAGTTCAAATGGAGTCAAGAGGCTATTCTGGAGTCTACTCTTATGCAAGCTTCAGCTGGATATTGCTAACAGCCTTGGTTTGCCAACCCCCCAATCAACATGATACCTGTTAACCCTAAAGAACACCTAGGGTTCTATCTGAGATGCTGCAAAAGTTTCATGTGCTAAGTTTACTTTCCTGAAACGTATAACCATCAGAGTTCCTAAGACAGATAAATCCTAAAACCCATAGGGGCCAGTCTCTCCAAGAATATCAACTAATTTCATCCCCATATCCTATATTGTTGACACCCTTTTAAGCATGAAAAAGTTAGAATTGGGTATACCCCAAAGATGCTAGTTGTAGCAGAGAAAATAGGATTTGACAGATGAGTGTAACTGCTGAATTACTCTACTGACCTTTCTTTTGGTCTCTGGTATTTTGGAGCAGCTAGACGATAAAACCTGAAGTTGTGGAATTGCAATCTATATGAAATTTTGAAATCTGTTCTGTAACTATTTGTTAAAATGTACTCTGAAAATTAAAAAAAAATGAAAGTTGTGTCAGTATGAAGAGGATAAGAGTTAATATTAGGTAGTAGAGGACATGGTAACAATTCAAAATCCATTTTTTTTTCTTAACCACAACTGTCTAGTACTTACATCCTAAGACTTACATCCTTATTTTTTGCTCTCTATCAAAGAGTATATTTTTTACTTCCCTGGAAATTAAGGATGTTAATAAAAAGGTGAGAAAATGGGAAGTAAGGAAAACTACCTTTCAGAGGAAGCTTATATGCTTTGCAATTTATATTTACAAAAGCACATAGGTAATAATTACCCACTTGGGTTTGATTGTTAATTTTAAGGTTACAGGACATCAGCTTCAAGGAACTTCTCTTATTTGTCTCCCCATCCCAATACCACTGAAATATTCTTATGGAAGTAGAATCTAATCCTATAGTACTTCTTCATCTCTCTTTCTTGATGTAACTTTTAATTTTTAATAATGAGAAATATATTTACCAGATTTTTTTCATTATATTAACTATTTTCCTCTTATTAATTTTTCTTATTTAATGCTGAAGTTATCCATTTTCTGTTTATGGACCTCAATGAGAACAGGACACGCATTTGAGCCAGCGGTAAATCTTTTCTTTTTGTAATCATTCATATACCCCCAGATTTATTCTCTAAATTGATAAGACAAAATAAAAATATATTCTTTTTCCTTCACACCATATAAATCCTTATACAAAAATTCAATAAGAGGTTCAGAAATAGATTATATAATTTTAGGACAATCTCTGAATAATATGGCTTAATAGCATCATGTGTACTTTAATAATTGGACTTTTCAGACAAACACATAAATAAAACTCTGGAATGACACAACCAAGTTGCTTTGGCACTTCGGCTGTTACATCAAGGCTTTCTATAACAGACAAGAGTAAATCACAAAAAAAATGATGTAATTTTTAAAAATATGTTTTAAGAATAGATTAGCACAAGTTCCTCTAATTGATCTAATCCTTTGGTCTAATAATACCAAAAAGAGAAAACTCAATCAAAAGGAACATTCTCTGGAGGGTGATCCATAATAAAATCTATTTTTCTGTCTCCACATTAAAAAAAAATCATAGAAGATGAGATATTCAGGGCTACTTACTGGAACGCAGTAATAGAATAAGCATGGAAACCAGATTAAAAAGGCTTTTAAAACTCTACTCATTTTTCTTCATCATTTTTTAATGTAATATTAAGGAATCTATTTAGTTTTTACAAGGTGAATTACCAAAAGTAAGGAAGTTAAAGTTGTCTCCTCAATAATGGGGTAGGTGCATTTCAGCAAAGTAAGTCTGCCTGTGCTGTAATTTGCCCAGCTCCTATACCAACCATGAAAGACAGACAGGTGGTTTAAGGATTTCCATTATTCTCTTTTAATTCTGCAAGTGTCTTTTGTGTGTTTGTTTTGTTTTGTTTGTTTGTTTGGTTGGTTGATTGGTTTTTGTCTCTGAGGCATGGAAAAGTATTGTTATCAAATGGTGCTGTGAAGAATATATCATTTTAAAAACTTACAGTAAAATGTAATGATGATTTTGAAGTCAGTAAAAGAAAAGGATTTTCAAGTGAATGTAAAATATATTAAGGGCTATACAGTAGTGACAGAAGTAGAAAGCTAACAGATCATATGCACAAAGGCAAAGCAACTAGTTGCTTTATCCATGTTCTTTAAATTTCTGCAAAAGAGGAAAGAGCACAAGCCCAGCTCATACTTAACAAACTAAGGAAAAACATGTAACATAGAAAGAAGAGTTAATGTCCCCATAGGCCCCCCTCAAGGAGTGAGGACAGGAGCTAAAGTGAACAGGTGCCTCCCATGCACTCATCCCCCTGCTTAGCCCCACACGTTCATTCTTTCGGAAACTTTCAGCAATAACCTGAGAACTTGCCGGCACCATCTCTTTGCTCTGTATCATTGTTGGGAGATGGATAAAAGAAATCTACAGGCTTTTTTGAGATTCTTTTATCCATATGTATATTTTACTTTAAATCCTTACAGAAACATGTGTTTGTAGAGGAAAAAACAGCTCAGTCTAATTTTTTTCATCTTCAAAATTTTTTCCTGACATGTAATAAAAGATCAACAAGTCTTAGAAAAATATTTTATAAGAAGCTCTGAATGTGACTATCACCTGTTTTATTGAGGCCTAAATTTTAAATGTTCAAGCTAATTAGAAACATGGTTTTCAAATAAACACAACTAACTAATTATACGCTTATGGATCTCTTTTGAATTGTCTTCCAATTTCTGCAAGGTGGGTAAGGCTAGCTGTCGTGTGTCTTCTTCTCTCAGCTGTGGATGCTCGCAATGCTGTTATATGGTCAATATGAGAGAGAGACCTCAGAGATATGCAAGGGAAGACACTTCAAGTTCTCTCCAAAGAACTGGTTTTCAGAACACCTGAATTGGGGCATGTATGGAAGCATATCACATGTGCACTGAAAACAATAACTCCAGCAAAATGGCGATACATTAGAAAATTTTTTTCTTTGTTATACACCTATACAGCATGTCCCTACTTAGATGGACTTTTTTTTTAACCGTGAATGTCAGAAATCTCCAAGTGAGCTTCGTTAAAATAAAAAAAATAAAAAAAATCACTCACTATTCAGTTGTCTTGAACAAGTTTTTAAGTTGTTTTACATTAGTTTAATTTTTGAAAAAATCTGTTACACTTTTCATATACTTAAAATGGAGAGACGATGATTGCAAAGCTTTCATTAGAAAATATGTTAAGTATCAAACACATAACAGCAGATTTTACCATTGCATTATGTATGTTTAATTTTTTGCATGTATTCAGAATGAAATCACGCTTGCACAAAGTGTAACACCTGTTTTTTCTATAAATCCCTTTATTTAAATATTTGTTTATAGTTATTGGAAACAGTGTGATAAGACGATATAAATTATGTAGCATTGTGAAATTGTACTCTAGCCATCAAGTTTTAGAAACTTAAATAGAAACTCTGTTTATTTAGTATACTTTGGTTTAGAATTTACCCCCACCACATGTGTTTCTTTGAATAAACTACTCTACAGAGAATTTATCACTTTTTTGAAGCTTGAAGAAATTTTCTTCTATTTTCTGTGATTATATTTTCCTTTTTTTATCTTTCTTTTGCTATTGAAAATTGAGTCCCTGATAACCTGGAACATGGACTATTACAAAAGCTTCTTAGCCAATGTGTTTATCTTTAATCTCTTCTATTCCCATCCACCTTTCATTCAGTCACTGAAATACATTTTCTTTAAACATTGTTCTTATGATTTCACCCAACTGATCAAAAAGTTTAACAATTCTTCACTGCCTACAAATAAATCCTTAATCAAGGAATGGCATATCCCCTCCTCCATTCTGCTTCTGTTTTGGTTTTTTGCTGTTCTACCACAGTAGACAACTCCTAATTTCCTGAATAAGTTTATATGTATTTCCATCTGCCTATATTGTCCCTTTTGTTTGGGATTATCATTTTTGCTCATGTCTAATGCTGTGATAATATTGCCTCAGTTGCAGCTGCTGATCTTTCCTCATATGTCATAGAGTGATGAGAAGCAATTGTTCTAGAAATACCTCATAATCCACTACCAAATTTGCCAATTTTTATTTTATATTTTCCCTTCCATTCAATTGAATATGGTACTTATGCCCCTCTCTAAATGTGACCCTTCCCCTGAGCTCTGGAGCCTATCTCTTCTTCCTAGGATTTTGCATTTAATTTATCCTCTGAATCACAATTTCTCCCTCTACTGAATTACTCTATCAGCATTCCAGTTGTAACCAATTTATGGCATTCAAAGCTCTACATCTAGTCTATCTTAGTATTCTAAGATTTCTGAATCATATATTAAATTTTCTAAATACATTAGTTTACATAAATGATGCATATGATGAGGCTTGTTAATTGCAAAGTAAAATAAAAAGGCATGTTAACATATTTTGAAATTGGAGGGGGTTATTCATCACACAGAATAAATGAATAATTATGTGGCATCATAAGCAAGACAAATCTGACATATAATTAAAAAGCAAATATTGAAATATAATTACATGACTGTAAAAATAATAGATATGGCATTTGAGGAGTACTCTGAACAAATGAGATTATTTCAATTTGCTAAATTGAGGTTCCCATAAACCTTGTTTTAAGTATTATTTTACTTAGGAATTCAGTGGCTTTCAGAGTGAAAAATCTCCTTCATTTACATGAAATTCTCACTTCAGTTGAAAATAAACACTGATGCTTCAAAAACTTCAACCAGTGTAGTATAATCTCATCCATATCTCCATGTTCTAAATTTTGTATGACACAATCTGTCTAAGGATGAGAGGTTCTATCTTTACATCAAAAGTGTTAAGGAATAATTTTCTAAAACACTAAAATCATTACTCACATATAAATCCAAAATAATCATATGTCAAAGATTTTATTTCACTGAGCAATTGATAAGGGAGTCAGTAAAATACCAAAACTGATTCAAGGGATTCCAAAGGATAGACACATGCATAGACAACCAGAAATGCTGAAATAAATTTGCTAACATAACATATATAAAACCAGTCAATATTCAAAGGGAAACAAGATGCTGCTTCCACTCAGACTGGGTTTGGGTGGAAAGAATCAATTGCATCTCCACCAGACATCATTAATTTGCATCTCTGTGAACTAGAACAAATGTGCATTGCCCTCCACAAGTTAATTTCTATATATACAGACAATTTACCAAACACAGTGAAAGGCTTACACACCTATAGTATCGGATAATCTTGAATGGTAGAATATATAGAATTTCATTGAAAGAACATCCAGTATTTGATTATTCATTTCAAAGTCTTTCATAATTTTTGTGATGTAAGCATGTTTCACAGAAGCAGCTGCCCATTGAGACTCACTCATGGAAGATGACAAACAAGGACATCCAAAATGTAGGACATTCCCTAATTTTCAATGTACAGACAGATATAGTCATCAGAACAAAGTTCCAAAGACCTATTATAAGTTTTCATTAAATTGAAACAGATTGCTGAATAGAAACTTTCTTATAAGATTCCTGTGCCCACCTCTCTTTGTATACATGCTAAAAGTAAAGTATATTACTAATTGATTTTATAACCAAATATGGATTGACAAAGCTCTTGATTTCAATGATTAGAATCAGTTTTAAATATATAATAGGCACAGACATTACTTTTTTTATCAGTATCATTATTTAAGGATGTATATCAAAATCTGTGATCACTCATGTCATTGTATTTATCTTGATATCACCAAATTTTGAGAAGACTAATTTAAGGTGCAAGCAAACTAATTAACAGTAAGTGCAGTAAAGTAGGCTTGTCATATTTAGAAATGAGTTATTGTTTTAGTTTCTATAAGATTTTTTCTGATCATAATCCAGTGATTTAAAACTGAAAAGGTTTTATAATAAAACTTAAAAGAAATAAAATATTTACTTTAATTTTTTTAGCACCTTTTGTTTTTTAACATATATGTATATAGGCAACATAAGGCTGATCTAAAATTAAATTCTATATAGTCTTCTATGGATTTTCATTCCAAGTAAAAGAAAAATCTTTCATTCTACTTCATTCTAGTCATGTGAACTCTTTCAGCAGGCATTAACCTTCCTGAAACCATTAAGCCCTTTGTATTAATTCACACAGCTGAAAATGTCTAGACAGGTCACTGGTGAAAAGGCCCATATCTCTATTGCATTGTTTTTCCATCAGAATTATTAATACTATAAGAAAATTGCTCACAAAGATATTCCCCTCTTCACTGCATTTTAATATGTTGCTTATGCTAAGTAGGTGCAATTGTTGTGCTGCTAAAAGGGGCACACACAGCTATCCAAGGGATAAACAGGTGAATCTGCTACAGCTGAGTCATTTACATGTCTCTATAAAATATGTATGACCAAATTTACATATCAATGTATATAGAAACTGTTAGCTGTTCCTTTGGACTTGTCTTGAGAGATAAAAATAAGAAAGATACTAGGGATTTAGAAAGATTATCCTGAAATTCTCATTAAAGCTATATAACACAGGTGAGAAAGTAAAATGCATACAAATTGAAAAAAAATCTTCTAAACAATTTGAATTTTAAAAATCACTCAAAAGTTCCCTCACATGTTAATGTGTTTGAATTCTAAGCCATCACTTTGAAAAGTTTTCAGCAGAAATTACCTTAAAAAATTCTTAAATTTGCATAAAATTGGTTGAGCACTGGATTCTATTCGATAGGTTTCAAGCCTTAGCTGCTTTTCTGTTTATTATAAGTGATTTCTTCTGTGTTGCTAGTATAAGAAATACCAAAAAAACCCTCCAAAATTGAGGAACACTGTTTATAACCACTGACTTGGCTTTTCACTTGTATGTACAATAAGCAGTCCATACAAATATATTCCAGAGAAAAGTCATCATTTCTCCTAAAATCTGCTTCTCTATTTGTTTCTGTTAGTTTAGCTATTAGTAATAATAGGGTACACTTTTAGAGGCACAATTTCTGAGGCCAAAAACCAAAGTGCTTTCCTAGAATCTTACAGTACTAGAAGTTCCATGTCTTGGGAAATTCCTCAGTCCCTGGGCAAACTGATCAGTTAGATACCCTACAGATTATCTCAGATAATTCACCTATGTTCCATTCTCGCCGCCATTACCTTGGTTCAGTAATATATTCCTTCCCCAAACTCATGCAATCTTCTTCACATCCTAACTATCCAAATGTAGACCAGCAGCATCTGTATCAACTGGTGGCCTGTGAGAAATGCAGGGTTTCTGGCACTTCCACATACCTAAAGGATCATGATCTGCTTTTCTCAAGATCTCTAAGTGATCCATTTGCGCGTTAAAGAAGCACTGCTCTGAATAGATCCATGCATTCAGATTAACATGCCTTCAATCCATCCATCAGAAAAAGAATTCCCAACTCTGAGGCACAGCAACCTTATCACAATATTTTTTAATATGAAAGATTCACATATTACAAGGATTCAAAAATCATAGCTCAATAGTACCATCATACTGAGCTTGCTAATAGATAAATCAAGAGATCTTGCTGTTTGACTACCTTACAGCATTTTCCATTATGTCCCTAAAATAAAATTCAAACCTCTGGCATATAAGGCCTATGCTGTCCTGGGCACCATCTAATACCATTGAAATCACATACACATTTGCACTTCTAGATATTTTAAATAGTTACAATTTTTGAAACTTCTATTCTTTTTCTTGCCTTTGCATTTCTTACATACTCATTCTTTTGGCAGAAATATAATATCTACTCCTGGCCCTCGATTTCAATTTGCTGACCCTTTTAGCAAATGCATCTGTTGTGAAGCCCTCTCTGACATTAAACCTTCCTACTATACTATTTTACTTATATTTCTATGAGATCCCTTTTGAAACTCCAATATATGCATACATTTACACATATTTGTTTCAAATTTGATATATGCACTAGGTCTTGAAAACAGAGATAGGTATTCCATTCATTCATCTTTTTTTTTTTTTAACTTTTTAAATTGTGTAATGTAACATACAAAGCAAAGAGAGAAAAAAGCAACAGTTTTCAAAGCACTCTTCAACAAGTAGCTCCAAGACAGAGCCCAGAGTTTGTCATGGGCTACCAGACCATCCTCTCAGATTTTTCCTTCTATCTGCTCCAGAACATTGGAGTCTAGAAGGAATATATATACCTTTTATCGTCACTTTTTTCTTTTATGTGAAAAACAGCATATATACTAAAAAACAATACATTTCAAAGCACAGCACAACAATTAGTTGTAGAACAGATCTCAGAGTTTGAATGGGTTACAATTCCACAATTTTAGGTTGTACTCCTAGCTGCTCTAAGATACTGGAGACTAAAGGAAATATCAATACAATGATCCAGCAATCATACTCCTTTGTTAAATCCTATCTTCTTTGTATAATTCCACCATCACCTGTGATCGTTTTATCATACTCTTTAGGGGTATTTGGGCTATGGTCATTCTATATTTTTCATGTTGGAAGGGTCTGTCACTAAAATGGGGTAGGGAAATGGAACTCTATGATGTTCTGGAGAGCCTGGGCCCCTAGGTTTCAAGACTTATCTGGTCCAGGAATCCATATGGAGGTTGTAGGTTTCTGGAAAGTTACATTAGTGCATGAAACCTTTGTAGAATATTATATTATTGCTATAGGCATTCTGCAGAATTGGCTGCAGTGGTTTTGGTTGGGATTTGGCAAGTTGATAGGTAACAATGTCTAATCGAAGCTTGCGCAAGAGTGACCTCCAGGGTAGCCTCTCAACTCTATTAGAACTCTGCCAGCCACTGATATTTTATTAGTTATACTACTTTCCCTCCCCCCGTTTTTTCAGGATGAAATTATTGATCCCACAGTGCCAGGGCCTGACTCATCCCTGGGAGTCATCTACTGTCCTATTTTGCTAGCTGCTGGAATGCAACACACCAGAGACAGATTGGCTTTTAATAAAAGGGGATTTATTTTGTTAGTTCTTCAGAGGAAAAGCAGTTAACTTTCATCTGAGGTTCTTTCTTATGTGGGAAGGCTCAGTGCAATCTCTGTGGTCAGTTGTCAACTTGGCCAGGGGAAGGCACCTAGTTCTGTTGCTGTGGACATGAGCCAATGGTATGTGAACTTCATCTGTTGCTGATTACATCTGCACTCAACTAGGAAGCATGCCTGCTGCAATGAATGATATTTGACTTAATTGGCTGGAGCTTAAATGAGAGAGCGCAATGTAGCACAGCCCAAGCAGCCCGGCATACCTTATCTCAGCACTCGCAGCTCAGCCCAGGCCTTTGGAGATGCAGAAATGAATCACCCTGGGGAAAGTTATTGGAACCCAGAGGCCTGGAGAGAAGGTGAGCAGAGATTACCCTGAGCCTTCCCAAGTAAGAAAGAGCCTCAGATGAAAGTTAGCTGTCTTTCCTCTGAAGAACTAAGAAAATAAATCCCCTTTTATTAAAAGCCAATCCATCTCTGGTGTGTTGCATTTTGGCAGCTAGCAAACTAAAGCAGAAGGTTTCTGTGGAGATGTGTCTTCACTTATTCATTGGAGCCCTTTAAGAGGGAACCATTTTGGAAAATATGGCTGTTTGTGTCACTGCTTTCAGCTTTTCAGTAGAGCTATTATAGGTCATAAGGAAAGTTGATATTTAGTTTCTTAGAGAACCACCAAACTGTCTCCCATAGCAGCTGTCCATAATATGTTCCCATGAGCAGTGCATAAGTGTCCTAATTCCTCCACATCCTCTCCAACATTTATAGTTTCCTGTTTGTTTAATAGCAGCCATTCTTATAGGTGTGAGGTGGTATTTCATTGTAGGCTTGATCTGCATTCCCCTTATAGCCAATGAAAATGAACATCTCTTCATATGCTTTTGAGCCATCTGTATTTACTCTTCAGAAAAATGCCTATTCATATCTTTAGCCCATTTTGCAATTGGGTTGCTTGTTCTTTCATTGTTGAGTTTTTTTATTTCTTTATGTAATAGGATATCAAACCTTTGTCTGATGTGTGATTTCAAATATTTTCTCACATTGAGTTGACTACCTCTTCACTTATTTAAAAAATTCTTTTGACATGCAGAAGCATTTCATTTTGAGGAGTTCCCATTTATCTACTTTTTCTTTTGTTGCTTGTGCTTTGGATGTATAGTTTAGGAAGCTATCGCCTATTGCTAGGTCTTGAAGATGTTTCCCTACATTTTCTTCTAGAAGTTTATGGTGCTAGTTTTTATATTTTTGTGTTTGATCCACTTTTAGTTAACTTTTGTGTAGGGTGTAAGATAGGGGTCGTCTTTCATTCTTTTGGATATTGATATCCAGTTCTCTCATGTCCAATTATTGAAAAGACTATTTTGTCCCAATTCAGTGGATTTGAGTGCCTTGTGAAAAACAAGTAGGCCATAGATTTAGTGGTCTATTTCTGCACTCTCAATTAGATTCCACTGGTCAATACGTCTATCTTTGTGTCAGTACCATGCTGTTTTGACCACTGTGGCTTTACGATAAGATTTAAAGTCGGAAACGATTAATACTCCTACTTCATTCTTATTTTTTTAGTATGCTGTCAGCTATTCAGGGACTCTTTCTCTCCCAGCTGAATTTGGTAACTATCTTTTACAAGTTTTCAAAGTAGGTTGTTGGAAATTTGATTGGTACTGTGTTGAGTCTGTAGAATAATTTGGGTAGAATTAACATTTTAACTATATTTGACCTTATCCCTGAGTAGGGTATGTCTTTCTGCCTATTGAGATCTTCTTTGATTTATTTTAGTTTTTAGATCTTCTTTGATTTATTTTAGTTATGTAGTTTTCTATGTATAAGTTTTTAAGTCCCTAGTTAAGTTCATTCCTAAATACTTGTTCTTTTAGTTGCTATTTTGAACAGAATCTTTTCCTTAACTGACTCCTCAGTTAGGTCATTGCTTATGTATAGAAACTTTACTGATTTTTGCACACTAATTTTATACCCCACCACCTTGTTGAATTTGTTTACTAGCTCATGCAACTTTGTGGTAGATTTCTCAGAATTTTCCATGTATAGTATCATGTCATCTGCAAATAATGAAAAATTTTACTTCTTCCTTTCCAATTTGGATGTCTTATTTCTTTGTCCTGCCTGATTGCTCTAGCTAGAACTTCTAGCACAATGTTGAATAATAGTGGTGACAGTGGGCATCCTTGTCTCATTCCTGATATTAGGGGGAAGGCTTTCTACCTCTTTCCATTGTATATGATGCTGGTTATCAGTTTTTCATATATGTCCTTTATCATATTGAGGAAGTTACCTTTGATTCCTATGTTTTGAAGTGTTTTTCTTAGAAAAGCCTGTTGAATTTTGTCTAATGATGGTGAAAGAATGGATGAAAGAATAAAGGTATTCAAAATGCCTTCCAGTTTTTTACACTTGTATTGAATCTTCAGAGAGTATGTCATGACAATTGCAAGGTAATATAATATTGTAGAATACAATTTAAGAAGACATCTAAAATTGAGAGAGAATTTGAATATGACCTTAAGACAGTATGTTATATCCACTTTCCCACTCTGAAAACCTTAAAAGTTAAAAAAGTAAAAATGATGTATCTGGTTTACACCATCCCTTTCTTACCTATACAAGAATTTGAAGGTATTTGTGAAAGACAATCTTGTTTCTTTTAGCAGCAAAATGATCCTATATTATATATCTGTCAGATCTGTACTGTAGATTACCAAAAAATGAAAGATTTTATACTCAAATTAAGTATATTTCTTCTGAAAGAAATTGTTCCAATAACCTGTTCAATTATTCAGTGAATGTTCATGAAAAGATGAATTGTATAACATTACTATTATTGACTATAAAAGGCATCAAATATAAATATCATGAATTCTTTGATAGGCCTTGATTTTTTTGAAGAATAGTTTAAGTGGTTTACCATCATGAGGCATTCACTATCTTATATTTGATATAAATATTAGATCATATGTAAAGAAGATTCTATAATACAGTTTAAAATGCAATCATATAGAATAATTTCATATTGACATGACTATTCAATAATTAACATAATCTCTGTAACAAGAAGCCACATATTAGATATGTGCATTATTGCAATGGTAGATTGCAAATGAAGTTTGTGCTGAGGGTAGATCCTTTACTAAATTTGAATTCTATCCCCAGAGAAGACTGTGCAATTCCTATACAGCTAGATTCGTCACCAGATTGTTTAGTCCTAGCCCTAAAAATTCTTTCAATATTACATTATATATTTGTATAATGATATCTAAATAAGTTATGATGTTGCCTAAAAGTAATTACAGGAAATAATTGAAGAAAAAAGGATAGAAGCACTTAGGATACAAACAACCCCATTAATTTTCATAATTTCCCAAAAATATCTATATATTTTGGAACATCTGAATATATGTAATTTTCAGGCCTTCATGAAAAATTGCATAATCACAATTAAACTGAATCTATGTGTATCATTATAATTCAATATAACACCTTCATGCATAGTTTACAATGTGAAATGAGCCAATCTAGATTTCTTGAAAGTCCTAAGTCTTCTCTTCAACCTATATATGCTTTGCATTCCTAAACTATTTTTTTTTCTGTAAACAGGTTAACTGCCATGTTTACTATTTCTGTATGATATTTATTTATTCATTTGTTTATTATTTATTGATTACTTTCAGGCAGTTATTGAGAATTCTATGAAAAATAAATTTGTTACTATGAGGATAATAATGGGATGAGCAAAGGAAAACAGGCTAGTCCTAGAGCACAGATTTCAGGTACAGTGAGAATGAGAGCAGAATCTGAAGAAGGAGGTTGATACTAGATGGCAAATTTTGAAATTTATAGTCTATGTAGGTCTCCCTTCCAACGTCATGCCTCCTCAACTAAATGCATGATGGCGATTGGATCTGGCTTACATATCTTTGAAGCACTAGTATTAAGCATGTTTCTAAAGTCAGTTTAAGGAATCCTTTTCTTTCTTTAATTCAGAGAAAGTAACAGCTGTTATTTCTTCAAACATTGCCTTTTCTCAATTACCTCTATTTTTTCCCTAACAGATTTCATTTTAAATGAATTCCAGATCTTCTCAATCTCTTTCCATATCTTTGAATTGTTAACTTTTTAAAAAGTGAAGTAATATAATTATGGTAACTTTTTCTTTAAAGGGATAATTCTTCTGATTGATGTTATAGCATCCTTGATTGTTCTTCAGTGTGTTCAATATGCTTCATTAGAAGCTATATTTTCAAAATAAAACCTGTATTTGTTATAGTTTTCTTATTTTATTATTTTTGTTTGCTTATTTTCATAGATGCAATTCACTTCATTATCTGGGACTTTTGCACATATGTATTTTAAAGCCATCATAATTTCTCCATTAATCATTTCCTGAAATGACATTATTTTGTTGATCATTTTGTCTTTCTTTTTGTGGATTGTCCTTTCTCAAGTTGTGAAGCACATTCTGCATCACAATGAACCCATTGCTTTCCTGTTTCCTTGCTTCCAGGAGTGGTTGCGTTGGTTCTTGGGCTGCAACAGCAGTTTGGTGCAGTCAGCAGCTGAGGCTTTCAGGAGCAGCAACCAGTATTACTTCATGTTTGCTTTTTCATCTAAACCTACTTTTGTTTCACAGATAATTCTTTTCTTAATTTGTGCTCTGTTTTGAATTCAGTTACTTATTTGTAAATACCTTTGTGAGTGTTCCAACCTTAAGCTAGAACCACAATTGAAAGCACTCAATATTTTCGAATGGCCCTATCTTGGGATTTTAAGTATGTAGCTTTTTTATTTGGCTTTGAAAAATAGATTTTTTTTTTTTTTTAGGCAAGGATGGAGTAGGGATAAAGGAGAGACAAAATTCAGTCAGAGTCTTCATTTAGCAACACATGGAAATAGAAGCATAAAAGATATTTAAGGAATGATGGTTTTATCCTGGCCCATCATAGGATTCAGGCAGAAACCAGAAACAAGAATGAAATGGAAGCATTGGCTTAAATCAAAGATGGTATTAATGAATTGCCTAAATATATCAAATTGTAAGTGTTATGTAAGTGGAGACTTTGCAAGTTTTTTACTTTTGGGGTAACTTGAGCAACTAATTCCAAACTTTCCGAGAAACTATCATCAAGTTGGTATTGAAAGTGATTAATAATTATATTTAGGTTGATATTGCTGATTAAGAGTCTACATATGAAATAGTATGATAAGAAATTATAGAAAACACTTTGTTCTATAAGTACTATTTAACATAGTTAAATCTAATACCATGTTTTGATACATTATACTGCTACATTTTGGGGCATCAATTAATAAATCTTATTTATTATTTATTGATACTTACAAGCAGTTATTAAATTATAAATCTTAAGTTCAATAATCACAAAAGCCAGTGACTCATTTTATGCAAATGTCGCAGAAACTCAACTGTTTATGCTTAATGACCATAAAATCATAAACCTGTAAAGGACTTTAAGAACTAGTCTTGTCTAACACTCTGACTCCATCTATGTTTTATGTACTATAGTGACATTCAAAATCTAAGCTGACTTTCATATCTGAACAACCTCCTAATTTTTTTTAAGTATATTGGCTCCCATTTTTAGTTCATTTTTGATTTGTATGAAGTTCACTAGCTTTGTATTTTTAGTTCATTTTTGATTTGTATGAAGTTCACTAGCTTTGTATTTTTATCTCTAATGGTTCAGAAAAAGAAGAAAATCACAAGCACAGCAATATTATTAAGAAATCTTAATGTCTCTATTTCCAACTGTCATCTCAAAGCTTTATTACACGCCACAGATAAAAATACTATTGTTTTTGTTTGCTTATTTTTTTAGAAAAATGACACCAATTTTCTCTATTTTGCCTTAAAAATGATTTTTGCAAAATGTGACTTTAACATCATCTCATTAAATAAAACTGCTCTTTTTATGTTAATCCTGTTTTTAAAAAGGGCAATTAGAAAGAAAATAAGATTAATTACTTTTAATTTTTCAACAAGAGATATAATGGATCTAAAGACTTATGTTTCTTTTTCTGAACACAACTCCCTGATTGATGTGTTTCCCAGTGTTGTAAAGAATTGTTCTTAATTGTCCTATGTTAAGTCTTAATACAGCAAGTAAGAGTATCTTGACTTTAAGCCAGTTTGAAAAGAAAAAAAAATCAGAGTCAAAATAGGTAGAAAAGTGTACACTTCAGCAGCATATATACTAAAATTAGAACGATTCAGAGACGATTAGAATGGCCCCTGTGCCAGGATGACATGAAAATTTGTGAAGCATTCCATATTTTTAAAACTATATGCTAATAAACTAGACAATGTAGATGAAATGAGCAACTTCCTAGAAAAGCATGAACAGCCAACATTGGCTTGAGAAGAAATAGAGGACCTCAAAACACCAATCACAAGTGAAGTGATTGAAACAGTTAGAAAGCTCCCCAGAAAGAAAAGTGTAGGACAAGATGGCTTTACACATCAATTCTATCAAACATTCAAGAAATAATTAGTACCAACCCTGCTTAAACTCTTCAAAAAAATTGAAGAGGTAAAGTTACCTTACTCATTCTCTGAAGCCAACATCACCCTAATAAAAAATCCAAGGTATTAAAGAAAATAACAGATCAATCTCTTTAATGAATACAAATGCAACAATCTTCAATAAAATACTCACAAACCAAGTCCATCAGCACATTAAAAGATTTGCATACTATGACCAAGTGGGATTTACTCCAGGTATGTAAGGCTGATTCAACACAAGAAAATCAATTAATGTTACACATCACATCAATATATCAAACAGAAAAAACATGTGATCATCTTGATAGATGCAGAAAAGACATTTTGCAAAATTCAACACTCTTTCTTAAGGAAAACAATTCAAAAGATAGGGATAGAAGGGAACTTCCTCACCATGATAAAGGGAATATATGAAAAACCCTCAGCTAACATCATACTCAATGGGGTAAGATAGAAAACATTCCCTCTGAAGTCAAGAATAGGACAAGGATCCCATAGTCATCATTTATATTCAACACTGTGTTGGAAGTATTAGCCAGAGCAATTAGGCCAGAAAAATAAAATAAAATTGGAAAGGAAGAAGCAAAATTTCACAGTTTGCAGGTGACTTGATATTACTGCCAAATTCCAAAAAAATCTATAGAAAGTTACTAAAACTAATAAATGAATACAGCAAAGGAGTAAGGTACAAGATTAACACCCCCAAATCATAGTGTTTCTATGCACTAGTAATGAGCAATCTGAGGAGGAAATCAAAGCAAAAATTTAATTTACAATAGTAACAAAAAGAATAAAATATTTAAGAATAAATTTAATAAAGACCACAAAGGTTCTGGGCACAGAAAACTACAAGAAATTGTTAAAAGAAATCAAAGATGACCTAAATAAATGGAAGAGCATACCATATCCATGGATTAGAAAATTAAATATAGCTAGAACATCAATTCTACCCACACTGATTTAAAGATTCAATGCAATGACAATTAAAATCCCAACAAGTTATTTTGTAAAAATAGAAAAACCATAACCAAATTTGTCTGGAAGGACAGGGTGCCACAAATAGCTAAAAAAATCTTGAGAAAGAAAAATGAAGTGGAGGGTTTCACATTTCCTGACTTTAAAGCATATTCCAAAGCTACAGTGGTTAAAACAGCATGGTACTGGCATAAGATAGATATATGGACCAATGGAATTGAAATGAGTGTTCAGAAATAGATGCTGTCATCTACAGATAATTCATCCTTGATAAAGCAGTCAAGCCAACTCAACTGAGACAAAATAGCCTCTTTGATAAACAGTGTTTGGAAAACTGGATATCCACATCCAAAAGAAAGAACCCTATACAAAAATAAACTCAAAATGGATCAAAGACATAAAAATTAGAGCAAAGGCCATAAAACTTTTAGAAGAAAATGTAGGAAAATATCTTCTACATCTTGTGAAAGGAGTGATTTTCTTAGACCTTATGCCCAGAGCATGAGCAATGGAAAAAGAAATACATAAATGTGATCTCCTCAAAACTAAGAACTTGTGTGCATCAAAGGACTTTGTCAGAAAATTTAAATGGCAGCTTATGAAACGGTATATAATATTTGGAAACCACATATAAGATAAGACTTTAATTTCTAGAACATATAAAGAGATTCTATAGCTCAACAACCAAATGACAAAAGCCCAATTAAAAAATGGGCAAAAGACATGGTTAGACATTTTTCTGAAAAGCAAATAAAAATGGCTCAAAAACATTTGAAAAGATGCTCAAAGTCACTGGCTATTAGGGAAATGCAAATCAAAACCACTATGAGATATCATTTCACACCTACTAGAATGGACTTTACCAAAAAAAAAAACAGGAAACAATAAGTGCTGAAGAGAATGTGGAGAAAAAAGGCACACTTATTCACCGGTGGTAATGTAAAATGGTACAACCATTCTGGAAGGCAGTTTGATGGTTCCTTAGGAAGCCAAGAATAGAATTGCCATATGATCCAGCAATCTCATTATTAGGTATATATTGGAGAAACTGAGGGCAGAGACACAAACAGACATTTGCATACCATTGTTTATAGTAGCATTCTTCATGATTACCAAAGGATGGAAAACAGTCCAAATGTCCATCAACGGACAAGTGGCTAAACAAACTGTGGTATATACATATGATGGAATATTAGAAAGCTGCAAGACAGAATAAAGTCATGAAACATTTAACAACATGGATGGAACTTGAGGACATATGCTGAAAGAAATTAGCCAGAAACAAGAAAACGAATACTATATATTCTCACTAATATGAGCTAATATTAATGAGTGAACTTGGAGAGTTAAAACTGAGAACACAGGTTATCAGGAGATAGAAGGAGTGTAGGGATTGGACATTTGATGCCAAAGGAGTACAGAATATTCAACAGGACTGATTGTAAAAATTAAGAAATGGATAGCAAAATACTGTCTTACAGTAGCACAATATGTAAGTACACTGAGTGAAGCTGAGTACTTCATTAGAATGGCTGAGGGAGAAGGGCTGGTGACATATATGACACGAGAAGGAAAGACAAAGGTAAGGAGTGGGATGGCAGAACTTAGTGATGCTTAGAGTAGATAATAATGATGATTGAATATGAAAATATAAGAATGTTTAGGGAGAACAAATGAATGTCAATATTGCCAGGCATTGAAAATATGATTTTATACTTGGAAAAATACAGTCAATGCAAACTAGAGCTATAATCAATAGTAACTTTTTAATATGCTTCCATTGAATGTAATAAATACAATATGTCAAAGCTAATCAATAGCAGGGGATATGGGGAAGGGGTAGGGGATTCTTTGTAGAAGAAAAATTAATATCCTCATATAGATTGTAGTGCTGAAGGCATGGCTATGTGATTATACAAAATACTGGCACATTGAATGCAACATCACATTAAAAGAGTTACAGAACAAGTTCAGATGGGTTTTATTTCAGCTTTGGGATGTTGCTTCAGCATAAGAAGATCAATTAATGTAATACATCACTTTAAGAAATCAAATGGGAAAAAAAACACAGGATAATCTCAACTGACAGAGAAAAGGCATTTGGCAAAATTTAACATATTTCTTCATAAGAATACTCTGAAAAGGAGGAATAGAAGGACATGTTTTCAACTTGATAAAGGACACATATGAAAAACCTACAGCTGACATCATACTCAATGGAGAAAGGCTGAAAACTTTTCTACTAAGATCAGGAACAAGACAACGATGCCCACTGTCACCATTGCTATTCAACATTGTGCTGAAAGTACTAGTTAGAGAAACTAGGTAAAAAAAAAAAAAAAAAGAGAGGCATCCCAATTGGAAAGAAAAAAGTATAACTTTTATTATTTGCAGATGACTTGATGTAGGTCGAAAATTCCCAAAATCTATAGCATAGTCACTAGAACTAATAAATGAATATAGCAAAGTGGCAGGGAATATGACCAAATCCAAAAAATCATAGTGTTTCTATGCACTAGTAATCAGCAATCTGAGGAAGAAGTCAAGAAAAAAATTCCATTTACAATATAGCAGCAAAATCAAATATTTAGTAATAAATTTAATCAAGGCCACAAAAGACATAGATACGGGAAACTACAAGAAATTTCTAAGAGAAATCAAAGGACACCTTAGTAAGTGGTAGAACATCCCACTTCCTTGGATTGGAAGAATCATGGATTGGAAGACTAAATATAGCTAAGATGTCAAATCTACCCCAACTGATTTATAGATCCAGTGCAATACCATTACTATACCAACAACTTACTTTGGAGAAATAGAAAAACCAATAACCAAATTTATTTGGAAAGGTAGGGGGCCCTGAAAAGCTAAAAATATGTTGAGCAAGAAAAATGTAGTTGAAGGACTCACACTCCCTGACTTTAAAGCATATTACAAAGCTACAGTGGTCAAAACAGTATGGTACTGGCATAAAGATAGATATACTGACCAAAGTAATTGAATTGAGTGTTCAGAAATATACCCTCTCATCTATGGATGATTGTTTGGAGAACTGGATATGCATAAAAGAATAAAAAGAGGACCCATCTCTCACAGTTCATAAAAAAATTAACTCAGAATCAATCAAAGACCTAAACAATAAAGCTAAGACCATAAAACTTTTAGATGAAAATTTAGGGAAATATTTCTAGATCTTGTGGTAGGAGATGTTTTCCAAGACCTTATACACAAAGCATGAGCAATGAAAGAATAGCTAAATGGTATCTCTTCAGAATTGAAGACCTGTGCATCAAAGGACTTTGTCAGAAAGTTAAAAAGGCAATCTATACAATAAGAGGCAATATTTGCAAACTATATATCAGATAAGGGTTTAATATCCAGAAAATATAAAGTTATCCTACAGCTCAATGACCAAAAGACAAACAACCCAATTAAAAAATGGACAAAAGACATGGACAGACATTTTTCAGAGGAGGAAATAAAAATGGCTTGAAAAGATGCTCAAAGTCACTGGCTATTAGGAAAATGTAAATAAAAACCAAAATAAGGTATCTCACACAGAATGTCCATTATCAAAAAAAGCAGGAAACGACAAGTGCTGGAGAGGATATGGAGAAAGAGATACACTATTCACTGTTGGCAGGAATGTAAAATGGTGCAACCATTCTGGAAGGTTATGGAGAAAGAGATGCACTATTCACTGTTGGCAGGAATGTAAAATGGTGTAACCATTCTGGAAGGCATTTTGGCAATTCCTCAGGGAGCTAAGTATAGAATCGCCATATGACCCAGCAATCCCATTATTGGGTATAAATTTGGAGGAACTGAAGGCAGGGACACGAACGGATATTTGCACATCAATGTTTATAGTGGCATTATTCACAGTTGCCAAGAGATTGAAACAGCCCAAATGTCCATCAATGGACAAATGGATAAAAAAACTGAGTGGATAATCAAACTGTGGTATAGGCTTATAGTGTTAAGATAGAATAATGTCATGAAGCATGCAACATTTTGGATGAATCTTGAGGCCATTATGTCGAGTGAAATTTTTCGGAAACAAAAGGATAATTACTGTGTGGTCTCACTATTATGAACTAACATTAATGAGTGAACTTGGACAGTTAATGTTTAGAATACAGGGTTCAGGAGTAAAAAGAGGGTAGAGATATGATGTTGAAGGAGTACAAAGTGCTCAACAGGATTGATTGTATAGTTCAAGAAATGGAAAGCACAATACTACCTGATGGTAGCATTATATTGTATGTACATCAAGCAAAGATGAGTGTGAGTATGGTTGAAAGAGGAAGGCTAGGGGCATGCACAATAAGAAGGTAGGGCAGAAGATGAAGACTGGGACTGTATAATTTAGCGAAAATTTGAGCGATCAATGTTTATGATTAAATGTACAATATAAGAATGCTTTTACATGAGGGAGTACAAATGACTGTCAACATTGCAAGGTTTTGAAAATGGGATGGTATACAGAAAAAATACAGTCAATGCAAATTAGAGTCTATAGTTACCAGTAACATTGTAATATGCTTCCAAAAAATACGAACAAAGGCAACATATCAAAGTTAAATGTCAATAAGAGAGGGATATAAGGGAGAGGTATGGGATTCTTAGTGTTTGTGATGCAAGTGGATTCCTCTCTAAGCATCTGTGGACATTCACTTTCCTCCTCTGAGACACGACTCTGGATTCTACCTTGCTTAGAATCTCATGGAAGGCATATGGCCATTTCTGCTGGGCTCTGCATTTCCAAATGTCTGGGTCTTGTTTTGGTTCTGTAGGTTCGGGCAGTTCTGCTCTCCAAGAGCCTGCATTGGCTCCAAGCTTTCTCCAAAATGTTTCCTTTTTTAAAGGACTCCAGTAAACTAATCAAACCCCCCCCTGAACTGGTGGAGTCACACCTCCATCTAACCGAAAGGTCATACCCACAATTGAAGGCACCACATCTCTGCAGAGATAATTTAATCAAAAGTTTCTACCCTACAATATTGAATCAGGATTGAAACAAATGGCTGGCCCCACAAGATTGGATTAGAATTAAAGCATAATATCTACCTTTATTTCTCTGCTGATTTCTCTGTTTCGCGCATCATGAAATTTCCTCTTACTTGACTTACTCCTTCATTTCCAGGAGGACCTTTGCCACAAGTTTACTAAGAAAGCATGAATGTCTCTCATCAATTGTAGCAAAGATAACACAAGAATGCAAACTGTTAAGAAATAGGGGTGAGTATATGGGAACTGTGTATTTTCTGCTTAATCTTTCTGTAAACTGACAACTTCTGTATAATAATAATAGAAAAGAAAGGATGAACATGAGTTTTTTTTTTAGCCTTAGACTGTCTAAAATGGCTTTATAGTCACAATTGGTTGACAATCTTTATGTAAATGCCTTATCGTACCTGGTAAAATCAAAAGGTTGTGAGTTTTTCTTATTTGTATAATGAAGAAACCAGGGTAGAAAAGTCATAAGAATTAAAGGATTCAAACTAAATTGCATGACTGTGATTGGTCAGAACTATATGATTTTCTTACTTCATTCTTTCTTCCTTGATGAAGGTTTGCTTCTATAGGAATCTATTCACATAAAAACAAGGATTTCCATTTTTGCATAACTCCCAGTTCCTGATTCAGTCCGTTATAAATTTACATTTAATAAGAATTATTTTATTTTTAAAATATTAAATAAGAAATTTAAAGTAACCATTATTCAGAAAGGTTGTGCTTAGACCATAGTATTCATATATCTTTTATATAGAAAATACCTTATTTGTTTTTCAATTTGCATCATTCAAATCTTGAGTATAAATACAATAATTATGGTTGTTTTAATTATCTTTTACTTATGAAAGAAATTTTACCAGGATATCACAAAATATTCTTAGAAACAAAGTCTCAATGGTGTCTAAGAAGGTATGAACACAATATTTTTCAAGAAAATTTTCTACCACAACAAAAAAAATTGATTTAATTATGAAATATATATAGGTAGAAGCTACCTATACCCAATCAGTATTCATATCCAAGAGATCTTGGGAATGAAAGGGAAAAGGAAGGGTATATGGAGTGATAGAAGAGGAGTGAATGATGGAGCAGCTAAAGTACGTTATTTTTAATGCAATAATAATATAGGCAAACAAGCATTTCTCCTTTGCGTTAGAGAATAGTGTCTGAAAATCCAAGGTCACCTTGTTTTAGGGAAAACTATCTTGGAGATTTTTAACATAAGCTAATGTACTAATTTTGAAGATCAGTCTATGGAAGTAATGGAGAAAATATTATTTTGTACTTTAAAACCTAGAAATTAATTTAACTAGCAATTCATAAAAATCTAAAAATCTACTCAAACAATAGTAGCATCTGCTACTGAAAGCAATTTTGAGGAAAAAAATAACTGGGAAAATATATAGCAGATAAAACTTATCCTTTTAAAATCCTTATAAGCTATACTATGCATGTGAAAAGATGCTTACTATCATCTGTAATAAAACATGCAAATTTTAAAAAAGATACCATTTCTCCTGAATGGTGCTTTAATTAATGAGATATAGTTGATGCATTTTAATTGGCACCCACTTTAATTGATGAGACTATGAGGAAATAAGCACCTTCATATCTTTCTGAACCAGTGTGGGGATTTGCTTGACTTACCTGAAGGGCTGTATGCATAAAAGTTATAAATGTGTGCACCCCTTGACCTAGCAATCACACTTCTAACAATATATGCAGGGAAAAATAATTGGAAAAGTGCAAAGTTGTATAAAATGTTTCCCACAGTATTATTTACAGCATCCAAATAGCAACATCATCTAAAATGTCAATGGGGTAGGGCTAGGTTAAATAAATTAAGATATAGTAGTAAAATAGAAAGACATTTGGCTATTAAATATTAATAAAGGCAATAAAAATCCTTTATTACCCCAGGGAATATTCAGAAGATAATTTTAATTTAAAACCAACAGGTTATAAAACAGTATGTAAGTTTGATCTCATTTTTATGGAGGAGGGATGCACACAGACATGCACACATGCAGACACATGGATTGAAAGAAATCTGGAAAGTTATGTTAACAAATGATTAAAAGTAGTGATCTTTGGGTGGTTGTTTGGTGGCACCTTTTCCTTCGAAATTTATATTTCTCTGTGTTCTTTTTTTTAACCTTAGAATATATTACATTTTTATAAAAAATATGTTATTTATATTATTAAAGCTATCGGGCCCATATAAGTACATGTGATACGCCCAAATGTTAGAATGAACTGAATTACCTATTCACATTTGTTCTGTTTATTTCTGATCAGAAGAGAAAATAGAACATCTAAATATCCGCTTTAAGCATCTATTTTTTTAAAAAAACTCGAATATTGGTTATTAATAATACATTTCCAGTTTTAAAGTCCACACAATTTAATTTTTCTGTGAGGGGCTCAAAATGAATAAAAATGAGGTTTGCTTTATATTTATTTTATATCTGCTTTAAAGCAGAAATCAATTCAAAACCAATTGGAAATGGAAACTCATAAAGAATGTACTTATGAAATCTAGTCTGTAAATTAATTCCCATTAATGTATTATTGATGGTTATACAATGTAAACCTTTTGCACAATAACAACAAAAAAAATGTGTAAGTTCTCCTACATACAAACTTTGGTAGCAAAATGTCAGATTTCAAATTTATATTAGATTTATTAAGCTCTCAGAATCTATATTTTAGGTCTGCTGAGTAACATTTCAGCAAGTTATTTGCCAAGCATCTTTGATTCTCTTTCAAAAAAATTATTTTTATGAAATGGATGGAATGTAGTTGGATAAAGGATAACATTTTAAATTTTAAGCAAGAAGTGGGAAAACAGCCATCATGAATGGTTCTCTTCTCTGTTCTCACAAAGCCTCTAATTCTTTCTAATTAGGAAATACATGTGCTTCCAAGTGTGCATTTTTAATAACATATTGAGTGCCAGAGGTCAGCCATTATTTACATAAAAATGGGAACTGAGATGGCAACACAAAATCTGATGTTAATATCAAAAGGCAAAATGTTAATAAGAAAGGCTTCTGGAACAAAAGACATTATCTTAGTCCATTGAGTTCTTTTGATTATTCATTTCGTATACTTATAAGCTGATTCAAATCACAATTGAAAAAAAACCCATCAGGTGCTCTGATGAGCAATGGCTCTCAAGACCCGTTATTTATTTATTTATTTATTTATGTATTTATTTATTTATTTATTTATTTATTTATTTATTTTTTGCATGGGCAGGCACCGGGAATGGAACCCAGGTCTCTGGCATGGCAGGTGAGAACTCTGCCTACTAAGCCACCGTGGCCTGCCCAAGACCTGGCATTTTTATCACTGGAGAAATGATGCTAGAAGGACCAAATAGGCATGGCATGTGATCTAGAAGTCACTAAAAATGGACTAATCATAGATATGTAGTGCCAAGTACCATTTCCGAGTTAAAGAATGTATATATGTCGGTAATAAAAATCCATAGAATTCAATAAATATATAAACTGAAATTTTCACATGTACTTTCCTATGAAGTAATAGTTTTAATAAAATTAGAATTGTCCTAGAACTTCACCTTGAACAATTTCTTTGTCCTTTCACTTCTAAAGAAGACTAGGTATCAACTAATTAACTCACATACTGTGCATGGAACAAAGCCCAGCTCATAAAACGTGCTAAATAAAGATTTTCTATTTTTAATATTAAGATGCTCTTTGTTAAGTACAGAATGCAATTTTGATTTTGAAAATTTTAAAATATGTATTTATGGAACTGAGTAAATGTAAAGCATCACATAGAACACTGCAAATTTAAGAGTGATTTGCAGACCTCCTTCTGCTTCTTGGAGAGTCTGCCATTCCTGTCTTCCCTCCAACTTACCCAGTAGACCATTAGGCATTAGGACTAACCTCGTCATGCCTCTGTCCCTGTTCCTACAGGTCACACAAAATCCCAGGACTCCCAGAGCATCTCTCATACCCTGGATTTATAGTCCATGCTACCCTTAATCTGACCTCATCTCCCAACCCTTCAGATTCACCCTCCAGTTCCGCTATCTTGTTCTGGGTCCCAGAGGCTGGCATGTGTGGGCTGCATCAACATTTCTTTTTTACTCTAGCTTCTGTTTGGATTCAGCCAACAGGAAACACTGGCAGAAAATCTGAGAACGAACAAATTTGGTATATTTACTCCGCAGATTGTCTCCCTGAGAAATCACTGTGAATTAACTCTCTCTAGACCAAAATTTGTAGTTTGTATCAGGCGACCTCTCCACACAACTCATTCTCACTGTCAGTTTCATTAACTACCCCCTCCTCTTGCTTCTTCAGGCAAACAGGAAGCAATGGTGCTCTGCCTTCACTCTCCCTTCAAATTTCCCCTTAGCCTCCCCAGTTATCTGTAAGTAGTTCCTATGTTAGACTCCCCTCTGACCAATCTCACATTGTGCAATCTGAGTGTGCCATGTGTTTCTTAACCCGAACTAACACACACCCCAAATCCTAAAATTTATCCATTTTCCCCACCATAATCTACCATCTGAACCTAGAAAAATCCGATATCCTCATCTTGTCAACTTTTCTTTCATCTTGCTTGAACTGAAAGTAGGCTCTCCCTTGAGAATGCTGTGGCTCTTTCATTAAGTGGTTGTTCTTTACCCTGCACTTATGATACCAGCTTGGTATTTGTTGTTCCTGCCTCCACCCTAAAATTTCCGACTTTAAATTATATGTATGACTAAACCACTATATTCTCCACCTTGTTTCTATCATCTACAGACTCCCCACACCTTATTACTGATTACCTGGCAAACCTCAACACTATTTAAATCCACTTAATGAAGCTAGTTTGGCAAGGAAAAAGTTACAGAGCCATGATACCTTATCTCAATTTTAAGGTGAGATCACCAGTATCATCTGAGTCCATTGTTCTTCACAGCAATTCCACTAGACTTCTCTGATTCATTATTTTTCTGACAAATATAAGCATTATCTTAAACACTGCTTCCCCTCCTCAACCTCCAATAATCCCATGCTCATTCTCACACATAGAAAATAGAATTAACTCCTACCAACTCCCACTCTAACCTTAACCAACCCACATACATCCAAATTTATTTTCTCTGCCTTTCCTCTTGCTACTATCAATCAGTGATTTTTAAAATCAATTACATCTTTTCCAAGACAGCCTTTTGCAAATGCCTAGACCTGTTCTCATTTGTGAGGTAATTGGAGGGAAATATTGGTATTTAGAAGCCAGAGGCCAGAGGTAATCAACAGACTGCAATGTGGGACAATCACGGCCTTCAAAATAAGTTTTCCTGTATCCCTCACAAGTTTTGAATAATCTGTATCCCTTACGACTTTTGACTATTTTGGAGGCCTGTTTAAAATTATTTGTCTTTAGGGCATAATTCTGCTTTGGAGGTGAATATAAAGAAAAGTTTACCTGATTTTAATGCACTCTGAGTTGACAGTGAAGTTCACTAAGAATCTATTATAGAGAGAAGATTTTACTTTGGTTTGTTCATAAATTTACCAAGAACTGTACACCAGTTTTGAAAACTAAGTAACTAGCAATAACAAAGCTCATTTTATCCTGAGCACTTGACTACAATATAATACAACTCTGTCTGTCCATCCTCGCACCTGTTATGTTAACACGGATTCTCCTTGTCATCATTTAATGACTTCATAATCATTTAACGATTTCATCAGGTTACCAGGTAAAGTCCAGCTCTAGAAATTAAACTAACCAATTATTATTTTATCATAGGTTATCTGCTTTTTTCTCATTTTGGACATTTTGTTGATATTTTTAAAATTAATTGTTAAAGTGTTATACTAAAGAGATTTTAATTTTGGGATAATAAAGGAAAAGTTACCAAACACTTGATATGAAAAGAGGTATTGGGCCTGGTGACTATTAGAACCATCGTATTTGTTTACAGGCCATGCTCCTTTCAAAGTTCAAACTTGTACTCTGTAAAGTAGTCCCATTGCTTTTTCTTTCTCAACAATTGGCCTCATCTCTTTCTTGCACTTCATTTATTCAAAGATTGGCTGTATCATTCTCCAAAGAATATAAACATGCTTTGATTGATCCCATATAAGGCAAAAGCTTTCCTTGATACTGTTTGCTTTCTAGCACATATTTCTACTTTACTTTCAGCAAAACTCCTAAATAATAGCATATTAATCACTGTTACTTAATCTTACACTTTCTATCCCCTCTTGAACCTAGTTCATTTGAGTTGTTTTCTCTACTGCTATGCCAAAATATCTCTTGTCAAGAACAGTAACACCTTCACACTGCCAACTCCACCATTCTGTTTTTACTTCTCATCTTACTGGCTTATCACAAGATTTAACTCAATGAAATTTTTTTTCTAGAAGCTTTATATGTTGGGAATCATTACTCAGATTTCTTGTCTTCTTCTAGTGACCTCATCCAATCTCATGACCTCAGTTTTCCTCTATATACTGATGTCTTCTGAATTTACTCCTCCAGTCTGGACCGTGTCCAGAACTAAAGATTTGCTTCTCCAACTTACTAGATATCTACTTTTGAAGACTAACATGTTCCTCAAGCATAATGTTTACAAATATGAACTTCTAATTCATTCCCCAAATCTTCTTTGTTTTTCATATCAAATGCTGTCCAGTCCCTTCTTCCCATTTCAGGCCAAGAACCTGGGGGTCATCTTTGACCTCTTTCTCACTTCCCATATCCAGTCACTTAATGACAAACCTCATTAATTAAAAAGTTGCTAAATAGTTTTTCTCTCTCTAATATTGTCCCTCTGTAGTCTATTTTTCACCCAGCAGACAGAAGGACCTTTCAAACATGTAGTTCAGATCATTTTGTTCCTCTGCTCAAATGTCCTAACCTGAACCATCTCTTTGAGGGAAAATTTCAAGTTGTTACAAGAGCCTAAATGAAATGGGTTGAGCCTATTTTCTGAACTTATCTATGTCCACCGCATTCCTTTACCCCAGTCTAGCCTAGTCCATGGGTACCACTACACTGCTTGAATATCACCAGCAGGATTTTGTCTCAGGGTCTTTGCTCTTGTTTGTATCTCTCTTCCCTTCTATTCATATGGCATGACCTTCATGCCTTTAGGATTATCACTTTTAAAGTGTGTCATTGACCAACCATCCTAGAAAAAAAAACAGCAACCTTTACCTCTGCAGCAACCTTTTCTAGTTCCCTTATTTGGCTTTCTTTTCTCCATAGTCCTCGTCATCTTTTGACAGCATCTGTATTTACTTTATTTATTCATTAGCCCTTTCACCTTTTAGAGTGAAAGCTCTATTTGGATAGGAACTTCCCCTGACACATTCAATAAATACATATTGATTAAATGAATGACAAATTAACAAATTTTACAGATTTTAGTCTTTATTCATTTTATCTTACAAATTAGCCAACTGTCATGGTCAGGTTCATGTATCAACTTGGTCAGGTGATGGTGCCTGGTTGTCTGTTCAGGCAAGTGCTGGCCTGTCTGCTGATGTGAGGACATTTCACGGACTTAAATCATGATCACATTGGCTACCCAACAAGGGGAGTGTCTTCCACAATGAGCGATGCTTAATCTAAACACCAGAGGTTTTAAGGAGGATTCAGAAGAGACAATCACTCTTCCTGCTTCAGCCAGCCAGCCTTTCTTGAGAGTTCACTGAGGACCTTCATTAGAGCTGCCAGCTTGTGACCTGCCTTACAGACCTTGGACTCTACCCCCATGGTTATGTGACACACTTTTATAAATTTTATGTTTACAGATATCTCCTGCTGATTCTGTTTCTCCAGAGAACCCCAGCTAATACACCAGCCATTCCCCATTAGTTTCTGGCTCCCACACTGACAACAAATTGATTTTTAATTTGAAAACTATTTGTGAAATCAATCTCTCTACTGAGAACATTACAGCAAAAATTTCTTTAAGATTTTCTCAGGTTTCTAGTTTTTATACATGATAATCTTAGGCAAATCTGAATAGAAAATACCTTCATTAGATTCTTAAGTTTATCACAAACATGCGGGGGATGAGGGAAATGGTTAGGGACATGAGAGATGATCCCTTGGTGACAAATCGCCTCAGGTTGTGGCATGAAGGGCACAGGTGTTCAGCAGGGGAGTGGCTGCTCATGTTGATTATTTTCCGGCACTTTCCGTGGTTTGAATGGTAAGTGAATGAACTGCATAAATTGCTAATAAATGGATTCCAAAAGCTTTGGAAATTCAGTGAACACACGGAAGAATGATCACGATAATTATAGATAATAGTCTGTTATACTACCTTGGAGGTATTTTGAAGCTGAAAAATTGTAATGAATTTCTATTACCTACCTGCATATGACTTTGGGCAAGTTACTTAAATTATCCTAGCCTCCATTTCCTAATTTGTGCAATGGGGATAACAATAAACCTACCTCATGAGGTTTTTGTGAAGATCCAGTGATTTTCTACATATAAAATACTTAGAATAATGGTTAGTATAAATAAGTATATGATTTAGCAATTTTTTTCACTTCTCTAATCTAGAATTATTGACTTTATGTTAAATTCATTGTTAATATTTTGAAAGATTAAAAGTGATTTTTTAAATTGCTTTTGTCTAAATGCATTCTTTTTGAAATTTCTAGAACATTTTAATATGCTGAGGTACAATGAATGTTTGGATTTTGTGAAAGACCATTTTGAGCCCAGAAATTTTTTAAAATGCACAGCAGAAAACTAGCTCTACCTTATAAATTGTAGTCCTCAACAATATAATCAAAGACCAAACTTCTACGCAGGCCATTGCTTTCATTCATAGGCTGGTAGTTCATTGTAGTTAGCTTTAAGAAATAGAAGTAAATCATTAGAAGAGTGCTTCACCATTATTATTTGAGAAATCCTATCCCAAGATATTGGGTCTAACATTCACACTTTTTGATGAATGAACTCTCTTATGACATGAAGGGGCCAGGATTAGATGGAACCTGGCAGTAAATACTGTTCCTGTCAGGCCCAAGTAAGCAGTGGTATTTCAGCATTTTTTTTTATATAATTAAGCTTCATCCTTACTGTAGGAGATGGATTTAATCAGCCATATGATTCACATTACATGTCAAATGATCAAAAACTGAAACATTGCACACTAATGTCTTCTGATTTTGCAGATCTCGGTTATAGGGCATAAAAATAACAAGAAGATAATTTATAACGAATGTCCTTCCTTTACCTTCTCATATGCTTCTTTTTATGAACCAAATATCTCTACAAATTCTAACACAATTGACTTCTAGCTGTGAAAATGTTCCCATGGGGGTTAAATAACAAATTAACAGTAGTTTGGGTAAAGGTTTCCTAATTAGCTGATCAAGACTGTCAGGCCATGAGAGGAAGCTCACCACCATGATATTCTTAACACTTGAGAAATTCCTCACTCATCATCCTTCCCTCTTCCCTGTTAATTCTGTCTGATTAGTTCAGAAGCCTTGAAATCAGTTTAGCTTTTGTAAGGAAGCACAGTTGCAGTCTTTCTTTTCTAAATATGTTTGCTGTCAGCAAGCCAAAAGTACGTTGCAAATCTTCTGTAAGCTTCATCTGAGGAGAACCAAGGTTTATAATAAGAAGGCTATTTGCATATAAATTATGACTAGAATATAAGGAGGAGTGGAGGCTGAGAAATGCTATTATTTAGAAAGAAAATAGAGGGCAATCTCTAATATAATACCATTTTTAAAAGTTTTATGGGATTGGATCATTTGTATTTCTTGTAACATGACCAGCTGCAAGTTGAGGGGGAAATTTTGGCAATCTGCAAGACACTCAGCCAAGAATTTGTATGACATTTAATTGGAGATCCACATTTTCTCTGGCAGTATATTAAAAGGGATCTGTGAGATATTATCAAAAAATAAAATCCTTTGCTTGTTATCAATAAAAAACAATTGACAGGATTATGGTACTATCTCTGAACATCTGGAACCTTACACACAATGAAGAACGATGAAACTAGCAAGTAGGGCACTTACTTAACAAATATTGCATTCACTTAAATGTTCTTTTCACACATATTCTATTCATTATTGTAATGACTCTTGTAACGTAGTGATATGCATGGTGATAGAAAATTTCTGACTATAAATTTGGTTTTAAATAATCAACAATAGTTTACTACCAAGGAAGTGTTTGAAATTAATTATGCACCTGATTTTAAAACAACATTTTGGGGGGTGCAACCGTGGTGCAGTGGCAGAATTCTCACGTGCCATGCTGGAGACCTGGGTTTGATTCCCAGAGCCCACCCGTGCAAACAAAAAACAAACAAACAAAAAGCAATATTTTGGTGAATAATTGTTGTTTAAAGAGAATATCTATCATGCTTTCAGAAGCCAACATTCTGACAAATGTCACCACATAAACCCTATGAGACAGTATCCCCTGATGAATTTAAACAATCCTTTCTGTCCTCCTGTCCTCATGTTACAAATCATGAGAAATGCAAGGCTTTACTACTGGATGTGACAGTATAACCAGTTGAGCAATTCATTTCTAGTCAAAATAAAGTTTTAAAAAAGAACGAAGAAAACATCAGCATATGAAGATACCCTACCAGTGAGATAACACTCTGGCTAATTTTTTTTTGCCACTTTGAATATCTGTTTTTAAAACTTTTTCTTATGAAAAAAATTATATATATAGAAGTAGAAGATAGTCTAAAAAAAAAAAAAAAACCCGTGTACCATCATCAAACATTAACAATTCTCAACTATTGATCCATTTGTTTATACCTATACTCACCCCCTTCCAAATATTTTTATCTGTATAACCTTCCAACTCTTCATTTAGAAAAATTGAAAGCTTACTAGAAAGTTTCAAGAAATAGTATATATGCATCCGTAGCCCATTACCTACATTCACCAGTTGTTAACATTCTGTCAATTGTGTTTATTTCTCCTCTTTCTTTTTTTTTAAATTTTAATTGCACAGTATAACATATGTATAGAGCAAAGAAATAAAAAAGCAAAAAGTTTACAAAAGCACTGCAAGTAGTTACAGGACAGATCCCAGAGTTGGTCATGGGCTATCGTATGATCCTTTCAGAGATTTCCTTCTAGCTACTCCAGACTATAGGAGGCTAGAAGGCTTAAATTTTTTTTTATCACCACAATCAACTTTTTTTCATTCTTTTTTGTGAAAAAAATAGCATATACAAAAAAGCAATAAATTTCAAAGCACAGTACCAAGATTAGTTGTAGAACAGATTTCAGAGCTTGACATGGGTTACAATTCCACGATTTTAGGTTTTTACTTCTAGCTGCTCTAAGATACTAGAGACTAAAAGAGATATCAATTTAATGATTCAGCAATCATATACATTTGTTAAATCCTATCTTTTCTGTATAACTCCACCATCACCTTTGATCTTTCTAACCCTCTCTTTAGGAGTGTTTGGGCTATGGCCATTCTTTTTTATGTTGGAAGGGGCTGTCAGTAATGTGAGGTAGGTAGATGGAATTATCTAATGTTCTGGAGAAGCTGGGCCCTGTAAGTTTCAGGACTTATCTGGTCCATGGACCCCTCTGGAGGTTGTAATATCTGGAAAGTTACACTCATGCCTGGAACCAACATCATGGCTAAGGTTTAAAAACCTCATTTAGCTTGAAGTCACGAGTGTTTGTTCTTTGTTTCTTTTTGTTCTCTCTTTTCTCTTCACTCCAATATCAAACTGACTCTTACATATTTAAAACCCAGTATGATGGCAACTTTGTTTTAGTTTCATGGAGAAACTTTATATGGGCTGCAAGGTATCCAACTGCAAAGCACTGCAGTGACCGAAAGACAAACATTTATATTCTGTCTTAATATAAAAGGAAGCTTTTGAAGACAGATCTTCGTTTAGAAGCCTATTTCCAAAGGGGCCAATTTTTCCAGTGAACACCTTCCGTTCCACACCTACAAGCTCATTAACTCCAAAAGGACAACTGTGGGTTTCTCACTCCTGAGTTTAGTTCATGAGGCAGTATGGTAACCATCCATTGGGACAAAAGATTGTGTGCAGTTTTAAGGCTGTATATGTAATCAGATTAAATCAACTGATGATATTAGATCAACACCTGAGAGAAGATGATATGGATAGTTACAGGATTCTCTTCTAAATAAGAATCAGTTAATTTAATCATATTGGTGATTGTTGAATTTGTGGATTGCACATTTACTCTCATTGAGGAGAACATGTTAGGGTTAGAGAGGACAGAATTAGACCATAAAATTCATGAGTTATAACTAATAGCACTTGCCTCCCCTTAGTATAATTTAAATATTCTAGAGATATATATCCCCTGTTCTAGTTCTCTTTTCTTGATAGAACATCCTCACTTAAATGCTATTCCGCAACTCTTTATTGAATACATACATTGAACAAAGCACTGGGGTAAATACCCAAATAAAAACATACAATGTTAAAATATTACCTTCAGCCTAATCTATTTTGTTTATTATGACCTACTCAACCTTTAATTATCTGATTTATAATTAATTTTGGAGTACCCTAATCTTTCCCGTACTAAATTCTGTTCTCCCTACATAAGAAGATAAAGTTGAATTATTTTAAATAACAAACCTGTTCTTCACCTCTTCACTAAAGCTCTTATTCCCTCTGTAAACCAGGCTAACATATTCTTCAGATTCTTTCTCCTACGATCAACACTTCTACTACTATTAGTGAGTTTGATTCTGACCAAAAGAAGAGTTATATTGGTTTCCAGAGAGTTAAAATGAAATGTTTAATGCATGTATGATTTTTTTTTCTTACCAGTTCTCACTATAATAGATTTCTTGGATTAAATAAGCAATTGGACATCCCAATAACCTAGGGTAAAGCACGCTTCACATTTTACCCTGAGTTACTTGATGTGTTATGCATGTTGCTCTGTCGGCCTGAAACAGTCAGCCTTTTTCTTTCCCTGGCACTTACCTCACTACTTGCCCACTATCCTTTCTTCCTTTCCCATCTTATGCTTGGCTAATTGATATTTATTTTTTGAGAACCACCTAAATAAGAAATCTGTGTTACCTTGCTAAATGTGTGTGTGTGTGTGGTGTATTGCATGCACAGAAAATAGTGTTCAGGGATTTCTTTCTTTAAAAATTAAACTTTATTCTATTAGTTCAAATTATTAAACTCAAAGCTTACGGTATCCCTAAATTTGTCTTACTCCTCTATTTATAAAACTAGTAAGTTTTGACAATTACTTTAAGTGGTTTTTTGATTAATATTTATTCCAAAGTACAAACTTAGATAAATTTGCTAAAATTTTAAACTGCATTTACATATTTAATACGTTAAGTTTTCTCACAAAGTACTCTGATAAATCTTCTAAGCACTTAAATAATACTTGTAAAACTAATGAATTAAACATGAATATTTTTACTATCAAATTCTATTAAGTGTGCCAGTAAAGTTCATAACCTGAGTGAAATTTTGAATTATAATAATAATTACTCATTATATTGGCATAAAATATTTTAAGGTGAAATGTTATTCAACTAAGCCAAATTCCTTCAAGCATTACAAATGCTAATAATATTTAATATGCACAACAGTTTTTATGAATTTCATTTATTTCATTATTTGCATACCAACTTTTAAAGCTTCCTATGAGTTAAAGCACAGCCACCCACTGTTTTAGTATGCTAAACATGCCAAATGCAACATACCAGAAATGGAATGGCTTTTAAAAAGGGTATTAAGTTACCAGTTTACAGTTCTAAGGCCATAGAAATGTTTAAACTAAGGCATCCAGAAAAAGATACCTTGGCTCCATAGAAAGGGCTTGATGAAGTTCAGAATTTCTCTCTCAGCTGGGATGGCACATGGCAACAGTCCTGGGTAAAATAATGCTCCTAAGCACCCCAAAGGTGTCCACACCTTAATCTCTAGATTAATCTGTAAACTTTTACTTTACTGGCAAAGTGATTTTGCATATGTGATTGAGGGTATGGAATTTAAGATGGAGACATCTTCCTAGATTATCTGGGTTAGGACAATCTAGTCATACAAATCCTTAAAAGCAAGAACATTTCCTGACTGGGTTGGAGAATGTCCCAACATCAGAAGGATCAACCCTCTCCTTCTGACTTTGAAAATGAGAAAAGGAGACCCTGGGTCAATGAAACGGATAACCTCTAGAAGCTGGGAACTCTGTTCAGCTGAGAACCAGAAATTTAATTAGAAAAAATCTGAATTCTTCCAAACACCTGAATAAGCAAGCACACAGATTCTTCCCAGGAGTTTCCAGAGAGTAATGCAGCCTTGCTAGCCCTGATCTGAGCCTGGTGAGAACTAACACAAGTTCCAAGCAAACTGATGAAAACATCTGTTAGTTCAGTTTGTATAAGAGCCAGAACTTTAAGCAAGTTTGTGAAAACTGAAGCAGCAAATACTTGGCAGTTTTTTACAATTCAAACTACCACGTTGAGCCCTTTTCCATCAAGTCTACATCAATAGGAGCCTTCAAGTCTGCAGTTTCCAAGAGGTGTAATTTAATATTCTACCCTGTGATAATTCAAGTTATGGTCCACCTAATACTCAAGCCTCATGTTGTTATACTTCTTGACTGCATTCGACTAACGTTTATTTCTCTAGTCTAGGACAGATTGATATTCTTCTTATAATTCTTATATATTTTTAAATGGAAGCTGATTTGATTCTGCAACTTGCTAGCAGAATCTAGCAATATCAATTCTGGTATCATAATTTGTGAAATCATTGTAATAACAGTCAAGAAGTCTTCCCTGATGAACAACTGCTACTTTTGTCTACATTTTACTTTTACATATAATGACTATAGAATATTGTTACCATTTTTGCTTCAGATAGAATTTTCCCATTTAAAGCAATCACATGTGAGAAATAAATTTTCTATTTGCCTTTATTTTTACCATTTCTAAAGCTTTCGATTTCTCTGTTTAGATTAAAATTTCTTTCTGGTCTCATATTTCTACTGCCTGAAAAGTTCCCTTAGCATTTCCAGTACTGCAGATTATTAGCAATGATTTCAGATTAATCTATCTATCAATCTATTTATTTATGTCTGAAAATATATCCTGATTTCATATTTGAAATATATTTTCACTGTAAATAGAATTCAGGATTGGTAATAGTTTTGGACTGTTTTGATATTCAGTACTTTAAAAATGCTGCTTCCCTATCTTTTAGTTTGCATAATTTCTGATGTCAATTAATATTCCTATCTTGATTTATTTTGAACTTGAGTCCTTTTTCTCTTAACCTCTTTAAGTTTTTAAAAATATTTTGCTTTATGGCAGCGTGTCTATGGTATGTCTAACTTTTTTGTTTGCTTTGCTTTTAAAAAACACAACATGTTTGGTAATCACTGAAATTCTTGACTATAGTCTAATGTCTTCTATTATTAATTATTTGCTTAGTCAAAAGTTAAATTTCATGAAATCTGTGTTTTTAATGGCATAATGTAATTTGACAGTCTATGAGAACATCACTAAAAATGATGTATATGTAAATATGCACTCTGATTAAGAATAATCACAAAATTGCTATCATAATGATTCATGCATATTTCTCAAAAATTGATTAGAGCCCTCATACATAAAGGCAAGGTAAGATGTCCAATTTGGAAATCTTTATGTCAAAAACCCATTAATTATTTTGTCAGACATTATCACCAATTTTGAGCCAAGAGCTAAGGTAAGAAATGGGAATTTAAAAACAAAAATGCAATAAAAGATTCTACAGATCCTCTGCTATCAAGGAATTTAGAGTTTACAATATTATCTGCTTTTATATTCATTTTTTATCATACTCCATTTTATATCAATTCTGTCCTTTCTGAATTCTGAACTTCTCCAATTTTATCCATAGAGTAGTTTTAGAATTAGTAATTCATAGATTGATTCCAGGATAGTATTTGAAGGAATTCTCAATGTTTATGTCACATCAGTTTTTAAACAATACATTTTGTTTTTGCATGGACAGGCACTGGGAATTGAACCCAGGTCTCTGGCCTGGCAGATGAGAACTCTGTCACTGAGTCACCGTCATACCACCTTTATCTCATCGCTTTTGAAAAAGCACCTTTATTGACAAATCTTCACACACATGCAGTCACATGTGGCGTGCTGTCAAAGGCTGTACACAACACATCACATAGTTGTGTATTCATCACCAGGATCTTTTTTTAGAATCTTGTTGCATCATTTTTCAACTGTTCTCTTAATCAAATGTGTTGTTCTGAATTAGCAAAAGCAAAATGTCAAGTTTGAATGAGAGCAGTGGAATCTATCCAAAAATCACAATTTATCTTTTATATAAATAGATCATTTTCAACTCTTTTAAGGTATTGGACCCTTTTGGTCAGCCTAACAACAATTAATAGAGAAGGCGTTATATAAATATTTTATGACCCCATAAAACTTAGCTCATTTGATCCAAGTTCTAGAGTAATTGAACAGAATAAGACAAAAAGTAAAGAATCCTGCCTATCCTGCTGTGTGTCAATCACTGCATTGAACACCTGTCCTATATTATTGCTTCTATACGTTGATGCGCATGCACTTCACCTGGACATCTTGAGAAAATGGAGATTCTGACTCAGTAAGCCTGAAGTGGAGCCAGAAATGCTGTGTCTTCAATGGGCTCTCCGGTGGTGCTGATGTTGCTGGTCCCTGGACCTCACTTTTAGAGGCAAAGTTATTTTTCCGGTTCTATTTCCTGTACATTGCTCTTCAGCTGAAGTCACCTTTTGTTCATAATAGCCATCATTTTGGAATTTTCAGGGAAACTAATTATTACAAATATTTTCCCTTTCCTCAAAAGTGTATTTTTTCACATATTATTAGCTCAGAAACAAAGCAGCAATTCCAAATATGTTGTTCTATAATCATAACTGAATTCTCAGCTGCCAATGTATTTTGCTTCCAAGATTTTGAAAACAGGTATAGTTATAGATGATACAAAATAAACTGAAAAGAGTAAGACTAGAAAAACCTTTCAACTCAGCATTTGCTGTGCCTTCTTTCATAACCTATGTCAAGCTTACACTTTAAGATTTGTCTTGTATGGTTTACATATTAAAACACAGTTTAGGCATGACTTCAAGAGGCTTAGAAGTCATACAGTCAGTACAATTAGATTTAATATTAATGGAGACATATGATATTTTCAGTCTAGTTGGAAATAAAGTTTCACCAAATTACCAGATCAACCATTTTTTAGTAGCATTAAACATTAAGTTTGTGTATTTTACTGCCAGGGCTAAATTAATGTTTAGTTATGTTCATAGTAAGAAGCAGGTTAGGCACAGGGACAAGAATTCCTGAATTCAAATTCTGACCTTATATTTACTAGCCATTTTATCTTGAGCAAGTTATTTAGCTTTTCTGTGCCTCCATTTCCTCCTTTGTAAAATGAGGACAATTATAGTGCTACCTCATAGAATTGTGGTGAAAATTAAATGACATATTAAATTTTAAGGCATTGCAACCATCCTAAGAAATATAATAATTAGCCATGAGATGGTGGCCTTGGTGGTGGTTATACAGACTTAGAGAATTGTAAGCTCTAAAAAATTATTTTTAGCAATTAATAGTGTTTTCCAACAAAATGTTAAGGACATATTCCATAATATAAAAACAGTTCAGATGGTGCGTATTTCTGTTTGGGGCAGTAATGCTGTCAGATTCTACCTCATTGCCAAGTCCTCAGTAGCTGTCCAAGTGTCTCCAGTGAAAACAGTATTGGCAATCTTTAATCCCTAGTACACACTGGCTGTTTAAACAGGTGCTCTGTCTTTTGAGAAGACTTCAAGAGTTATAGAAGTAGAGCATCAAATGAATGTTGGTTATGTTAGTAGAATAACTTCATATAATTATGACAATTTAGACACTACTGTGCAATCTTTCTGATTTTTTTTTTACCTGAATTTAAGAGTTTTCTGAAATTCATCACCATATTTTTGGCATTTATGATCATGCCAGCATTTCTCTTGACTCTTCAACCCCTGCAGCATTCCATGTTTACAAACTGCGAAAGACAAAACCCACAAATCTCTCAACCACCGGACCCAATTCTTCCAAATAGACCAGGAGAGTCAACTACATGCATATCAGAAGAAGTGATTCCCTGAACCTCTCTCTTTCTCTTTTTCGAAGCCTTGGGTTCACATTTCTTTATGGTTGGAAAGACTGAAGTTAATAAACAATAATGTTTAACTGAAAAAGCAAACAAATAACTCTTGCTGGGCATGTGAACACCCTCCTGCCTCACACACACAGTGACTACATCAACAGAGGAAAACAAGGTTATATTTTTTCAGGTGGTAAAACAATCAGAAAAAATCTTTCATAAATAAATGTGATGCATCATTCCACATCAGAATACATGATTGTGTATGTGTGGGGTCAAATTAAATAAGTAAATAAACAAACAACAGTCTTATATATAACCATTAAGGAAAAAAAAAAAGATTAGAATTACTTGATTTTCAACCTCTTAAACACACAAACACAAATACAAAACAATGACGCTGACTAACAGAAAGTGTTCTTTTCATAAAGAACAATTAAAAGAAATAGTACATTAGTAACTACATGAGAACAGATTCTGTTTCTTATTTTTCTTTGAATGAAGGACATATTTACTTAAAGTAAATAGAAATCTACTGATTTTTTGAAATGCTATACGTTTCAAGGCTGACATTTGAACAGAAACTCAAGGTTTAATTGTGTTCTTAAACCAAAAGCTACTTCTTTCATGGAAACAAAACACAGTCTGTGAGGAAATGGACTAACAAAAAGTATTTCTAATGGTAGGATGAAGAGAAAGATACTGTAGGGATCCAAATTTTCATTATTTTATTTATTTTCTTTTTAATTTATATTTCTAGGAAAAAACCTCACAGGTTTATCAACTTCATTTGGAACATCAAAATGTTATCTCAACTGCTCTAATATCAATAGGATCTCAATGAAACATTTACATACTTTAGTACTGAATGTTGACAACAGTGAATGACATTCAGTTTAGGTTTGTTCTGCTCAGTGGCCTGTGTTCAACACTTATACCAGAGGGAGGACTCAAATCCTAAATCAGCCCATGAGTTCTGTAATGTACATTATTTTACTGAAAACAATCATGCTTTTGTTTGTTTATTTAATTTACAGTGAACAATATGCATGAGACAAATTAGAAAACAAAAACCATATTCTGTTAATTAACTTGGGTAATGTGTATATACATACATACATATACGCACATACACATACCCATTGAGCCATTTCAAATCAGACTTAACATTCATTCACTCAAAAAATATTTATTGAGCATCTGTTATACTCCAGGCAGTGTTCTGGGTACTAGCTATGCAACAGTGAGCAAAATATCTAACACTCCTGTCATCATAGAACTTACATTCAAGAAGGAAGATACAGAGTGGTGTGGTGATTAAATATGCTCTAATCCAAGGGCCTAGGATTTGGGAAAGACTTGTTTAAAATCAATATATGGCCGCTGTGAAGCTGGATGACCATCGACAAATTATTCAATCCCTTAAAGTCACACATTAGACCTTTACAATTGGGATAATAGTACTGTTTTAGGTGCATGTTAAGGGCATGATTAGGGAAGATTCCATTTAATTTGCCAAGGTTTCTTTTGATTGATGGATTTCTTTTGTTAATTGGAACTCTAAGAGATATTAGAAAGCTAAGAAGTGGATCAGTAAGAAAGATTTTTATCACTAACTTTTTTTTACTATCAAATCTAACTGGGGATCATAAATATAACCACCGACCCCTGTTTACTTGTTTTCTGATAATGAGGCCTTTTTTCCTTACCAGTTTCAGTTACTGAGCCTAGATTCCAGGCCCCGTGTTTAAAGAGGAGTAGACAAAGATGTTTCCATGGACACAATCTGGACAACACTCTCCCCTTTGAGATAACCTACCTCCCTTCTTTATGCCTAAAATGACTGACTGTGATGGCAACTAATTACAACTTTTTCATTCTCATTTGCATCACTAAAGGACCATCATCTCTTTTCACCATCAGAGATATCACAACCTGGCAAGCATGAAAGAATTTCACATGACATAATGTGGGAAAGGAAGACAAAGGGACATTGTATTCTTTCATCCTATTTCCTTGTTATAACTGACTTAAATTACCTCATGGGAATGGAATGGTTTAAGCTTGACTCTATCAGGCTCTCCTTTTGACAATTTATCAATGCAAAGTATTCATAGATGACAAAGCATTGTCACATGGAAAAGGTCTAAATCAACCTCCCCCACCCCAACACGACCACTAGAGGCCAAGAGATCTCTGGCTCTCTTTTCTCATTCTCTTTCTCTCTTTCTGTATATGAATATAGATACACACACAAACATATACACACACATATCTATTCATATGTGCATACACATATACACAAAAACATATATCACAGGTTTGGAACATGTATGAATGAGAAGACATCATATGGGAAAAGCTCAGCAATTGCAAGTTATTACTGCATGTGTTTTCTTGTTCTTGTTCTTAAAAGTGAGATAAGCATGTGTGTGTGTGTGTGTGTGTATGTATGTATCAGGCTGTGTAGGGTTATTTTTGAGTCTTTGGGCTCACTGTGAGAACATAATGTGATAACTATGGAAGAGTTTTGCAAATGTAAAGTTAACTATAAATATAAGGGAGTTTAATTGTTATAAAAAAGTTTTGGAGTCATAATTGCATTTTGTGTCTCATACATGCAGTTAACAAAGCAGAGCCTGTGACTCAAAGAACAATGTTAAGTCTAGCATAATATTTCCATCATCATTATCACCATTGTTTGCACCACCATAATTAATGAATACATATGTGAACTGTCCTTCTTTTTAATTCATTTTAATTTTTACTGAAAAAATTCCCTCCTTTGAATAGCGCCTGCAAAAATATATAGTATACTTCCTTGAAAGCTATAACCATTTCAAAATTTTTCAGACTCATGGATCACTTTCTATTTTTCATGTCACATACCTGCATTTTTTCTGAACACCCTCAGGTCCCTTTATTCAAATATTCCAAGTTAGAAAAAAAATTCTGAATCCACCAAATTAAATGGTCTTCAGTATATAGAATTTAAAATGGCACTTACATACTGCTGAGATTTAACGTTTAAAATTTGACTATTTCAAAAATATTATAATGTTTAAAATTTAATTATTTAAAAAATATTATAATCACTCCATGATAACAGGCATCACATATTTGCTAAAATCAGTGTGCAGTTCTCCGACTTTATGCTTGATGCAGAGTTTAGTACGTTTTAATAGTTCACCAGAAAAGATGTCAGGCTGAAAGGGACAACTTCATTCTATATTATCTTTGGAAACAATGTAAATAAATATTCACTGTACTTTTTAATTCTAAATTTTAAGAGATTATTTGACATATGAGAAGCCTTGAATAACTGTTGGATTAATTACCACTAACTCCTTATAAGTCTCATTGAAGTACGGTTTAGAATGAGGAGGGGAAAAATGTAACACTAAAATTCATTTCATCATTTTATATGAAAATGACTTGAAGTACTTTCTATCATATTTTTCTTACAAATTTTAGAGAAATAAAATTCTCTACAGATAGTCTGCAGTTAACTCACTAAAATAACATCTTTAAGTGAAAATTAAAAAACTGTTGCTAAAAAAGTTCTAGTAACTATTTTCGCTCAAAGTCTTCCTCAATGAGATTTCCATCGTCTTACTGAAAGTTTTACAGATGTCAACCCACTAAAGATTTGTCATAACTTCACCTAGATTTGTCATAACTTCACCTACCACTTCCTAAAAGTCATGTCATGCAGGTACTGCAAATACTCTCTATATAAAAACATAGATTAATCCAAAAGACATTTTCAAAGGCAACTTTTTTGTTATTTAAAATTATTATGGTGAAAGATTGAGAGATGAATAATCCAAAGGAGATAATTTCATAGCATTTTTACTATACTGTATGAAAAGAATAAGATTTAGACTTTAAAAACTTCTTTTGTAGACAAAAAAAAACATTCATTCTGGGCATATGTCACAAAAAAGGAGTCAGCCAATTTATAAAGTCACCACTAACTCATACCATCCATTTCTGATGAATTATATTTTTACAAGTGGCATTCACGCCATATGCACATTGGATTTTCTATATACAAACCAAGTTATTTGATCCACAAGCCAACAAGTGATCATTCCAAACCATAATTTCATGCATAAACAGGTTTGCTACAATCCAGAAGTTAGTCACACTCAAATGAATTCATTAGCTAACCAACATATTTGTGATAAAACTCCAATCTGTTAGGAACTCAAAATTGCCTGGAATTGGATTTTGTTGTTGTTAGAACCATACGGCAATCCCTTTTTTTCAAGAAGCACATTTGGAAGGTCCCTTGCTGTGGGTTTTTATTTGATAATTCTGATTTTTTAAAAATTTCTTTCCAAGGTTTCATTTGGCTGTACATTTGAAATCAGTACAATTGAAGAATGCTCAAACAAAATGAATTAAGCTATTGTCAAATATTTGTTAGTAGTCAAGAAATTACAAATATTTAGGAACTGCACTAATGAGAAGGTATTACTATATGTATTACCATACATAGAGCATACTGTTAATCACTGGGAGGATATAGATATGAAATAAATATTTACCTCCAAGAATTCTCTATTATAGGAGCTTCCATATAGGTAGAAAAATGAGATGATGATTCAATTAAATGGGTTAAACAGGAAAAAATAAAGTTACATGTAGTAGAATAAACAAATATATGAAAGTAATTTCTATAGGATCATTACTGTGAGCTGATGAGTTTTGACAAAGAGTACTTAGAGAAAGAGGGAATAGAGTCAAATTCTTAGAAAAGATATTGGTTGCCTCAATATAGACGGCAGAGGAAAGATGGTAACCAAAGCTATGAGAACAATTTTTTTTTTTTTTTAGGAGTTGGAAGAAATAAGGGAAGATGAGAATGGTTAGCTGGAGAAGTAAGTGTCCATTGGAAAAAGCAGAAGTTACGGTTGTATTCTTAGATTCAGGTCAGATTTTACAAAGCCTTTAAAAGGGCAAAAGTGTTAGAAATTTTACAGCAGACAAATCAGAAAGAGTGGGAATTTAAAAATAGGTTTTGTTTTAAATGAATTAATCTACTAGCAATGTTTATATGCATTGGGTTACCATGAAAGGATTTTAATTTAAAATACTAAACATTTTAAAAGAGAAGAAAAGTGGTATTTAAAAAAAATTAGTCAAGATATATAGTGTTATGAATAGTTCTTAGTTAAATGAAAACAAGAACATTCAGATGTAAAAAAAAAAAAAAAAAAAAAGCCCAAATGTCATTTATTGGATACACTATTTGAAAGAGGGGATGGGTAACAGGTGACCAAGTTAGTGATTAAAATAATGATTTGAAAAGAATGGAGTTGTATTATAGAGGAGAGAAAACTACTATGAAAAGTGTAAAATGGAGGTCACTGAGTAAGAGGGGGATGACAAATTCAACTAGAGTGCTTTTTCAGTTTGAGATTTTGATGAAGCTTTATTTATTTGACCATAGAAAGGCCAGAGAAGCTGTCATTTTAATGAGGTAAAATGAGTATTCTTGCAAGTGACAAGCATGGCAATCTTGTGGATCACCCCTTTCTCCTTCTGATATGACTGGACTCACTTCATTAGTTCTTTTGAGTATCATTGGTGCTTTTCATGTAATTTTATGTAATTCTTCCAAAAAAGGTTTAATGTGGTTGGCATACATAAAATGTAAGACTACAAAATCTCAAAGCAGATACAGAAAGAAAAATTGAAGTTAGCAAGCCAAATAATACTGGGAATGGGGTTAATTTATAAGTTCGTGAACACCATTTTCTCTTGATCACTTGCTGCTACTGGACAAATGCAATTCTGTACTTTCTAGCAAATACCCAAAAGGAACAAATAATCTCATAATTATTTTGCTCCTCTCAGTTGCAGTTAAACCCTTTGACAGCTTTGGCCTCCTTTTGAACACTTTAAATAGTATTTTTTATAGAAGTCCTTTCCAGTGTTTGTCAGCTGCATGCAGTTCATGTGACCGTGCTAATCCTCTGCCATTTCCAGAAGTCCTTCAACATTATTAATTTTTCTGTTATTAGTTTTAATGGCACTAATGTCATTAGTGGCATTCTCACAGGTAGAGTCTGACTTTCTATTAAATCAACCACAGTGTTTTGCTTTATTTTTGGCAAATATGTTTTTTATAACTGTGTATAAGTAGGAATCATCGGTCTGTTTTATGCTAATGAGATCCAAAACGTCTTTTTAATTATTTCAGTACTTCATGCATTTTGTGTTATTTATAACACTGTGTTATTTCATTGCCCATCAGTTTTCTCCTTGTGTATTGGTGGCATATTTGAAGTAACAAGTATTGGTTCGATTCATGACAACTCACAACATTTTAGTTTATATTGTTCTACTAAGTCTATTTAGATATATCTCCTTTTTAGGAATTAACTAATGGACATATAAGTTAGATTTTTTTTCTGGTACCATTTTATCTATTTTCTAATCATCCCCCAAATTTCATGATTCCCAGAATTAATAAACAGTTTTCATTCAAAGAGGATTTTTAAGAAATAGAATATTTTAACATCAGGTTCCAGGTCATTTGATTTTCTTCAAAATGTCTCAAGCGAACAAAGGACAAACCAGATTATTTCACCACAAATTAATACCCAACTTGCAAATCATAATCATTTCAAATTAGTGTTATTAAATTCATATTTTCTGTTTATCTTCAGATATATTTTTAAGTAAAAACTTGCCTAAAGCTAGTTCTTCTCTACCAAGAATTTCCCTTTGGAGAGCAGAAAAATATTCATGAATAGTAGATCTACCACAAATCTGAATATCAAGATTTCATACAAAATCATGAGGTAACTTGAAATTAGTAATTTTAAGGTAAATTTAAGGCTGATACCATCTAGCATTTTATTTTCATGATTTTCAAAGCATATGCAGGGTATATAGCATAGTTAAAAGTTAAAGTAAATATCCAATTTTTTTTTGACAAATAATAAGATACTAATGGTTGGCTTTAACATTTCTATTAACCAAATACCAAGCATTTCAACAGAGGTTATTTAATATAGAGATTGATTATAAAGTTGTTGGAAGGCTCTCTGAGAGCAAAGAGAACATAGAAATAATCCAGAGATGGTAAGTGTAAAAAGCAGGACTGGGTGATAAAACAGGAAGAGGGTAGGTTGTTAAAAATTCTAGACTCTTCTGCAGAAAGACAGCTGGAGTAAAGGATGGTCCCACGAAGGAAGGATAATGAGTCGGGTTCTAAAAGTGCCAAAACAAGCTTGAGGAAGAACCATTTGCTATCATTGGAGGAAAGTTACTGCTGTGACAATAGCATTAGTAGACAACAAAGATTTGAAAGGAAGTTTTCCCTTCCCTCTACATTCCAACCTCTTTCTATTGCCTCCTATTTGGAGCTGAGAGGTAACTGGTAAATAAAAATCCAGTTCATCCTTTGGCTACTCAGACATGAGTCTGCCTAACAAAATATCATTCTCCTTAGTACGAATTAAAGTTTCTCTCACCTTCTCTCCCAAAAATGAATACCCAAATTTCCAACTGTCATGGTATCTATCTCTTGGCCTTATCCTCTGCTTGTTTAGTTACAATCCCACCTGAATGTCACATAATCTAAAGGTAATATTGAACAATTAACCAGCAACCATTAGAAAAAATAATAAGGAAAATTGAGGACGGAATGAAAAAAAAATTTGAGTTAAGAAATAGTAGATAAACAAGTGGCACAATATTATTTTGAATAAATGTCAGTTGACAGTATAGTCCTTGGCCGAAATGGGGAATGACCACAAGTAAAAAAGTTACATGCCAAAATCAAGGATGTGTGTTCCAATTTTGTCCTTAATTTCAAATTTGATTAAAATTTCATACTGTTTTAGAATAAAGCCATAATTTGCATTTGATTCTTATACTCTTATCATATTATTAGGTTTCTTACTAGTATATATTTGTCATCACAGAGATTTGGAGAAGATGCATGTGTTCTTTCACAATGGCACTATATGATTTTGATGAAAATCACCTTGTTTCTTCACCTCAGAATTTATATATTCTTGTGGGTTCCCTAAAAGATTGATTTTTACAACCATCATTCAATTTACTGCAGAAATGTTTTCATTTTTAAAGTATTTCATCTTTGGTATTTTTATTTAACAATCATTCATCAACATGGCTATAACAGTGATGTAAAAGAACTAAAGATCAAAATCTACAGGATAGAATCCTGATAATTTCTCTGCTTTAAATTTATATATTTTTGAGTGATACAATAACTAATAATTAATTAATAAATTATTAATATCCACTGACATTTTTATTCAGTTCAATTATTAGTGGATTATGCTGCATGAAAATCCAGATATTACACCGGTAAGGTCTTCTCATATTTTTTTTCTAAGAGATAAACAGCAACAAATTTTTTTTACACTTTTGAACTCCGTTTAATTTCTAACCACACAACCATGAACTCTTCAATCCTAGGAAGTGATGACCACAGAGAGAGTTCATCCTTTCATCACAGAGTTGAATTTTTTGCTTTGTGAAATTCAACTGGATACTTTGTGACAGGTCTTCAATTTCCATTTATTTTCTAATCAAAAAGAGTTATTTCCTTGAAACTGATATGGGTCTGAGCAGTTTGGGAAGAAGAAACAGAATCAGCAAGAGCGTAGTGTATTATATTTGAAATATCAATTCTTCCATATTTTGTTCAAAAATTAAAAATGAAAGTTTATTTTGACTTTAGCAGAATCAACGCCATTTATATATTAAAAAGTTTAGTGGGTAAGGATACGGGTTTTCTGGGACTTTGACATTTTTTACTTATTATTAACAATATTCATGGGTAGAACTGGAAGTTCTATGTTATTATATTTGAAAGTATAAAGAACAAATAAAATGTGAGTATAAGATAAATAGAAAAAATATAAAAGTAACAAAAGACTTTCATCTAATGAAAAATAACATCCTAAATTCAGGATGGCAGATATAGTTTATAGTTTGCAGTAATCTCATATTTCAGATTTTTTTTTTCATATTCTGAGGCTTCAGCCTGGAATGTGGTGTTGGCAACCATGCTTATCTACGTTTATACCCCATCCATCATCTATTCTACTGATGACAATAACTGACAATTATTGATTTCGTATTAGGTACATGCAAAGCAAATTACACAAGTATCTCATATAATACTCATAATACTATGAATTAGCTACTGTTAAATCTCCTCTTTACATATCTGAGAACTAGCAAGGTTAAGTAATAAATAAAAGATCCATTGTTGCCTTTAGCGCCTAGTGTGCTTGTGAATTAATTATAAAACTACATCCCATCTGAACAGTTACAACACTTGTCAGAACCCATGGGTTGGCAAGCAGAACTCTGGCTGGATTTCACTTTGACTTGCTCTCTTAGCCAGGGACCTTTGTCCAATGAACACATTGTAAAACTCTGCCTGGCATTCCTATCAAAGTCACACGACCTGTTGTTGGTAGAACATATTCATTTACACTGGAACTTGTATTTTTAGTGACTATACTCCTTACTCTTTCAATTACTCTTGGAAGTACTTCAAATCTCAATTCTGTTGTCTCTCTTTCTAACAGATGCCTTTTCTAAGTGTCTTACTCTTAGTTGAGTACCTCTTCTGTGAGCTTTCTTACATTTCTGTAATGAGATTATTATTTTAGCTGTGACTGTAAACTTATCTGTATATTTTCCCCAGTGGTTTGTAAATATCTCTATTGCAGGATTGTCTCAGAACCAGCACAGAGACTGTCACATACTAATGTTTCAATCATAATGTGTGCTGCTTGAATAAAGGAAGTTCCATTACCCAAGCGGAGATTTGGCAAATGTACCTGAAGAGCCACCAAAGCCAGAAGGTACCTGCTCTAGTTTGCTAGCTGCTGGAATGCGATATACCAGATATGGAAAGGCTTTTAAAAGGGGGAATTTATTAAGTGCAAATTTAACATTCTAAGGCCATGAAAATGTCCAAATTAAAGCAAGTCTATAGAAATGTCCGAATTAAGGCATCAACAAGAGGTTACTTCATTCAAGAAGGGCCAATGAGGTCAGAATTTCTCTCTCAACTGGAAAGGCACATGGCAAACACGGCGATGTCTGCTAGCTTTCTCTTCAGGTTTCTTGCTTCATGAAGCTTCTAAGGGTGGGGGCGGGCATTTTCCTTCATCTCCAAAGGTCTCTGGTTGAACGGTCTCTGTACCTCTTTCCAAAATGGTTCCCCCTTAAAGGGCTCCAGTAAACAACCCCACCTTGAATGGGTGGAGACATACCTCCATGTAAATCATCTAATCATCTAATCAAAAGCTACCACCCACATCTCCATGGATAATTTAAAAGCTCCCATCCAGCAATACTGAATGAGGACTAAAGGATGTGACTTTTCTGGGGTCCACAAATTCAAACCAGCACAGTATCTATTACTGAATTTCAAAGAGAGGAATAGTATGAAAAAATAAAGGTCATATGAAAGGACAATTCCTGCTACCAGTCTATCCCGATTGACTATACACCGGATTGACATAGGTACTCAAAAGAGCTATGAAGGCAAGTTTGAAGCATTAAGTTCTCAATTCTGTTTCATTTTAGTCTCTTTATATCTTTTGTTTTTTTTTTTTTTTTTTTTTTTTTTTTTTTTTTTTTTTTTTTTTTTTTTTTTTATTAACGGAAAGAAAAAAAAAGAAATTAACACAACATTTAGAAATCATACCATTCTACATATGCACTCAGTAATTCTTAACATCATCACATAGATGCATGATCATTGTTTCTCAGTACATTTGCATCAGTTTAGAGGAACTAGCAACACAACAGAAAAAGCTATAAAATGTTAATATAAAGAAAAGAAATAAAAGTAGTAGTAATAGTAAAAAACAACAACAACAAACAAACCAACAAGCAAACAAAAACAAAAAAAAACCCTATAGCTCAGATGCAGCTTCATTCAGTATTTTAACATGATTACTTTACAATTAGGTATTATTGTGCTGTCCATTTTTGAGTTTTTGTATCTAGTCCTGTTGCACAATCTGTATCCCTTCAGCTTCAATTACCCATTGTCTTACCCTGTTTCTAACTCCTGCTGAACTCTGTTACCAATGACATATTTCAAGTTTATTCTCGAATGTCCGTTCACAACAGTGGGACCATACAGTATTTGTCCTTTAGTTTTTGGCTGGATTCACTCAGCATAATATTCTCTAGGTCCATCCATGTTATTACATGGTTCACAAGTTTATCTTGTCTTAAAGCTGCATAATATTCCATCGTATGTATATACCACAGTTTGTTTAGCCACTCTTCTGTTGATGGAGATTTTGGCTGTTTCCATCTCTTTGCAATTGTAAATAACGCTGCTATAAACATTGGTGTGCAAATGTCCGTTTGTGTCTTTGCCCTTAAGTCCTTTGAGTAGATACCTAGCAATGGTATTGCTGGGTCGTATGGCAATTCTATATTCAGCTTTTTGAGGAACCGCCAAACTGCCTTCCACAGTGGTTGCACCCTTTGACATTCCCACCAACAGTGAATAAGTGTGCCTCTTTCTCCGCATCCTCTCCAGCACTTGTCATTTTCTGTTTTGTTGATAATGGCCATTCTGGTGGGTGTGAGATGATATCTCATTGTGGTTTTGATTTGCATTTCTCTAATGGCCAGGGACATTGAGCATCTCTTCATGTGCCTCTTGGCCATCCGTATTTCTTCTTCTGGTAGGTGTCTGTTTAAGTCTTTTTCCCATTTTGTAATTGGGTTGGCTGTCTTTTTGTTGTTGAGTTGAATAATCTCTTTGTAAATTCTGGATACTAGACCCTTATCTGATATGTCATTTCCAAATATTGTCTCCCATTGTGTAGGCTGTCTTTCTACTTTCTTGATGAAGTTCTCTGATGCACAGAAGTGTTTAATTTTGAGAAGCTCCCATTTATTTATTTCCTTCTTCAGTGTTCTTGCTTTAGGTTTAAGGTCCATAAAACCACCTCCAGTTGTAAGATCCATAAGATATCTCCCAACATTTTCCTCTAACTGTTTTATGGTCTTAGACCTAATGTTTAGATCTTTGATCCATTTTGAGTTAACTTTTGTATAGGGTGTGAGAGATGGGTCTTCTTTCATTCTTTTGCATATGGATATCCAGTTCTCTAGGCACCATTTATTGAAGAGACTGTTCTGTCCCAGGTGAGTTGGCTTGACTGCCTTATCAAAGATCAAATGTCCATAGATGAGAGGGTCTATATCTGAGCACTCTATTCGATTCCATTGGTCGACATATCTATCTTTATGCCAATACCATGCTGTTTTGACCACTGTGGCTTCATAATATGCCTTAAAGTCAGGCAGCGCGAGACCTCCAGCTTTGTTTTTTTTCCTCAAGATGTTTTTAGCAATTCGGGGTACCCTGCCCTTCCAGATAAATTTGCTTATTGGTTTTTCTATTTCTGAAAAATATGTCGTTGGGATTTTGATTGGTATTGCATTGAATCTGTAAATCAATTTAGGTAGGATTGACATCTTAACTATATTTAGTCTTCCAATCCATGAACACGGTACGCCCTTCCATCTATTTAGGTCTTCTGTGATTTCTTTTAACAGTTTTTTGTAGTTTTCTTTATATAGGTTTTTTGTCTCTTTGGTTAAATTTATTCCTAGGTATTTTATTCTTTTAGTTGCGATTGTAAATGGGATTCGTTTCTTGATTTCTACCTCAGCTTGTTCATTACTAGTGTATAGAAAAGCTACAGATTTTTGAATGTTGATCTTGTAGCCTGCTACTTTGCTGTACTCATTTATTAGCTCTAGTAATTTTGTTGTGGATTTTTCTGGGTTTATCTTTTGTTTTTATGATGTACTTCAAGTTGTTTTAATTCTATTTTTCACTGAAATAAAGGATTATGTTACACATAAATGAGGCCAAAGCACATATTGACTTCAATATGTAAAAACTGTAGTGTGAAAACAACTCAAAATGTCCTCTGACCTACAGTATTTTGCTCTTTGGTATGACATTTAAAAGAAAGATAAGACTACGAAGTGTCAATTCTTTTTAAGTTACTGCTCAGTTGACATTTCTAAATAGCACAGAATTATAACAATATTAGGTATAATCATCCTACATCTAACCTTACTGTGTGAACATATTTGTATATGTTTGTAATCATAGTTGATCAAATCCTAACACTTTATTGGAATTTTAAAATACCATTAAAAATAATATTTCCATGAGAAATTAACTGTTATTTGCCTATGTTTATTTAAACAATATAAAAATAAAATATATAAATTATCTGGCATGTCATTTCAAAAGTCAAATGATTATACATTAAGTGTTTAAGATATGTGAAAATGTGGACTGTGATATCTTTTCTTTAGGGTAAAGTCACTTGATTCTCAGTCTATGTGTGCATTAGCCAAAATGTTTTTTTAAAAAAAGCCATCAAAATTTCCACTGACTCATAGATATTTCACCCTTGGAAATATTTGTAATTGAATGGATGGGGTTCTCACATAATTAGAAGGTCTAAAGGTCTGCGTAGAATTACACAGATCCAGCACTATAGTGAGAGAAACTTGTGCTATATTTCACTTTTTAAGTGTTTTCCTAACAGGCTTCTTTTTCTTCTCCATGATTGTTTTAGTTTCTTTTACTGCTCAAGCACACACCATGCAATGGGTTAGCTTAAACAATAGAAACATTTTAGCTCACAGTTTTGAGGCTAAAAGGAAGTCCAATCAAGATGTCATCAAGGTGATGCTTTATTCCCAAGGACTGTGGTCTGGTGACGGCTGCTAGGATTCCTTAGACTTTGGCACTCCTGTCACATGGCAATGCATGCGGCAGTCTCTCTTGGCCTCTTTGTTCTCTTCTGGGTTCAGTTGAATTTTAGCTTCTAGCTGTTGTTCCTTGTGGTTTTCTTTCTCTGTGCCTGAATTTAATTCAGTTTATAAAAGACTCCACTAGAGGATTAAAACCCCTGCTGGTTGAGGTGGGTCACACCTTAATGAAGTAACCTCATCAAAAAGTTCTACTTACAATGGGTTCACATTCACATGACCAGATTAAGTTTGATAACTTCTTTTTCTGGTGTACTTACAACTCCAAATTACCATGATGGTATATGGGATAAATGGGCCAACTTCATAGATTTTCTTTAACTCTTCTTGTGAGACTTAGGAAACAAACTTCATGTGTACTTCTAGGATTACAAAATGGTGTTAAAATATCAGATACATATATTATGGAAGTTTATTTGAGTAGTTTGTGAATCATGAATTGAGCACCATCCAAACTATACATGGAAAAGAACTACCCTGAGGGGAGAGGAAAGGAGCTGATTGGGACAAACCTGGAAGCAAGTGCGGGAGTGTTCAGATGGACTCATGTTAAGTTTCATCTCACAAGGTGGTGGTGGGGTCTTACAAGGTGTGGACAGCACATAGACGTGGGTTAGTACGGAATGCTTGCCATTCTAATAAGCCGTCTCTACTGAATTGAAACTGGCTTAGCACCAGGAATTGCTTAACTATAGTACATTCTATTTTCCTGGAAAACCCCTGTAATTAGCTGCTTTTTTCTTCTGGGAAAATCCTGTCTCAGAAAGTGGTCCTTCCCTACAATGTCTAATGCAGGCAATCATTTTATTTCATGAATAAATGATAATTCAAATAATTAGGAAAGACCAAGTAAATAGATGTGAATGACATATATAAATATCAATATACTATATGGATTTTTAATAACATTCGCAGAGGTAATTCTTACTACATGTTGATATTGTTAATGTGCTTTAAACACTTTAACTAATTTAATCCCCACATTAAATCTCTAAAGTAATTCTGTTATCCTCGTTTTACAGAGGTGAACACTGACTCAAAAAGATGGGAAAGTAGTTGCCTAGAGTATCAGAGTATGTGGCAGTCTGGATTTTTAACAAACCAGATTGACTACAAAATCCATGCTTTTAAATTCTAGTTATACCACCTCCCTAAATTGTAAAAACACAAGACAAAATGCTTAGGAGTACAAAGCTAATTTTAGAAGGGGAATGTTTAAAAATAAAGATCAAAGTTTTGCATCTGCATATATGCAATTACCTCAGCTTTGAAACAACAGAAGCCAATACATTAGTATGATGTCTATGTACTAGGCTGCAGTTTCAGACTAACCTGGCATGCATCAGGTTAGCTCAGGCTCTGGTATATTGATTTACATGAGATAGTGAATTTCTATCCATGAGGAAAGATATAACCTGTATCAATAAAGTGGTTAAGAGCACAGAGTTGGGATGAAGCTATCTGGGTTTGAAGCTTGACTCTTCCTTTTATTAATTGTGTGACCTTGAGCAATGTACTTAATCTCTTTGTGCTGCAATTTCCTTATCTGTGAAATGAGGCAAATAACAATACATGGATCCGAGTTGTGAACATGAACAGTTAATTTTCTAATTTATTCAGAACAATCCCTAGCAAAAATTAAGTGCTTTATCACAGTTTTTAAGTAAAGATGGATTTAGTGGTAACAGACTTGATCTTTTTAGAGCATCATGTTTGGAGAGGAAAAAAATTTTAGTACCATGTGGTATCTGTGACTCAAATACTTCTTCAGTCCATCCCGTGAACTAATGTGTAATTCCTAAGAAAAAAATATATATATATATAAAAAATTAAATATATATATAATATATAAAATTAAAAATTTATATAAATAATAAGTGCTTTATATGTGTGTGTGTGTGTGTGTGTATATATATATATATATATATATATATATATATATATATAATTTAAATCTATAATAATGGTTTTATCAAAAACCGAGGAGGAATTGGTAGGGGATGTCAAAGTAGTTTTATCGAACATATTTTAAAACAGAAGATAAATTATTGGCTTCTGACTGCAACATACTGCATATAGCATCAGTATGTTAAAGAAGAGAGTACTGTGAACAGGCATAAGTAGAGCTATTCAAAGCACTGGTGGGACCATGAGGACATGATGACTTTGAAGGTTAGTAGCAACAGAACAGTCAGGACAAAAGTTCATGGCATGAACCAATGACTTTTCCCTGGAAGAGCAGAGGGGCAGGTCAGGGGCTCAGAGGAATTGGTAATGCTGTAAAGTCCAACTTGGAAGAGATTGGGCTTCTTATGCCTTTTCTAAGTAACCTATTAGAGAAAACTTGAAAACTTTGGATACTCTATTATTTTGCTTGGGAATACAATAAGTAAACAAGGGTTAAAACAGGGTTCCTGCCTGCATGTAGCTTTCAGCTCTATGGGTATGCAATGATGCAATATTTTCATCTAAGATCATCATCACCATACTCATCCTTGTCAGACTTATGTAAATGACAACCATAGTCCATTTTAGATTTAGTCATCCAAACCAGTTTTCTAACTTATCAATCAAAAACTGGTTACTCATATACTAAAAAAACAATTTTGTAGTTCAGTATATTTGTTTTTTGTAGAAACTGCTTCAATACATTCCCTAACATTTAAGCAGGAAAATATTTGAAGACATTAGTGTAAGAAGAAAAGGAATTTCTTAAGAATATTAACTAGTCCCTTGAAACTCAAAGATAAGAAGAAACAAAGTGGTGAAAAAGAGATAGTAATAGGACAAATGTGAGTTTTGTTGCAAAGACTTTGGAAAGTAAAAATAAATGATTCATAAAACCTCAGGACTTAAAAATAATCATCAAGTGCTATTTGAAACATGAACTCTCTGATCCTTGGATCTCCCAAACTGAAGCTACCGGTGAATTATGAAATGTCCATTATATGTCTGCTTGTTTAACACATTTTCTCATATATTAAGTTTTATAGTTTGATGACTTTTATAGTCTCAACTAAAATGATAGAATGACAGTAGATCTCTCCTGGATTTGAAGAGAACCCTTTGTTTTACTACTTCTGGTGATTTTAATGACTTGTAGTAATGGCACATTACTATACATTCTTCCTTTAAAAACTTTACAGCTCCTAATTCACTTTATTTTTTTCCCTGATGATCAAACCATTTGCGAAGTACAGAAAATTTAAAGAAAAGGGAAACAGAATCATTATTCATCATCACACTGCTCAGAGATAAAAAACATTTTATATTTTGAAATTTTTCCTTCCAGTTTTATATGAGGATCAATAGTATAGTTCTCTTATTTAAAAACAAATATAATATGATAAAGACAACTGGAAATAAGGTGCTCTAGATAGTGTAATTCAAGGCCAAAAGGCTGGCAGTGATGGCTGCATATCTGAATCCTAGGTCACAAACATAAGAGAAATACATTAAGCTAACTGAAAGCAATCACGGCACTGACAGGTCAGGACGGTTGGTGGCTGGTGGTTTAAAAGCTTTTCCTCCTGCTAGTTTATCATTCACACTTCAATGATCTTTATGGAAATGACCAATAAGCCAGCTTGGTACAAATAAGTCCACTGAGGTAGTTCTTAATACCCATTCTTATCAAATTGAATCACCATGGAACTAATCTTCTGCATATTATTTCAGAGAGTTGACATTTTATGTGCACATTAAAGCTTCCTGGAAAGGGCCCATCAATCTGGAGAGGGGCACAGCTGATTCCTGTCAGGTTTCAAGTTGGTATTTATTAAGCTAAGTCTGTTTATATCCTTTAGCACAGAGTGAAACATGGCCATCCTTAACTGTCTCAAGATAGAGGCAGTAGGAGAAAACAAAGTGGCTAGGAAAGAAGAGAAAATACAATTGGATTTTAGAAAGAAATAGAATAAGTGCATTTAATAACATTTTGTAAGCATTTTGACTTCAGATAAATATGTAGACGATACTGATTCAACATGGTGTAAAAGGATGCAGCTGTCAAAACTGACAGATTTAATTTGTAACTATTTACTCTAATTCATTTCCATTTCTAAAAACCAGTGGAAGAAATAATTCTTGTGTGAACACAACAGAACATGACAGTACTGAAATAGAAGTTTTCTGTGTGCCCAAACATGTAATAATAAATTTATCCAACATACATTTTTTGAAATTTAAGTAGCACTTTTGAGGCTGTACTATGTGAAAAATATTATCTTCATGCTATGGGGAGACACAAAATTGTATAATATGACATAGACTCTTCATTCAATAATCAAAGCCCAGAAGTAAGAAAAATGGAGGAAGATGCACATTTTCAAGGTTGATGGGTAACAAGTTAATAGACAAAGACACTAGTTAAAATATAGTAATATTATATACAACAGATCAATTATTTATAATTTATTTTCATATAATGTTACAATTTTTTAAAAAAAAATACCATTCCCTTTCCTTTGTAAATTTTCAAAACCATCCTGAGATATAAGTCAGGGGTTGCCATTATAACTAAGTTACTCAGGAAGAAGATATTGAGACTCACAAAAGATACAGGCATAGCTCGTTTTATTGCACTTCACAGATGTTATGCTTTTTAAAATGTAATTATTTCAAAACATATAGGGAATAAAAGTCCCATAAAATTCTCCCCAAAGATACAATACTTTAAATGGTTTTATGCTATTTCTTCAGATTTACACTGTGCATGTGTTTCATTTTTGATAAAATAGGATCATATTGTCCAGGCATACCTCGGAGATATTTCAGATTGGTTCCAAACCACCACAATAAAGGGATATCAGAAAAAAGCAAATCAAACAATGTTTTGGCTTCCAAGTGCATGCAAATGTTATGTTTACACTATACTATAGTCTATATATAACATTTTAGTTATAGTATTATCTCTAAAAAAATTATACACACTTTAATTTAAAAAAATCTGTATTGCTAAAAAATGCTACCCATCACCTGAGCTTTCAGTAAGTCATAATCCCTTTGCTGGTGGAGGGAAACATCTTACCTCAATGTTAATAGCTGCTGACTGATTACGGTGGTGGTAGCTGAAGGTTGGGGTGGATGTGATAGTTTCTTAAAATAAGACAATAAAGTTTGTCACATAGATTGACTCTTACTTTCACAAAACATTTCTCTGTAGAAAGTGATGTTGTTCAATAGTTTTTTACCCACAGTAGAACATCTTCCAAAATTGGAGTTTTTATTATTATGCTACTTTATTAGCTAAATATATGCAATACTCTAAATCCTTTGTCTTCATTTCAAAGTGTTCACAGCCTCTTCACCAAGAGTCTATTTCCATCTCAAGAAAACCTTCTTTGCTCATCTATAAGAAGCAATTCCTTATCTGTTCAAGTTTTATCATAACACTGCAGCAATTCAGTCAAATCTTTAGGCATCACTTCTAATTCCAGTACTCTTGCCATTTCCACCACATTTGCAGTTACTTCCTCTAGGGAAATTTTGAGCCCCTCAAAGTCATCCATGAAGGCTAGAATCAACTTCCTCCAAACTTCTGTTACTGTTGATATTTTGACATCTTCCCATGAATCACAAGTCTTCTTAATAGCATCTAGAATGGTGACATCCATCAAGGAATCAATATCCTTGGCAGCTATAGCCTTATGAAGACTCTTCCTTGTCACTTGAACACTTAGAGGACATTGTAGGTTATTAAATTGGTCTAATTTCAGTGTTGTGTCTTTGGGCATAGGGAAACCCAAAGAGAGGATGAGAAATAGCCAAACGCTATTTCAGCAGAGTGGTCAGAACACACATACTAATAGACTGTTTGTCATCTTATATGGACACGGCTCATGGTGTCCCAAAACAATTACAGTAGCAACACCAAAGATCACTGATCACAGATCACTATAACAAATATATTAACAATGAAAAAAATTGAAACATTGCAAGAATTACCAAAATGTGGTCCAGGTGCAAGTAAGAACAGGCTATTGGAAAAATGACACTGATAGCCTTATTTCATGCATGGCTGCCATAATCCTTAAATTTGTAAAAGACGCAATTGTATACATCCATTATATATTTTAAATGAACCTGTATATGTATACACATTCATATGCACAATTTGAGTGTCCTCAACAAAGCACCTATATTCTCCATCTATGTAAGTTAATTCACATACTTTTTGCCAATTTGATTCGAGTTCTAATTTGGTAGGGTTTAAGTTTACGGTTCTTTTTCTGTATCACATTTACTGTCACCAGATACATTTCTTTCTTAGATTCTTATAGTTTTATCTTTTGCTAGTAATGCAATATTTACTGATAATTATAAAAAAAGGATGCTCCTTTGCAGAGCAGTTTCACTGAAATTCAATTCAAATTCTAATTGAATGGTTTGTTTAAATTAGATTATTTAGAAAATTAAAATTAACAAAATATATTCAGAAATAAGAAGTTGACTTCTTTCACTAATTTTGATATGGTACATAATCATGTCCAGAGTAATATTGCCATCTTAATTTTATATAGTTGCACACGGACAAAATTAAGACTTTTGTGTTAACACCATACTTTTTTCATAATTCTTGAACTAAGGCTTTGAGAAAATGAAATTGAAAAAAGGCTAAATGATGGCAATTATACACACACACACGGGTGTGTATAGATAAAGAATTTTAAGAAAATTGAAACTCTATAATATTTTAGACATTCTTAGTCTCCAAATATCTAACACCCTGATTATCTCATCGCCAGAGTTTAACACTATGTGCTACTAAAAGATTAATTGCTTTTCAGAAGTGGATCCATTTTCCGTACTTGGCAAAAATATTTTTAATAGCCAAATATACACATCTTAAGGATTGCAATCATTGTTTCAGATTTCTTCCATTTGAAAATATTTATTCTTGCTTTACTATGATACTGCCTGCAAGTACCTAAAAAAAAAAAAGACCCACAACATTTCTTTTTTTAAGGAGGTATTCAAAAAAAACTACAAATAATTAAATAGAAATTGCACTAACTTAAACTAATGCCATGTAGCCAGGAAAATAAACCTTGTTCGAGAAATTATTTTTCCTGCATTCTCAGATACTCCCCCATAAGCCTTGACATTGTTTCATGGACAACTGACAAATGATAGCCTGGATAAGCCCATCTGCAAACCGTGCAAGTAAGAACATCTGACTTGAGAGAAAACACCTCAGTCTGATGTCTCATCTGGAGACTATTTATGCCAAACTCATTATTAAAGGCAACACTGCCAAGGAACTTTGGAGCTTTGGTAGTTGAAAGAATTCACAACTTCTAGCACAATTTATTTTATATGAATCTTTAAAACCCATTGTTGAAAAAAATGCTTGACACTGGCTAATTTTTTAGAAAAAATAGGCAGAGAAAATCAACCGTAAAAGTTAAGGAAGAAAGTCTGTATTTTGTATTAATTATTGGCACAAATAGAAACTTACTGTAAAGTAATTGAATACAACACAAGTAATGAGAATATTAAGTCAAAATTTTATTTTGGATGCTATTATTCTGCATCCATAAAGTCAATTGTAATCCAAGCCCCGTGGATCTTAAAAGGAATTTGCTTGAAACAGTAGGTTCCATTTGTTTAGATTTTTATAAAGGGAACATATTTTGTTCTGATTACAAACTTTTCAACAAATTTCTGTACAATTAAGGTTTAATATTAGGGTATCTCCTATGAATTACAAGATTTATCCTTACTAAATAAAAATAATAGAAACATGACTATTGGTGTTATTTTCATATATTCTTAAGAATACAAATGCAAACAAAAGAACAAATGCTGTGTTCTTATGATGCAACTGTTCAGACCAAAAAGGGAATATTTCATTAATCTCATTCCCTAGGGGTTGTCTTTGCAGCTTTAAGAGGAAGATTGATACCCCAATTTTTGCTACCAGATTATAGGTAAGATGACCCAGTTAATAGTTTTGCTTTCTAACCATACTTAAATCACTAATTTCAAATTAATTTGAAATATTTACAATTAAATTGTTATGCTGTATTTTGGCCCTCCTCTTTGTGATTTTTTAATCTTGTTTTGTACCTTGTTTGAAATTGAAATTGGCTTGTTTTTTTTATTATATGCTTTCTGATGAATGTTACTTTAGGTGTAGACCTGTGTGGGCATGCATATGTACACAACACTTATTTCAGTTTTTACATGACCCTTACCTTAGAACTTCATTATCAATATAATTTTCAAATATTCTAGTTAATCACTATTATAGTGTAATAAAAATAAATATACAATATAATAATGCAATTTATGATATAAAAATAATGTAGAAAATAAATCTTACCAGGCAAGGTATCAAGTTTTTTGTGTACATTATCTAATTAAACAAATAAATTGATTCACAATGTGACATTTTACAAAGAAAAAAACCAGAAACACAGAAACTTTTTTTTATTTTTTAAAAATTTCTCATGTTTAAATAGTAAGTGTTGGGGCTCAAATTCAAACCCAGGCTCTTATATCTAAGTGAATATTTTAAATTAAACGTCAAAATGAAGTTCCATTTACTATTATACATTAAAGGAGAAAGGCCAGAGTAAAGGAACATCAAGTTGCTTATAGGCATTCAATGCATTATCTAATTCTTAACCAGCATTTGAGACATATAAAGGTTTGTTTCAATTTTTCCCGATTTCTATATCCTCTAACTATGAGAGGTTTTACATACACACACACACACACACACACACACACACACACACACACACTTACACACATATTAATACATTTTATGTTCAAATTAGATTTGGGAAATCTTTCTGCTCTTTAAAATTTCAGTGCCTAAGAATCAGTGCATCAAAGGAGACAATCCTCAATTGGGGCTACTACATTTATGCATGTCTTGCAAACTGAGGCACAGAACGTACTTTAATCTAGGCTAGTCTTTCAAGAAAACTTGTACTTGCCAACAGCCTTGGCAAATGGTACTAGTGTCTTTCTCTGGAGCAAATGTAAGCCATACTTACGTCCCTTATTAAAAAATTGAGTTTCCTAAACTCAGGGTTGCTCAGCAACCAACTGTATGTACTGGCTTCCATCTGGGCCCATCTACCTTGCCCGCATGGGACATAAAGGCAAAGGATACTGACAGAAATACACTGCTCTGGCTGCTTGCTGTGCCATAAATAAGGACACAATTTTTCTCTGACCCAAGAGTTTCATATTTTCTGCTTGCATCCATGAAACTGTGTCAAAGTAACTTGTTACCTTGCTTGTAGGGTAAAAATCTCAGTTCTTGACAATGTTCCAGATTCTTCATTCAGTACAGTTTATATTGTTTACACAAACATTTTCAAAGCCTTCATCCACAGACTATTTTTTTAACTGCCAATGTTTAGTATCCTATGAATTCATCATACAAGAAATATTGGGGCATCTTGATATAACAAACTTAAGTAGCATGTTTTTTATCCGAGTGACCCCAAAATGAATCTTGGCATTTGGTTGATAAGATATTCCGATGAATGTATTCAGATTACTGTTGTTTTCTCTAAACTCATTCTTCCTATTATTACTTGGTATAGGATATCTTCCATTACATACCTCAACCATGATTGACAGTTTTAGTTTAGCTAACAATTTACCATGAAGAATATATTCAATTATTTTTCCTGCTTCTGATTACTGGCATCACAGAATAGCATTGCTATGAAAATGTAGATTGTGATATATACTTAAAGAAAGGAGGGTGAGATAACAGGAAACAGAAATGTATAGTTAACTTGAAGAAAGCATGATTATGACTCAAATGAGAATGCTATTTGACAAATCTTAATGTACTAAACTCAGGTTTTGGAATTGTCACAATTAGGGAATGTGTTTCATTGAAAAATAAAATGAATTTTGTTTGAGATAATGCTGGATATTATGATTTTTGTTAGAGCTCTTATTCTATTTATGAATGTCACTAGTATTCTGAATTTGTATATACAATAAGAAGACATAAAAGTCAATCATAAAGTGTTTTGCCACCAACTTCTGTTCATTGCATATTCTTAATTACTACTGTGAATGTGTCCTATGACAGGAGCTAAATACTCATGTCAGGTGAAACAAAACAAAATGAAGGAACTTGGCAGGAACTCTTTTAAAATTAGGGGCTTCTCTGAAAATGTGACAGTTACCCTGGTGGTAAATCTATGACTGCTATGGGAAAAGATGCAATCATTTTGGTATTGAAACTGCCTGTCACTCACCATTAAAGTGCCTTATTAGCAAAATTGATTACTCTTTTACTTTTAAATATCCCAAGACAATATAACTTTTTAAAACCACAAAAAGAAATAATTTTTGTCAAAAAGTTTTTACTTTAAAATAGTATTAGCACTTCTCAAATTGTTCATGAACATAAACATAGCCCTTGTTACTCAAACTTCATGCTAGAAATGTCTTGGGTTCCAGATGTTACTGGACAAAGGCTGTGGATTCTTTTGCCCATGCACTCAAATGTCCAATTCCTGAGATACAGGGGTTTCAAAGAGAGAAAAAGTTTATTACTAGATGTGTAGCAGGAAACCAGAAGACCTATTGGTCCAAAAATCTACTTCTTGTAACTGCAGTAATTTTAAGTTTTATAGCATCAAAAGATGGGCAGATTTTAGGATAATGAGCATAATTACCCCAGATAATTAGAGGTGATTTAATTATCAGGCATGCGCAGATTGATCAAATGCCTAGTCACAGAATGTCTGTAAGAAAATGTCAGCCTTAATATAATGATGGGCATAATTTTTTGATATTATAATGAGATATAAGTGAATTATAAGTTAAAGTCTAAGCTACTGCTCTTATCAGGTACACCCACTTTAGTTAGATCCAGTTTCGGCTATCAGGATAACTTTGGATTTGGTTTAGTTCTCAGCTGATCCAAGACCCTTCGTTAATAAAGATTAGTGGCTATCTTTAGTAATTACAAGACTTTAAAGTTGAAAAACTGGCTAAATAGGTACAAATGAAGTTAGTTACAGACTTTTCTAATCGCAAAGGCACAAGGTAAAGGCTATACAATCATTATCAGAGATCAAGGCAGCTGGACTGCAATTCAAAGATTTCAGGTATTTCCCTCTGTCTACTCTAACACACCAAAAAGTAAAAGGGAACATCTACCAACACTTCGGTAATCAAAATCATCCCTTCAATCCTAATTTCTCCATTACACAGAGATCCTCCCAAGCTAACTACATGCATACCATCCTTGGTAATCCAGTCCCCTGAATTTGGAATGCAAGTAAATTAACAGCACTCAATCTTAGCTACATTCTTCGCCTAATGGACTTTGTGGGCTGGCTTTTCTTAAACTATTTTCTCCACATATATTCATGATGATAAACATAATACATATACATGGTTGAAAAATTTGACAACTAATGGAATATTAAGACACAAATTAAAAATGCACATAAGCCAACCATTCAAAGACAATGACCATTAACATTTGGTATTAATATACAGACAAATAAATGAGAAAATAATGAACATTCTTTTTAAATTTTTGTTTTAAATGCTGATTTTTTCACTTAATATAGTGTCAGCTATTTTGTTAGCTATTCCTCAAAATATTTGTATTTTATTATATGAGCCCTTAATGGGTTTTGAACTGCTGGTGCCAACATATCTTCACCTGCCAAGCTTTTCATAGGGAATTTGTGATCTCCTTGAGCAGCTTTTGTTTTTATCTATGAGTAAACTCCTGGAGAATTCCTCAATTAGCATGTGGCCATAAATCGAGCATAGCTGAAGACTAATCCTTTTATAAGTCTTCAGACTCTTTGCCATTGAAATGTTTATTCAACAGATTTATCTTTCTTGCATTCTTTCTGGGATTTTTTTTGGGGGGGGGGTTGGTTTCCATTTCTTGGAATTTTAACTTTCATGACTTTTTTTTTTTTTTTGCATGGGCAGGCATGGGGAATTGGACATAGGTCTTTGGCATGGAAGGCGAGAATTCTGTCACTGAGCCACCATCACACCACCCCTAACTTTCACAACTCTTGATCTTCATTTTGGTTCATCCTGGGATATTTTGTGCATTTATGCTTGACATAAGTCATTCCAAATCTTGTATTTCGAATCTTTGGATAGTTTATCTTTCAACACCCTCTAATGAGCACTGTGTACTATAGAGATTTTATATATGCCTACTGGTAAGGGGAAAAAAAGCGCATTGTGTTTTAATTTGCATGCCTTTGATTTTTAGTGAGATTGAATATTGTTTCTGTGGTTTTTTGGCATTTATATTTATTCTTTGTGAATAGGCTGTTAATGGCTTATGCAATTTTTAAAGATTTTATTTATTGGTGTGCAAAAGTTATATATCAATGAAGTTAAATTTGTGCCTCTCATACTTATTGCAGATTGTTTTCATATTGTCACTTTTCTATCTTTTTCTCTGACATTTATATATTTATGCAGCCAAATATGTCAATAGCATTATTTAGAATCTCTCTTATTAATTTATACTTAGAAAGTAATTTTCTGATCTAAAATCAGTTGAGAAAAGAGAGAGCAAATGTCTGAATTCTTGATAATATAGCAACACTGGTCTGTGCAACATGCTGTTATTCTAATCTACTTCCAGTCTCTCACCTCCCATTTTTTCAGTTCTACTTAGAGAACCATTCTAATGTGTTTGATCTCTATGGTTTTTATCTCTATGTGTTCTTGTGAAATATATATTGTTCTGCTTATAAGCATCCTTCTTCTACTTAAATGAAATCATGTTATAAGCTTCAGTTTATTTCTTCTACTCACACAGCGCTCTATATGATGTTTCTACCTGATTCAACTGGTTTCTAACCATGTGTCTGTGCCAATTTGAATCTCTTGTGTACCCCAGAAAAGCCATGTCCTTTAATCCTCATTCATTATTCCTCGGTGTAATCTTTGTGACTGGTCCCATGGAAATATGACCCACCCATAACTCCATGGTAACTTTTGATTAGAAAGTGTGGTAGTTAGATTCAGTTGTCAACTTGGCCAGGCGAAGGCACTAGTTCTGTTACTGTGGACATGAGTGAACCTCATCTGTTGCTAATTATATCTGCAATCTGCTAGGAGGTGTGCCTGCTGCAGTGAATGACATTGACTTAATTGTCTGGTGCTTAAATGAGAGAGCGCAACATAGCACAGCCCAAGCAGCTCAGCATACCTCATCTCAGCACTCACGGCTCAGCCCAGGCCTTTGGAGATCCAGAAAAGAATCACCCTGGGGAAAGTTGTTGGAACCCAGAGGTCTGGAGAGAGGTCAACAGAGATCACCCTGAGCCTTCCCACGTAAAAAAGAACCTCAGATGAAAGTTAGCTGCCTTTCTTCTGAAGAACTAACAAAATTAATACCCTTTTATTAAAAGCCAATCCATCTCTGGTGTGTTGCATTCTGGCAGCTAGCAAACTAGATCAGAAGGTTTCTGTGGAGATGTGTCTTCACTTAATCACTGGAGCCTTTTAAGAGGGAACCATTTTGGAAAAAAATTCAGCCAAAGACCTTTGGGAATGAAGAAAGAAAATGCTTCTGGGAGAGCTTCATGAAACAAAAAGCCTGGAGAGAAAGCTAGTAGACATTGCCATGTTCACTATGTGACTTTACAGTTGAGAAACTCTGAATGTCATTGGCCTTCTTAAATCAAGGTGTCTTTCCCTGGGTGCCTTAGATTGGACATTTCTATAGCCTTGCTTTAATTTGGACATTTTCACATCCTTAGAACATGCAAATTTGCAACTTAATAAATTCTTCTTTATAAAAGCCATTCTGTTTCTGTTATATCACATTCCAGCAACTTGCCAACTAGAACAGATTTTGGTACCAGAGAAGTGGGGTGCTGTTGCAGTTTGCAAATACCAAACATGTTGCAATGGCTTTTTAAATGTTTAATGAGAAGATTTTGGAAGAATTGTGAGCTAGATAAAGAAGATCTAGAATGCTTTGAAGACACTGTTTGTAGAAATGTGGACTCTAAAGATACCTCTAATAAGGCTGTAGACAGAAATAATGAACATATTTTTCCAAACTGAATGGAAGGCATTCTTTGTAGATGGAGGCTGATGTAGAGAGTAAAGGACTTGGATATTTAGCAGAGGGAATTTCCAAGTTAAATGTGGAAACTGCAGTCAGACTGTGTGCCGGTTTGAAAGGAAGTATGTCCCCTAGAAAAGCCATGTTTTAATCAAAATATCATTTCATAAAGGTAGAATAATCTCTATTCAATACTGTATGTTTGAAACTGTAATGAGATCATCTCCCTGGTTGATGTGATTTAGTCAAGAATGGTTGTTAAACTGGATTAGGGAATGACATGTCTCCACCCATTTGGATGGGTCTTGATTGGTTTATTGGAATCCTATAAGAGAGGAAATATTTTAGAGAATGAGAGATTCAGAGAGAGCAGCATCATGAAGCAGAGTCCACCAACCAGCGACCTTTGCAGATGAAGAAGGAAGACACCTCCCGGGGAGCCTCATGAAACAGGAAGCCAGGAGACAAAGCTAGCAGATGATGCCATGTTCGCCATGTGCTCTTCCATCCAAGAGAGAAACCCTGGCTGTGTTCACCATGTGCCTTCTCAGTTGAGAGAGAAACCCTGAACTTCATCAGCCTTCTTGAACCAAGGTGTCTTTCCCTGGATGGATGTCTTAGATTGGACATTTCTATAGACTTGTTTTAATTGGGACATTTTCTCGACCTTATAACTAACTATAAACCAGCAACTCATTGAATTCCCCCTTTTATATGTCATTCCATTTCTGGTATATTTCATTCTGGCAGCTAGCAAGCCAGAACAGACTGCTCTTTGAAGTTTATAGTAAAATGTGAGAGGGAAAAGATAAGTTGAAAAATGAACTCTTGGATACAAAGAAACCAGAAATGAATGTTCTGGAAAATTCTGAGCATCCATAAAGGGAGAACCCAGAGAATAGTGCCCCATGTGAGGATTTAACTAACTGTGAAACCAGTCAGCTATTACAGAAAACAAAACAAAACAAAACAAAACAAACAAAAAAAAACCACAGTATTGGAGATGGAGTTATCCAAGGACTTGAGGAACTACATTTGTCTGATGGCCATAATCTGAACATATTGCATACAAAGTGAACAAGAGTGTTGTGTGATATGTATAAATGGAACAGTTGTCAGTCTGGACTAAAAGACTCAGAAAAGGGATGAAGTGAAGGTAAAGTGCCTTCAGAGGCAAAACCATGAATGATAAAGTCTGAAGTTAAGAAACCTTGGGCCAGGAGAGTGGACCCACCCAAGTACTTGGAGAAGGTGAGTTTGCCCCTAAAGCAGAGGATGGGCCTTCTCCCTCATTGCAGTGGAAGAGTTGTGCCACCTCAGGCCTTGGAGAGCGTAGAGCACATTCCTTGAACAAAGAGGGATTGAGCATGTGCCCTGGAGTGGCAGAGAGCCAAAGTGAGGCCTAATGCTTCAAGAGAGTGGAGTGGAGAAAAAGATGGTTCTTCAATGTCCCTCCAGCTTGCATTCAGAGAGAGACAGACTGCTGCATAGGCCCTCGGACAGAGTGGAACTACCACTTTCTAAAGCCCTGAAGATAAATGACCCTCAGATTGTGGAATCTAATGAGGTTTACCTGTAGGTTTTTGAAAATTCTTGAGTCTGGTGATCCCTGTGTTCCTTCCAATTTCTCCCTTTGGAGATGGGGGTACTTTTCCTATGACTGTCCCTCCTTTGTATGTTGGCAGCAAATAACTTGTTCTATTTTTTATAGGTCCAGAGTTTGCCCTAGGACAGACCATGCCTGTAACTAACTTTGATGAGATTTTTGTACTGTTTCTCACTTTGTATTGCATTTGTATTATTACTAAAATGGTTTAAGAGTTTGTGAGATTGTTATGGAATGAATGTATTTTGCACTTGGAAAGAACATGTCTTTTGGGGGTCCAAAGGGTGGAATGTGCTGGTTTAAATCTCTTGTGTACCCCAGAAAAGCCATGTCCTTTAATACTCATTCAGTATTGGTGGGCGGAATCTTTGATTGTTTGCACTTAATTGTGGATGGTAACTTGATTAGATGTTTTTCATGGAGGTATGTTTCCACTTATTCGGGGTGGGGGTTGCTTACTGGAGCCCTTTAAGAGAGGGTTTTTGGAAAAAACTACAGAACCCATGCAGCCAATGATCTTTGGAACTGAAGAAGGAAACACCCCCAGGTGAGCTTCTTAAAAGAAGGAGCCTGAGAAAGCTAGCAGACATCACCATGTTTGCCATATACCTTTCCAGTTGAGAGAGAAACCTTGAATGTTATTGGCCTTCTTGAACCAAGGTGTCTTTTCACTGATGCCTTAGATTGGACATTTCTATAGTCTTGCTTTAATTTGAACATTTTCACAGTCTTAGAACATGTAAACTTACAATTTACCCTTTTTGAAGCTGTTCTGTTTCTGGTATATCACATTCTGGCAGCTTGCAAACTGGTTCTGGTATATCACATTCTGGCAGCTTGCAAACTGGAATAACATCCAATATATTTTACTTATCTGTTTCCCCATGGAGGGTCACCCAGACGGCCTCGAATTCCCCACTATCACTAACAGTATGCAGAATACCATTGCATATATCACTTTAAGAATATGTATGGAATTTCTTTGGCATATATAACCAAATGAAAGGAAATCTGTAATTAAGAGTATATTTTTGCCTAATCTGACTAAATATTTCTAAATCCCTCTCCAAAATGGATATGTCAATCTGCAGTCTCATCTTTATTTCACAAGGATTTTTGAATGCCTATATGTCTGCCTACAGTTGACATTAACCATTTTTGCCACTTTTCTGGGAGCAAAGTGATACAGTATTGTTTCCGTTTTCATTTCTCTAATTTCTAATGATGTACACCAAATCTTTATATATTTATTTGCCTTTTGGTTGTGCTTCCCTGTAATTTCTGTTCATATGTTTGTCCATTTTCTCATTGAGGCTCTTCTCCCCCAGTCCTGTTTGTTTTTGTTATTGTTGTATGGATTTTCAGAAGTTCTTTTAACTTCTTTTTTGATTATGCACACTGTAAATATCTTCTCTAAAATATGTTTGATTTGCTTACATTATGTATCTTATCTATATTAAATACTAAGATTTCTAATTTTGTCATAATTCCATTTGCCAGTTTTCTACCTTATGATTGTCAGTTTATAGATTTGGTTTAAAATCTTTCCCTAACCCTTGATCACAAAGATTTTTTTTTGAATGCCATCTCCCATTTTATTAGGGTGTTTTTTTTTGGATTAACAGAAAAAAAAAGTTAACACAACATTTAAAAATCATACCATTCTACATATGCAATCAGCAACTCTTAACATCATCACATAGATGCATGATCATCGTTTCTTAGTACATTTGCATCGGTTTAGAGGAACTAGCAACACAACAGAAAAAGATATAGAATGTTAATATAGAGAAAAGAAATAAAAGTAGTAATAATAGTAAAAAACAAAAAAAACCCTATAGCTCAGATGCAGCTTCATTCAGTGTTTTAACATGATTACTTTACAATTAGGTATTATTGTGCTTTTTAATGTCTCTATATATTTTTGTAAATTTTAAATGTAACCTTTCAAATTTTTTTTTTACCCCATCTGGAGTTTTTCCTTGAATGCAGCATAGTTTAGAGATCTAGATATATTGCTCTTTTAAAGTAAGCAGATTTCCTTCAAACTATCTATCAAATAGGGGATGCTTCCCTCACTGAATAATGGTTACACCACTAGAACAGGCAAATAAATTCTAAAAAGATCTCTATAGCATTCACGGTATCCCAGAGTATAAATATAGTCATTATGGCTGCTTTTAAGTTACTGTTTATTGGCTTGTAAATTACTAAATATTTAACATTAGGCTATTACATTTTTGTACGACTCGGCTTTCATGAACCAATGCAACACCTTTGACGTATACTGTGTTTCCTCACTGATTTGGATCTCTACATATCTCTGTTTAAATAATTTATTTCACCGCTTCCAATTTTTAAAAAATCATTTGAGTCCGTATTTATTTTAGTTATATTATTAATAATTAACAAATTTCTAAATCAATTCATATAATTAACTTAAAAAATCGTGTAACACAGCTAGACAAAAAGACACAGGTCATAATTGTACTGCTGTATAACTGAATACAAAATGGCCCATCTGTGAAACCATTCCCCGCCCCACCATGTAAGAAATGAAGTTTTACCAGCTTTATTGACCAGGCTTGTGTCTTTTCCAAGTTGATACCATCTCATCATGTAGTCTTTCTGTCCACCAGTCACCCACCCCTAGACATACACGGGATGAAAAACATCCATAGCAAAATAAAAATGTTGGGTTTTGATTGTATCACATTAAATGTATAGATTACTTCTGGAAATTTTTTTGCATTATAGAACGTTTCAATTAAGGCATATGTTATATTTCTCTTTTTATTTGGATCTTTTTTACTTTCTCAAAAATGATTTGTAGTTTTCAGTCTTACATATCCTGACTCATTAATTTTCTTCATAGATACGTAATGGTTTTACACTATTGTATTATTTTTAAGATGCATTAATTTTTTGCATTTTTGTGCAGACAGGCATATTTTTGATCATGATTAATTCCAATTCAAATGGTTTATAGATTCCTTTTGATATTCTACATAATACAAATATTCTACATGAATATAAATATTCACAATTCTGTATTTTCCCCTCTAATCCTTATATAACATATGCGATTTTATTTCCATAGTCATTGGCTAGAACCTCCTCTACAATTATGACTAGACATAATTTTAGAGGACACTTTACCTTGTTCTTAATATCAGGTGATATACTTTCAATTATTCACCTTTTCAATAATTTACCATGTTTATAGTACGTATTCATTTCTTTATTAGATAAATTAAATTCTTCTAATTCTATTACCTGTTATTGTTTTACTTTGAAAGTAATTCAATTTTATCAAGTTCTCTTTAATCTACGATCATCTAATTTTATTTCCTTTATTTGTTAATGTGGTGAATTACATCAGTTGATCTACAGTAATAAACCACATTGGATGCAAAGAATACTACTCTTTAATGTTAATTTTGAATTTTTGCATTTCTGTTCATGAGCTAGAACAATGGAATGACATTGTCAGGTTTTGGTATCAAGGCAATACTGCCCTCATAAGTGATTTCTCTAGTAAATTAAAGAATGTGTATAACAACATTGGTGTTAATATCTTCCCATCTGGACCCAAGAATGTTTCCTGAGAAGGTTTTTGTTTTTATATATAAATTATTCAGTTTTAAATATATATAATATTATTCAAATTTTCTATTTCTTATTGTGTTATAGTAAATTATGCTTTTCAAGAAAAATGCCTTTTTATAAGTTGTCAAATTTCTTGGTGTAAATATGTTTATAGTACACACCTTAATCGTTTCAACATCAATAGATGGAGTAGTGATGTTCCCTTTTATTCCTAGTGCTGATAGCATGTTTTTCTTCTCTTTTATCTTGATTTATCGTGCTAGTTACTTATCATTGCCATTATTCACAGAACTGTCTTTTAGATATGTTAATTTTCTGTATTGCACATTTTCTATTTACTTATTCAATATTGTCTTATTCATTTCCTTTTTGTACTTCTATTGGATTTGATTTGCTAGTTTTTTTTTAGCTTCTTGGTAAAGAAGTTTAGATGATTTAATGCTTTAAATGTCTTTCTGACACTAGCTTTAAATGTCTTTTAACACTACCTTAGCCACATTCCACAAAGTTTGGAACATGTATATAGTTATTATTCAGTTCAATATATTTTTCTGGTTTCTGTGTAACATTATTTCACTGACAGATTGAGTTCACCACAATTTCTAAACTTATGAAGATTTTCTAGTTACCCTTATTTATTATTATTACTGTTGCTGTTATTATTGATTTATAACTTTATTCCATTCTAGTCAGTGCATATATTCTGATTGAGTTCAATCATTTTAAAACTGTTGCCTCAGGCTTTATGGCTTATCATATGATCAATTTCCATAAATGAGGCATTGGCTTGAAAAGAAAGCATAGTCTACTGTTGGCTACAGTTTTCTACATTGTTATTTAAGTAATAGTTCTTAATTTTGTTTATAAATCATTTAGATTCTTTCTGATTATTCATCTTCTTATTCTATTACCTATTGGTGAAGGTGTGAATATCTCTTTTTCCCATAAATTCCATGTTTTTCATTTTAAAAAGCATATTTTGAAGCTAAGGAAATGGATGCAAGTTGGGAATTTTCTTCCTGTTGTAATTAGTAATTTATCATTATGGAATAGTTATTTTTTTCTCTAGAAATATTTCTTGCATTAAAACATATTTTTTTATTAATAGTGTAACTACAGATCTATATTTTAGTCAGTGCTTTGTGGTATTTATTTTCCACCTTTTTAAATTTAAAGTCATTTGTCTCCTTATGCTTAAGATTTTCCTATTGTAAGCAGGAGATAATATTTTCAGTGTTATAATGTTGGTCTTTTAATTGCTATCTTCCTTAAGTGAGGTTCTACCATTGCATTACCCTTACAGAATGCAAGACTGGCAGATTGTGAGAGGACATGGGGGATTTATGATATTAAACCAATCAAAGATCAAGCTAAACTGAAGCTTGGTTCCAGTTTCATAATTCCAAGTCTATGTCTGCTTTGTGGGTTTATACAGGTTTTAACATTTGACTGAAACTTGTACTTACAAAAATTCCTCATCCTGACAGACTCTTATCTTTAATATTGCCTTCTCAGCTTGGCAAGCCTAAGAAAAAAACATGTTCTGTGCTTCAGAGTAATTTTTTTTTTTTAACATTTTAACCTCTGTACATTTTGTTTCAGAATTTGGCATATTTCATGCATTAAAAAAACAGTTATGCCTATATTCAGTTCTTTGTTTAATTAGCTTTCTCATGCTTGTAAACAGAGCATTTATATTGCTCAGATCATATATATTGTAAACAGATATATTTTGTATTGTATCCTTTTGTTGTAGCTGTTCCTGGCAAGAAAACTGGCCAGTTGGAAACTATTCCTTCTTATCCCAAAATGGAGGTCAATAGTAGGTATTTTTGTATCTTGAATTTCCATACAACTTCATACAGCCATCAACTTTATAGATCTTATTAATTATAATAATTTTTTCATTCTGTTGGCATTTCCCATCTATTTGGTTATCTTCTATGTAATTGATGATGGTGTTATATTTTTCCTCCAAGTCTGTGTACTTCCTCTCTTTTTTTTTTTTTTTTTTTTTTTTTTTGAGAGAGGAAGGAAGGGAAGGAAAGACAGAGAAGGAAGGAAGGATGGAAGGAAGGAAGGGAGGAAGAAAGGGAAACATTTTTAAACATTTTCTTGTTTTATTATATTTTGTTTGTTTGTTTGTTTTTTACATGGGCTGGGGCCGGGAATCGAACCGAGGTCCTCCGGCACGGCAGGCAAGCACTCTTGCCCGCTGAGCCACCGCGGCCCGCCCTGTACTTCCTCTCTTATTCTTACTCTTATAATGTTGGCCCAAACCTCCAAGATTATATTAAGCCTAAAATGATGGTGGAATTCTTGATTAGTTCTCTATATTAAAGGAAAAAGATGACCACCCAGTATGCACATCAAAACCAAGTATTCTTAATTCTATATTTTCCCCTTATTCTGATGTGTTTTTATTCTTATTAGAGAAATTTTGCATGTAGAGAACAATCATGAATTAACTAGAGGATTCCCACATACCACTCTATTATTAGCACCTTGCATTGTTGTGGTTCATATGCTATAATTAATGAAAGCACATGTTTATAATTGTACTATTAGCTGCAGTCCATGGTTGAATTTAGGATTCAATGTTTATGCTGTAAAGTTCCATAATTTGAAACAAAAAAAGTTTTATTCTGTTGCCATATATGCAACTCAACATTTCCCCTTTTAACATTTATATGTGTGTGTGTGTGTGTGTGTGTATGTGTGTGTATCTGTTGCTACAAGGACATTTCATGTACTTAAATCATGATTATGTTGGCCACATCCACAGCTGACTGCATTTGTAATTAGCTAAGGGAAGTGTTTTCTGAATAGCAACAGTCCTGTACATTTTAAGCCTTATCTTCTATATTAGCTAGGGTTCTCTATAGAAACAGCATTAGCAGGAAATATCCGTAAATATAAAATTTATAAAAGTGTCTCATATAACAGTGGGAAACTTGATGTGTATATATGGATTCCAAGGTCTGTAGGGCAGGCTGCAAGCTGGTAACTCTGATGAAGTGCCTCAATGAACTCTCAGGAAAGGCTGGCTGGGCAACCATGGGAGTGTACGGATCCAAGTTTTGTAGGGCAGGCCTCAAGCTGATGACTCTAATGAAGGCTCTGGATGAACTCCACAGGAGCAGTTAGCTGACTGATGCAGGAAAAAAGCTGTCTCTTCTGAATCCTCCTTAAAGGCTTCCAGTGATTGGATTAAACATCACTCGTTGCAGAATTCACTCCCCTTAGCTGATTACAAATGCAATCAGCTGTGGATGTGGCTGACATAATCATGATTTAAGTTCATGAAATGTCCTCATAGCAACAGAAAGGCCAGCACTTGCCTGACCAGACAAACAGGTACCACCTCCTGGCCAAGTGGACACATAAACCTGACCATGACACCTTCCATTCTCTGTACCCACCTGCTCCCCTGATAATGTATGTGCTAGATTCTAACTCTGTGATTTTGTTTATTATAATTATTTCAAATCAGTGAGCTCACACAATATTTGTCCTTTTGTGTCTATCTTATTTCACTCAAGATGATGTCTTCAAGCCCATCCATTTTGTTGCATGTATCAGAACTATATTCCCTTTTATGGCTAAATAATATTCCATTATATGTAAATACCCAATTTTGTTTATCCATTCATCTTTGATGGACATGGAATCTTTTAATCTTTCAGCAATTGTGAATAATACCACTATGGACATCAATGTGCAACTATCTGTTCTAGTTCCTACTTTCAATTCTTTTGTGCATATACCTAGCAGTGTGATTGTTGGGTCATAGGATAATTCTATACTAACTTTGCTGAGGAACCTCCAAAGTATCTTGCACAGTTACTGCACCATTTTACATTGCTACCAGCATGAACAAGTGTCCGTCTTTCTCTGTATGCTCTCCAACACTTGCAATTCTCTGTTCTTCTTTTTTTTTTTTTTAACATGGGCAGGCACCGGGAATTGAACTCAGATCCTCTGGCATGGCAGGCGAGCATTCTTGCCTGCTGAGCCACCATGACCCACCCTTCTTTTTTTTTTTTTTTATGGGATGGACATGTGCCTTCTAGAATTCCTTCAGGTCAGATATGCTGAGGCTGTCATGAGACCACATGGACCTTGCCCTGTTTATCGTACCCTTCTCCTCCTGTCTGACACTTCCTGAATCTTGTACACCATATTCTTTGCATTCTTCTCATAACCTGCTCCCTAACCTGCTTCCTCCATGGCCAGCCTCACTGGCAGCATTTTCAGTCTGGGAAAAGGACAAGAGTTTGCCTATCTGAAAGACACCCCTTCCGAAATCCACGTTTCCTTGTTTGAATTCTCTTTGAGGCTGGGCCTTGAGAATATGTCCTTGCACTCTTCCAAAAAGCTCATACTTTAGCTTCAGCTTGACATAAGCTGTCCATAGACAAAGCCCTTTTGCACACTTGTGTCTGATTCTAATTATAATGTCAAACCATGGGAAGATGTCATGCCACAGAGCCATCCTATCTAAATTCCATTTAATTTCAACTTTTTCATGGTGCTGACCCAGAAAGGAATCTACCTTTCTAAGGATGATACAGCCACAGCCAACCCTTATGAGTGAGGCATTCCATGTTTTGGAATGCTGTTGTCTCTGCATCTTAGCTACTCAAAGACCAGCCATGGTTTTTACACTAATGATCTCCAATCCTCATGATGACCCAGGAAGTAGATGATAGAGTGACCCCATTGTGTAGGTGTGGAGCCTGGGGAGACCCTGAGATGAAAGTTACAATGACTACACCGTGGTCATAAGGTTTCTAAGAAAGTTCATCTGTGTTAGAATTGAGTTCTTCCTCCTTATGCATGGGACCCATTCTGCACCCAGGCCTTCCCAAGTAACTGTGGGTGATGTGCTGTGAGTGATGTGTTGAGGAAACTTGGCCCAGTCAACAGGATAACATGTTTCAGGAGGATGAGCATCAGGAGTCAAGAGGGCCTTTCCTGGAGAACCTAACGGATGAGAAGTTTCAGTTAAGGGGCTTCAGGAGATGACCTCACTTCCTTTGAGCTGCAGTCCAATGGAATGTAGAACCTTAGTAACCAGGCACCTAGATTCCACAACAGTCCCCCTACAAGGCTCACTTAGCCAGAGACGATCAACAGTACAACATGTTCTCATGTTGCATTTGTAGAGCAGTAGGATCTGGCATGAGAAAACCAAGGAAGGAGACATTTTTCAACAGATGTAGGCACTGGCTGAACCCTCCACCACGCTGTTGCAGTCTGTTGGTCAGGGTGTTCAGGAAGGTAAGTCAAAGTGGCCCAAGGTCAGAGAATTAAGGAAATGCCAGCATTGTTATTTTGCCTCTGTAGCCCCTTAATACTCCTCCTTTCAGAGTGGGGAGACATGAGGAACGGGGTCATCCATGGCCACATGGGGAAACTTCATGTGCACTTTGTGTTCAAACGTGAAGTCATGGATGGCTGTTGGGAAGGCAAGTGGTGATGGTGAAGTAATCCCCATGAAACGAGTTAATCCTGGGCCCAAAAGTTGTCATCTCTTATCAGTGTGAACTGGGGAAGTGTGCAGATAATTGATCTTTGGTCTGAGCAGGGATCACCATGGCTGCAGATACTCAGAACTCCCTTTGAGGTAAAAGACATTCAAGTCTTGTTGTCGGTGTGAAAGCAAAGGTGTTCTCACCATCTTGGTGTTCTTGATGCACTGCCTCCACAGTAGGGAAGAATGAGATGGGAGCAGGCTCTTCCCCTCCATGTCTTGAATAGACCCCTTTTTCACAGGAAGGAGGGAAGATCATAAAGCTCCAGTGTGAATGATTCTGGCTTCTGTCCTGCAAGAAGTTGAATCCCCACATCTCATGAATGGGGGTGATTTGTGAGGAATCATGTGGATAAAGTGCTTTCACTCATTGATGCACAACTCCTCGTGACTTCATTATTCCCCCAGCTAAGTTCTACTTTGGAGGGTGGGACCTTTTTCTGCTAGATGCATTCCTGCCCGACTTCTTTTCTTTTTTTATTAATTAAAAAAAAATTAACAAACACAACATTTAGAAATCATTCTATTCTACATATGCCATTAGTAATTCTTAATATCATCACATAGATGTATGATCATCATTTCTTAGTACATTTGCATCGATTTAGAAAAAGAAGTAGCAAGACAACAGAAAAAGAAATAAAATGATAATATAGAGAAAAAAATAAAAATAAAAATACAAAAAACACAAACAACAACAACAACAACAACAAAAAACTATAGATCAGATGCAGCTTCATTCAGTGTTTTAACATAATTACATTACAATTAGGTAGTATTGTGCTGTCCATTTTTGAGTTTTTGTATCTAGTCCTGTTACACAGTCTGTATCCCTTCAGCTCCAATTACCCATTATCTTACCCTGTTTCTAACTCCTGATGGTTTCTATTACCAATGACATATTCCAAGTTTATTCTTGAATGTCGGTTCACATCAGTGGGACCATACAGTATTTGTCCTTTAGTTTTTGGCTAGTCTCACTCAGCATAATGTTCTCTAGGTCTATCCATGTTATTACATGCTTCATAAGTTTATTCTGTCTTAAAGCTGCAAAATATTCCATCATATGTATATACCACAGTTTGTTTAGCCACTTGTCTGTTGATGGACATTTTGGCTGTTTCCATCTCTTTGCAATTGTAAATAATGCTGCTATAAACATTAGTGTGCAAATGTCTGTTTGTGTCTTTGCCCTTAAGTCCTCTGAGTAGATACCTAGCAATGGTATTGCTGGGTCATATGGCAATTCTATATTCAGCTTTTTGAGGAACCACCAAACTGCCTTCCACAGTGGTTTCACCATTTGACATTCCCACCAACATTGGATAAGTGTGCCTCTTTCTCTGCCTCCTCTCCAGCACTTGTCATTTTCTGTTTTGCTGATAATGGCCATTCTGGTGGGTGTGAGATGATATCTCATTGTGGTTTTGATTTGCATTTCTCTAATGGCCAGGGACATTGAGCATCTCTTCATGTGCCTTTTGGCCATTTGTATTTCCTCTTCTGAAAGGTGTCTGTTCAAGTCTTTTTCCCATTTTGTGACTGGGTTGGCTGTCTTTTTGTTGTTGAGTTGAATAATCTCTTTATAAATTCTGGATACTAGGCCTTTATCTGATATGTTGTTTCCAAATATTGTCTCCCATTGTGTAGACTGTCTTTCTACTTTCCTGATGAAATTCTTTGATGCACAAAAGTGTTTAATTTTGAGGAACTCCCATTTCTTTCTTTCTTTCTTCAGTGCTCTTGCTTTAGGTTTAAGGTCCATAAAACTGCCTCCAATTGTAAGTTTCATAAGATATCTCCCTACATTTTCCTCTAACTGTTTTATGGTCTTAGACCTAATGTTTAGATCTTTGATCCATTTTGAGTTAACTTTTGTATAGGGTGTGAGATACGGGTCCTCTTTCATTCTTTTGCATATGGATATCCAGTTCTCTAGGCACCATTTATTGAAGAGACTGTTCTGTCCCAGGTGAATTGGCTTGACTGCCTTATCAAAGATCAAATGTCCATAAATGAGAGGGTCTATATTTGAGCACTCTATTCGATTCCATTGGTCAATATATCTATCTTTATGCCAATACCATGCTGTTTTGACCACTGTGGCTTCATAATATGCCCTAAAGTTAATTTTTTTTTAATAACAGTCATTCAAACAGGTGTAAAATGTAATGTCTTTGTGGTATTGGGTGGGATTAACATCTTAACAACACCTAGTTTTTCAATCCATGAACATGGAAAGTCTTTTCCTTTATTTAGAACTTCTTTGACTTCTTTTAGCATTTATTTTTGTAGTTTTTTGCATACAAATGCCTTACATCCTTTGGTAAATTTTTTCCTACATATTATTTTTTTAGTTGCTATAGTAAATGGAATTTTTTCTTGATTTTTTTCTTCCAATTGTTCATTTCATGGACATAGAACACTAATGATTTTGGGATTTTGCTCTTTTCCCCTACCATGCTGCTGAATTCATTTACTAACTCCAGCAGCTTCATTATGGATTTTTCACAATTATCATTATATAGGATCATGCTATCTGCAAATAAGAATATTTTACATCTTCCTTTCCACTTTGGATCCCTTTTTTTTTTCTTTACTAATTGCCCTGGAGAAAACTTTCAGTACAATGTTGAATAGCAGTCATGACAGTGGCCATCCATGTCTTGTTCCTGATCTTAGAGGGAAGGCTTTCAGTATTTTATCATTAAGTTGTTAGCTGTGGGTTTTTTGTATACACCCTTTACCATGTTGAGAAGTTTCCACCTATTCCTAGTGTTCCAAGTGTTTTTATGAAGAAGTGGTGCTGAATTTTGTTAAATGTCTTTTCTGCATCAATTAAGATGATCATGTTTTTTTCCCCTTCATTGTGCTAATGTGGTGTATTACATTCATTGACTTTCTTATGTTTAATCACCCTTGTATACCAGGGATAAAAACTACTCAGTCATGATTGTAATTCTCTTAATGTGCTATTAGATTCAGTTAGCTAGTATTTGGCTGATGTTTTACTTCTATATTAATAACAGGTTTTTGACTTTTCTTGTGCTATCTTTTTCTGACTTAGAAATGAGGGTGATATTGGCCTCACAGAATGAACTGGGGAATGTTCCCTTCTCTTTAATTTTTTTGAAGAGTTTGGGTAGAATTTGAGTTAAATCTTCTTGAATGTTTGGTGAAATTGCCCTGTGAATCCATTTGGTCCAGAGCTTTTCTTTGTGGGGAGGCTTTTGTTTACTGATTCAATCTCCTTACTGCTAATTGTTTTGTTGAGATCTTATCTTTCCTCATGAGTCAATAGGTAGTTAGTGTTTCTACCAGTGTTATGAGTGGATGTAATCAGCATGTTTTATGAGCCATCATCTAACCACAGAAAAAACTAGCATCTTTATCTTGGCAAGTATTCACAAATTCTTATTATCTCCCTCAATAAGCTAGAAAATAAACTACACACCTTAACTCCAGATAAGCTACACTTCTCTTTGTAAACCTATATGCCATTACAACACACCAAATAGTCTTGTGGTGCTTTCTACCAAAAAATCTGAAGTAACCCAAGGGCAGAACTAACAAATATTTACTTCATTTTTCAAGACTCCTAAGTTTCTTTTAAGCCTAGGTTTGTTAACAAAATTTTATCATGGTTGCGTGTTCTGTTTGCTGGATTTGCTTTGCTGGATTTTTTTGGTTTGCTATAGATATTGTTACAGCAAGCTATCTTCTGTATCGATCCAGCAATGAGGGAAAAATAAAATGATACTTAAAAATAAAGAATATGTTCAAACTGGCTGCACATTCAAATTATCATAGTATATCCCTTTCTTAGTAAAATCCAGTTATGTTGCCTTCCTCTTCATTGCTTGAAAGGCTCAACTCTTTACTACTGCAGAACATTGAAAGCATCATTTCTTTTTCCCTGGATCACTGAACAGTCGAAATCTTTTAAATCTGTTGTTCTTCACTTAATAGTCATTTATTTATGAAAACTTCCCTGACCTCTTTCCCCCCTTATTTTATAGCATTTAGCTGTGCTTATTTTCTTCATTACTCTGATACAATGCTACTAGTAAAATAAGGAGTTGAGTAATTTTTTTTCTCTGTAAAGAGCTAAAAGGAAAACACCTAGGCATTGCCTACCACATACATTTTTTTGCATATTTTTCAGTATTTTACAATTCTTTAAACATATGAACAATATTCTTTCACTTGACACTTCCAGAGAAGATGGCAGCTTAGTAAGACACGCGAGTCTTAGTTCCTCCTCCAGAACAGCTACTAAAGAAATAGAAACGGTACAGAACAGCTCCTGGAGCCATGACAGAGACCAAAAAGACAGCGTACCCCATTCTGGAAAGGCTGAACTGGCAGGGAGAATCCGCTGTGGTGAGATACCCGAGGGGCGCACGCTTCCCCGGGCCGGGGCGGCAGGCGGCCGGAGTCCCTCCCTCCCTCCTTCCGGGGCCAGCTGGGAGAATTGGACAGGCGGTCCCTTCAAGCCACAGCAGCCGGTGCCCCCCCCCATGCACAGCCACCAGGGCCGGCTGGGAGAATTGGATAGGAGGTCCTCAAGCCATGGAGGCCTGCAACCGGGATCCCTTCCACACACGTGACTTCCCGGTCTGGCTGGGAGATTTGAATCGGAACTCCCCCAAGCCACTTTGGCTGGCGACCCTCCCCCACAGCAAGAGTTTTCCAAAGTTAAAGGAGCCACAGCATCTTTTACTGGTGGGACCCGTAGACAGACGAGCACCACAAGCGCCACATACTGGGCAGGATAAGAAAAACAGAGCCCAGAGATTTCACAGGAAAATCTTTCAACCTGCTGGGTCTCACACCCAGGGAAATCTGATTAAATTCCCAGACGCCAGGAGAAAGTAACGGATCACGCTAAAAAAATTGAAGATATGGCCCAGTCAAAGGAACAAACCAATAGTTCAAATGAGATACAGGAGCTGAGACAACTAATTCTGAATATACGAACAGAAATGGAAAACCTCATCAAAAATCAAACCAATGAATTGAGGGAGGACATGAAGAAGGTAAGGGATGAACAAAAAGGAGAAATGGAAAGTCTGAAAAAACAAATCACAGAACTTATGGTACAGTAGAAGAGATGAAAAAAACAATGGAAACCTACAATGGTAGATTTCAAGAGACAGAGGTTAGGATTATTGAACTGGAGGATGGAATATCTGAAATCCAAAATGACACAGAAACTATAGGGAAAAGAATGGAAAAATATAAGCAGGGGCTCAGGTAATTGAATGAGAATACGAAGCGCACAAATATGCATGTTGTGGGTTTCCCAGAAGGAGAAGAGAAGGGAAAAGGAGGAGAAAAACAAATGGAAGAAATTATCACTGAAAATTTCCCAACATTAATGAAAGACCTAAAATTACAGATCCAAGAAGTACAGCACACCCCAAATAGAATAGATCCAAATAGGCGTTCTCCAAGACACTTCCTAGTTAGAATGTCAGAAGTCAAAGAGAAAGAGAGGATCTTGAAAGCAGCAAGAGAAAAACAATCCATCACATACAAGGGAAACCCGATAACACTATGTGTAGATTTCTCAGCAGAAACCATGGAGGCAAGAACACAGTGGGATGATATATTTAAATTACTAAAAGAGAAAAACTGCCAACCAAGAATTCTATATCCAGCAAAATTGTCCTTCAAAAATGAGGGAGAAATTAAAACAGTTTCAGACAAAAAGTCACTGAGAGAATTTGTGACCAAGAGACCAGCTCTGCAAGAAATACTAAAGGGAGCACTAGAGTCAGAAACGAAAAGACAGAAGAGAGAGTTATGCAGAAGAGTGTAGAAAGAAGGAAAATCAGATATGATATATATAAAACAAAAGGCAAAATGGTAGAGGAAAATATTATCCAAACAGTAATAACACTAAATGTTAATGGACTGAATTCCCCAATCAAAAGACATAGACTGGCAGAATGGATTAAAAAACAGGATCCTTCTATATGCTGTCTACAGGAAACACATCTTCGACCCAAAGATAAACATAGGTTGAAAGTGAAAGGTTGGGAAAAGATATTTCATGCAAATAACAACCAGAAAAGAGCAGGAGTAGCTATACTAATATCCAACAAATTAGACTTCAAATGTAAAACAGTTAAAAGAGACAAAGAAGGACTCTAACTACTAATAAAAGGAACAATTCAACAAGAAGACATAACAAACATAAATATTTATGCACCGAATCAGAATGCCCCAAAATACATGAGGAATACACTGCAAACACTGAAAAGGGAAATAGACACATATACCATAATAGTTGGAGACTTCAATTCACCACTCTCAACAATGGACAGAACATCTAGACAGAGGATCAATAAAGAAATAGAAAATTTGAATATTACAATAAATGAGCTAGACTTAACAGACATTTCTAGGACATTACATCCCACAGCAGCAGGATACACCTTTTTCTCAAGTGCTCATGGATCATTCTCAAAGATAGACCATATGCTGGGTCACAAAGCAAGTCTTAACAAATTTAAAAAGATTGAAGTCATACACAACACTTTCTCGGATCATAAAGGAATGAAGTTGGAAATCAATAATAGGCAGAGTGCCAGAAAGTTCACAAATACGTGGAGGCTCAACAACACACTCTTAAACAACCAGTGGGTCAAGGAAGAAATTACAAGAGAAATTAGTAAATATCTCGAGGTGAATGAAAATGAAAACACAACATATCAAAACCTATGGGATGCAGCAAAGGCAGTGCTAAGAGGGAAATTTATTGCCCTAAATGCCTATATCAAAAAAGAAGAAAGGGCAAAAATTCGGGAATTAACTGTCTACTTGGAAGAACTGGAGAAAGAACAGCAAATTAACCCCAAAGCAAGCAAAAGGAAAGAAATAACAAAGATTAGAGCAGAAATAAATGAAATTGAGAACATGAAAACAATAGAGAAAATCAATAAGACCAGAAGTTGGTTCTATGAGAAAATCAATAAGATTGATGAGCCCTTAGAAAGATTGACAAAAAGAAGAAGAGAGAGGATGCAAATAAATAAGATCAGAAATGGACGAGGAGACATAACCACTGACCTCACAGAAATAAAGGAGGAAATAACAGGATACTACGAACAACTTTATTCTAATAAATACAACAATGTAGATGAAATGGACAAGTTCCTAGAAAGACATGAACAACCAACTTTGACTCAAGAAGAAATAGATGACCTCAACAAACCAATCACAAGTAAAGAAATTGAATCAGTCATTCAAAAACTTTCCAAAAAGAAAAGTCCAGGACCAGACGGCTTCACATGTGAATTCTACCAAACATTCCAGAAAGAATTAGTACCAACCCTGCTCAAATTCTTCAAAGAAATTGAAATAGAGGGAAAGCTACCTAATTCATTCTATGAAGCCAACATCACCCTCATACCAAAACCAGGCCAAGGTATTACAAAAAAAGAAAACTACAGACCAATCTCTCTAAGGAATATAGATGCAAAAATCCTCAACAAAATTCTAGCAAACCGAATCCAGCAACACATTAAAAGAATTATACATCATGACCAAGTAGGATTCATCCCAGGTATGCAAGGATGGTTCAACATAAGAAAATCAATTAATGTAATACACCATATCAACAAATCAAAGCAGAAAAATCACATGATCATCTCAATTGATGCAGAGAAGGCATTTGACAAGATTCAACATCTTTCCTGTTGAAAACACTTCAAAAGATAGGAATACAAGGGAACTTCCTTAAAATGATAGAGGGAATATATGAAAAACCCACAGCTAATATCATCCTCAATGGGAAAAAATTAAAAACTTTCCCCCTAAGATCAAGAATAAGACAAGGATGTCCATTATCACCACTGTTATTCAACATCATGTTGGAAGTTCTAGCCAGAGCAATTAGACAAGAAAAAGAAATACAAGGCATCAAAATTGGAAAGGAAGAAGTAAAACTATCACTGTTTGCAGATGATATGATACTATACGTTGAAAACCCTGAAAAATCCAAAGCAAAACTACTAGAGCTAATAAACGAGTACAGCAAAGTGGCAATTTACAAGATCAAAATTCAAAATTCTGTAGTGTTTCTATACATTAGCAATGAACAAGCTGAGGGGGAAATCAAGAAACGAATTCCATTTACAATTACAACTAAAAGAATAAAATACTTAGGAATAAATTTAGCTAAAGAGACAAAAGACCTATACAAAAAAAAACTACAAGAAACTGTTAAAAGAAATCACAGAAGACCTAAATAAATGGAAGGGCATACCATGTTCATGGATTGGAAGACTAAATATAGTTAAGATGTCAATTCTACCTAAATTGATTTACAGATTCAATGCAATACCAATCAAAATCCCAACAACTTATTTTTCAGAAATAGAAAAACCAATAAGCAAATTTATCTGGAAGGGCAGAGTGCCCCGAATTGTTAAAAGTATCTTGAGGAAAAAAAACGAAGCTGGAGGTCTCACGCTGCATGTCTTTAAGGCATATTATGAAGCCACAGTGGTCAAAACAGCATGGTACTGGCATAAAGATAGATATATTGACCAATGGAATCGAATAGAGTGCTCTGATATAGACCCTCTCATCTATGGACATTTGATCTTTGATAAGGCAGTCAAGCCAACTCACCTGGGACAAAACAGTCTCTTCAATAGATGGTGCCTAGAGAACTGGATATCCATATGCAAAAGAATGAAAGAGGACATGTATCTCACACCCTATACAAAAGTTAACTCAAAATGTATCAAAGATCTAAACATTAGGTCTAAGAACATCAAACAGTTAGAGGAAAATGTAGAGAGAAATATTATGAATCTTATAATTGGAGGCAGTTTTATGGACCTTAAACCTAAAGCAAGAGCACTGAAGAAATAAATAAGTAAATGAGAGCTCCTCAAAATTAAACGCATTTGTGCATCAAAGAACTTCATCAAGAAAGTAGAAAGACAGCTTACACAAGGGGAGACGATATTTGGAAATGACATATCAGATAAAGGTCTAGTATCCAGAGTTTATAAAGAGATTGTTCAACTCAACAACAAAAAGACAGCCAATCCAATTACAAAGTGGGAAAAAGACTTGAACAGCACAATACTACCTAATTGTAATGTAATTTTGTTAAAACACTGAAGGAAGCTGCATCTGAGCTATAGTTTTTTTTTCTTTGTTTGTTTGTTTGTGTGTTTTTTGTTTTTTTGTATATATATTTTTTTATTTTTTATTATCATTATTTTTATTTTTTTCTCTATATTATCATTCTATATCTTTTCTGTTGTTTTGCTAGTTCTTTTCCTAAATCGATGCAAATGTACTAAGAAATGATGATCATACATCTATGTGATGATATTAAGAATTACTGATTGCATATGTAGAATGGAATGATTTCTAAGTGTTGTGTTAATTTTTTTAATTAATTAAAAATAAATAAATAAATAATAGGGGGAACAAATGTTAAAAATAAATTTAGTTTAAAGTGCTAGTGGTAAATGAAAGCAAGGGGTAAGGGGTATGGTATGTAAAATCTCTTTTTTTCTGTTATCGTTTTATTTCTTTTTCTGTTGTCTTTTTATTTCTTTTTCTAAATCAATGCAAATGTTCTAGAAATGATGAATATGCAACTATGTGATGATATTAAGAATTACTGATTGTATATGTAGAATGGAATGATATCTTAATGCTTTGTCTGTTAATTTTTTTTAATTAATAAAAAAATTTAAAAACAAATATTCTTTCACTCTCTCATATCTTATAAATGGGCTGAATTTGGCTCATTAGTGTGCCAGCTACTGATTTAAATAATATATTTGCCATTTGCTTATCAATCTTTCCTCCTAGAATGTAAGATCATGTTGGGAGACTCTTTATCTGTATTGTTATCCATTTTGTTAGCACTAAATTAATGTTTGAGTAATTGATGGCATAACTGAATAACTGAATATTGAAGTCATTTATTTTTTTCTAAACATATATAAAAGTAAGTTTGATTTTCTTTCTAATATGTCTTTATAAGCATTCTTCCATTTTGAAATGCTACATAATAATAATGATAAATAATATCAGTAATAATCTTCAAGATTTCTCTAGGTATGACTCTATTGTTATTAATAATGCCAGAGTATGGTAAACTGGCTTTGACCTGAATCCTTAATGTTTTTCATTTGCTCCATGAAATTATATTCAATAATAATTTGAAAGACTGTTTTCTTCCAAATGTTGTAACTCTTTATTTATAGCTTTATTGAGTTGAAATTCACATATCATACAATTTGCCAGTATAAATTGTACAATTGAACAGTTTTTAGTGTAATCACAGGATTATGCATCTATCACCATAGTCAATTGTAGAATATTTTCATCACCCCAAAAAAGAATCTGCTTACTCATTGCAGTCACTCCCTCTTCTTCCAAAAACACAGCTCTAAGCCCCACAGCCCTAAGAAACCATTAATCTGCTTTACTTCTCTATAGATGTTCCTATTTTTGACATTTCATATAAACACAATTTTATAATATGTGGATAATCACATATTATAAAAAATGACTGTGTGATCATTTGTGACAGTCTTCTTTCACTTACCATAGTTGACACATGCTATATTGTAGCATGTATCAATACTTCATTCTTGTATGGTCAAATAATATTTCATTGAATGAATATACCAAATTTTGTTTATTCATTCATTAGTTGATGGACATTTGTATTTCAGTTTTGGTGTGGACGTATGTTTTAAATCCTCTTGGGTATTCACCTACAGTGGAATTGCTCAGGGTCATGTGACATTTCTATGTTTAATTGTCTGAAAAACTGCTAAACTGTTTTCCACAGTAGCAGCAGTATTTTACATTCCACCAGCATAGTATGGAGGTTCCAATTTCTCCACATCCTCATCAACATTGGTTATTGTCTGTCTTTTGATTATGGACATTTTAGTTGTGTGAATTTGTATCTCATAGTTTTGATTTACAGAGAGAGAGGGAGAGATTGAGGGAGAGAGAACACAACAGTCACAAGGAGAGTTTAATGAACCCTAGAAGAGAAAGGAGCAATCAGCGGATGTTATGTTGTCATGTGGGAGAGAAACCAAGGACCATTGGCAACTGGTCTTTGGGAAAAAGGCATTGCCTTGATAGTGCCTTGATTTGGACATTTTTCTCACCTTCAAAACTGTAAACTAACAGGTTCCCATTTATACTGGTTTGAAACTGTTGTGTATGTTCTTTAATCCCGATTCAATTTTGCTGGGTAGAATGAAAATGACTTAATTTGATTAAGTTGTTTCCATGGAGCAGTGACCCACCCAGTTGTGGGTGGAAACTTTGATTGGGTGGTTTCCATAGAAATGTGTCTTTCTTCACTCAAGTTGGGGTTACTTACTGGAAGCCCTTTAAGAGGGAACCATTTTGGGAAAAGCTTCAGAGACAAGAGAGCCAACATGAGACCAAGACACCAAGACACTGGGAGATGTAGAAAGTAAGTGCCCTCAGGTAAGCTGTTTGAAGCAGATGCAAAAGACCACAGCAGATTCCAGTCATGTGCCTTCCCAGCTGATAGAGGTGTTCTAGACACATTGGCCCTTCTTAAGTCAAGGTATCATTCCATGGGTGCCTTAGATTGGACACTGTTATGGCCGTAGGACTGTAAACTTGGAATAAATTCCCTTTTTAAAAGCCATTCCGTTTTGGGTATATTGCATTCTGGCATCTTTAGCAAACCAAACCCTATTGCTTAAGTCAACTTATTTTATGGTATTTGCTTTAAGCAGCCTAGGAAAGTAAAACAGAGCCTTCTTGGATTCTTACAATAAATTCTACTTGGTCATGGTGTATGCCTATTTTACATGTTTCTGAATTTAGTTTGTTAGTATTTTGTTGAGGATTTTCATGTCTAAATCTATAAAACATCATGGCTTATAGTTTTCTTAAGATTTCTTTGTCTGGTTTTAATATTGGGCTGATACTAGTCACATAGAATCAGTTGTAAAGTGTTTCTTTACTTCTTTTTTAGAAGATTTTGTGAAGAATTTCCATTATTTTTTAAATATTTGGTAGAATTCAAGAGTAAAACTCTCAGGGCCTGGGCTTTCTTTTATGGAAAGATTTTAATAAATATATAACTATATTTATTCTTGTATGTCTATGTAGATCACCTATTTCATTTTATTTCCTTAAAGTTATGTCTTCTTAGTTCTGTCTAAGTTATCTGATGTTTTGGTATAGTAATTCATATTCCCTTATAATTCATTCTCTTTCTGTAAGGTTGACGGCAATATTTCTCCCTTTATTCCAGATGTTAGGAATTTGAAACTTTTTATTTTTGTCCGTCTAGCTCAAGTTTTGTCAATTTTGTTGAACTTTTCAATGAGCCAATTTTTGGCTTCATCGATTTGTCCTATTCTTTTTCTAGTCTTCGTATAATTTATTTCTACTATAGTATATATTATTTTCTTCTACTTGTTTTAGGTTTAATATGTTCTTCTTTTGCTCTACTTTTAGGGTGGGACAAGCTATTTATTTAAGATTTTTTTCTTTTTAATGTAAGTAACTATAAGTTTCCTTTAAGTACTTCTTTAGCTGCATCCCTTAAATTTTAATACATCTCAAAATATTTTCCAGCTCCTTTGTTATTTCTTTTTTTTAACTTTTTTATTAATTAAAAAATTAACAAACAAAGCATTTAGAAATCATTCCATTCTACATATATAATCACTAATTCTTAATATCATCACATAGTTGCATATTCATCATTTCTTAGTACATTTGCATCGATTTAGAAAAAGAAATAAAAAGACAACAGAAAAAGAAATAAAATGATAATAGAGAAAAGAAAACTGTACGTACCATGCCCCTTACCCCTCGCTTTCATTTACCACTATTTCAAACTGAGTTTATTTTAACATTTTTCCCCCTATTGTTTATTTTTATTCCATATGTTCTACTCTTCTGTTGATATAGTTGCTAAAAGGAGCATCAGACATAAGGTTTTGACATTCACAGAGTCTCATTGTGAAAGCTATATCATTGTTCAATCATCATCAAGAAACATGGCTACTGGAACACAGCACTACATTTTCAGGCAATTCCCTCCAGCCTCTCCACTACATCTTGAACAACAAGGTGATATCTACTTAATGAGTAAGAATAACCTCTAGGATAACCACTCAACTCTGTTTGGAATCTCTCAGCCATTGACACTTTGTCTCATTTTACTCTTCCCCCTTTTGGTCGAGAAGGCTCTCTCAGTCTCTTGATGTTAATTCTCAGCTTATTCTAGGTTTTTTCTCAGTCCTTTGATGCTGAGTCTCAGCTCATTCCAGGATCTTTGTCCCACATTGCCAGGAAGGTCCACACCCCTGGGAGTCATGTCCCACGCAGAGAGGGGGAGGTAGGTGAGACTGCTCATCATATTGGCTGGAGAGAGAGGCCACATCTGAGCAACAAAAGAGGCTCTCTTGGGGGTGACTCTTAGGCCTAAATTTCAAGTAGACTTGACCTTTCTTTTGTGGGGTTAAGTTTCATGTGAACAAACCCCAAGACTGGGGGCTCAGCCTATAGCTTTTGTTGTCCACACTGCTTGTGAGAATATCAAGAATTCAACTTTGGGAAGTTGAATTTCTCCCCACTCTCACCATTCCCCGAAGGGGGCTTGCAAATACTTTTCCAGTCACTGATCAAATCATTCTGGGATTCATCGGGGGATCACTCTGGGCAAACCAACAAAATCTCATGTGCTACCTGAGATTCCAAATACTTATGACATTCAGTCAAACTATCTACATGAGTTATATTAGGAAATGCTTTAGTCAAAATCTAAATTTTGCAACCAATAAACATTTTTTGCCTTAGTCTCACACATAATGTGACATTTTAAAGTATTAGTTATCATCTACTTTCAGCACCCTGCAATAATGACAATCCTTTGCTCTTCCTCATGCAAAAACATTTTTAAAATTTGTACATTGTACATTTCACTATTATTGTACACTCTAGGCATTCCTAGATTATACCATCTTGATCTTTAACATCTATCTTTCTTTCTGATTTCATTTATGTCCCCATCCCTCCTCCATCTATCATTCTCACATGCAGCTTCATTCAGTGTTTTAACAAAATTACATTACAGTTAGGTAGTATTGTGCTGTCCATTTCTGAGTTTTTGTATCCAGTCCTGTTGCACAGTCCATATCCCTTCAGCTCCAATTACACACTATCTAACCCTATTTCTATTTCCTGATAGTCTCTGTTAACAATGACATATTCCAAGTTTATTCTCGAATGTCGGTTCATATCAGTGAGACCATACAGTATTTGTCCTTTAGTTTTTGGCTAGTCTCACTCAGCATAATGTTCTCTAGGTCCATCCATGTTGTTACATACTTCATAAGTTTATTCTGTCTTAGAGTTGCATAATATTCCATTGTATGTATACACCACCGTTTGTTTAGCCACTCCTCTGGTGATGGACATTTTGGCTGTTTCCATCTCCTTGCAATTGTAAATAATGCTGCTATAAACATTGGTGTGCAAATGTCCGTTTGTGTCTTTGCCCATAAGTCCTCTGAGTAGATACCTAGCAATGGTATTGCTGGGTCATATGGCAATTCTATATTCAGCTTTTTGAGGAACTACCAAACTGCCTTCCACAGTGGTTTCACCATTTGACATTCCCACCAACAGTGGATAAGTGTGCCTCTTTCTCCGCATCCTCTCCAGCACTTGTCATTTTCTGTTTTGTTGATAATGGCCATTCTGGTGGGTGTGAGATGATATCTCATTGTGGTTTTGATTTGCATTTCTCTAATGGCCAGGGACATTGAGCATCTCTTCATGTGCCTTTTGGCCATTTGTATTTCCTCTTCTGAGAAGTGTCTGTTCAAGTCTTTTTCCCACTTTGTAATTGGATTGGCTGTCTTTTTGTTGTTGAGTTGAACAATCTCTTTATAAACTCTGGATACTAGACCTTTATCTGATATGTCATTTCCAAATATCGTCTCCCCTTGTGTAAGCTGTCTTTCTACTTTCTTGATGAAGTTCTTTGATGCACAAATGCGTTTAATTTTGAGGAGCTCTCATTTACTTATTTATTTCTTCAGTGCTCTTGCTTTAGGTTTAAGGTCCATAAAACTGCCTCCAATTATAAGATTCATAATATTTCTCTCTACATTTTCCTCTAACTGTTTGATGTTCTTAGACCTAATGTTTAGATCTTTGATACATTTTGAGTTAACTTTTGTATAGGGTGTGAGATACATGTCCTCTTTCATTCTTTTGCATATGGATATCCAGTTCTCTAGGCACCATCTATTGAAGAGACTGTTTTGTCCCAGGTGAGTTGGCTTGACTGCCTTATCAAAGATCAAATGTCCATAGATGAGAGGGTCTATATCAGAGCACTCTATTCGATTCCATTGGTCAATATATCTATCTTTATGCCAGTACCATGCTGTTTTGACCACTGTGGCTTCATAATATGCCTTAAAGACATGCAGCGTGAGACCTCCAGCTTCGTTTTTTTTCCTCAAGATACTTTTAACAATTCGGGGCACTCTGCCCTTCCAGATAAATTTGCTTATTGGTTTTTCTATTTCTGAAAAATAAGTTGTTGGGATTTTGATTGGTATTGCATTGAATCTGTAAATCAATTTAGGTAGAATTGACATCTTAACTATATTTAGTCTTCCAATCCATGAACATGGTATGCCCTTCCATTTATTTAGGTCTTCTGTGATTTCTTTTAACAGTTTCTTGTAGTTTTTTTTTGTATAGGTCTTTTGTCTCTTTAGCTAAATTTATTCCTAAGTATTTTATTCTTTTAGTTGTAATTGTAAATGGAATTCGTTTCTTGATTTCCCCCTCAGCTTGTTCATTGCTAATGTATAGAAACACTACAGAATTTTGAATTTTGATCTTGTAAATTGCCACTTTGCTGTACTCGTTTATTAGCTCTAGTAGTTTTGCTTTGGATTTTTCAGGGTTTTCAACGTATAGTATCATATCATCTGCAAACAGTGATAGTTTTACTTCTTCCTTTCCAATTTTGATGCCTTGTATTTCTTTTTCTTGTCTAATTGCTCTGGCTAGAACTTCCAACATGATGTTGAATAACAGTGGTGATAATGGACATCCTTGTCTTATTCTTGATCTTAGGGGGAAAGTTTTTAATTTTTTCCCATTGAGGATGATATTAGCTGTGGGTTTTTCATATATTCCCTCTATCATTTTAAGGAAGTTCCCTTGTATTCCTATCTTTTGAAGTGTTTTCAACAGGAAAGATGTTGAATCTTGTCAAATGCCTTCTCTGCATCAATTGAGATGATCATGTGATTTTTCTGCTTTGATTTGTTGATATGGTGTATTACATTAATTGATTTTCTTATGTTGAACCATCCTTGCATACCTGGGATGAATCCTACTTGGTCATGATGTATAATTCTTTTAATGTGTTGCTGGATTCGGTTTGCTAGAATTTTGTTGAGGATTTTTGCATCTATATTCCTTAGAGAGATTGGTCTGTAGTTTTCTTTTTTTGTAATACCTTGGCCTGGTTTTGGTATGAGGGTGATGTTGGCTTCATAGAATGAATTAGGTAGCTTTCCCTCTATTTCAATTTCTTTGAAGAATTTGAGCAGGGTTGGTACTAATTCTTTCTGGAATGTTTGGTAGAATTCACATGTGAAGCCGTCTGGTCCTGGACTTTTCTTTTTGGAAAGTTTTTGAATGACTGATTCAATTTCTTTACTTGTGATTGGTTTGTTGAGGTCATCTATTTCTTCTTGAGTCAAAGTTGGTTGTTCATGTCTTTCTAGGAACTTGTCCATTTCATCTACATTGTTGTATTTATTAGAATAAAGTTGTTCGTAGTATCCTGTTATTTCCTCCTTTATTTCTGTGAGGTCAGTGGTTATGTCTCCTCGTCCATTTCTGATCTTATTTATTTGCATCCTCTCTCTTCTTCTTTTTGTCAATCTTTCTAAGGGCTCATCAATCTTATTGATTTTCTCATAGAACCAACTTCTGGTCTTATTGATTTTCTCTATTGTTTTCATGTTCTCAATTTCATTTATTTCTGCTCTAATCTTTGTTATTTCTTTCCTTTTGCTTGCTTTGGGGTTAATTTGCTGTTCTTTCTCCAGTTCTTCCAAGTAGACAGTTAATTCCCGAATTTTTGCCCTTTCTTCTTTTTTGATATAGGCATTTAGGGCAATAAATTTCCCTCTTAGCACTGCCTTTGCTGCATCCCATAGGTTTTGATATGTTGTGTTTTCATTTTCATTCGCCTCGAGATATTTACTAATTTCTCTTGTAATTTCTTCCTTGACCCACTGGTTGTTTAAGAGTGTGTTGTTGAGCCTCCACGTATTTGTGAACTTTCTGGCACTCTGCCTATTATTGATTTCCAACTTCATTCCTTTATGATCCGAGAAAGTGTTGTGTATGACTTCAATCTTTTTAAATTTGTTAAGACTTGCTTTGTGACCCAGCATATGGTCTATCTTTGAGAATGATCCATGAGCACTTGAGAAAAAGGTGTATCCTGCTGCTGTGGGATGTAACGTCCTAGAAATGTCTGTTAAGTCTAGCTCATTTATTGTAATATTCAAATTTTCTATTTCTTTATTGATCCTCTGTCTAGATGTTCTGTCCATTGTTGAGAGTGGTGAATTGAAGTCTCCAACTATTATGGTATATGTGTCTATTTCCCTTTTCAGTGTTTGCAGTGTATTCCTCATGTATTTTGGGGCATTCTGATTCGGTGCATAAATATTTATGATTGTTATGTCTTCTTGTTGAATTGTTCCTTTTATTAGTAGTTAGAGTCCTTCTTTGTCTCTTTTAACTGTTTTACATTTGAAGTCTAATTTGTTGGATATTAGTATAGCTACTCCTGCTCTTTTCTGGTTGTTATTTGCATGAAATATCTTTTCCCAACCTTTCACTTTCAACCTATGTGTATCTTTGGGTCGAAGATGTGTTTCCTGTAGACAGCATATAGAAGGATCCTGTTTTTTAATCCATTCTGCCAGTCTATGTCTTTTGATTGGGGAATTCAGTCCATTAACATTTAGTGTTATTACTGTTTGGATAATATTTTCCTCTACCATTTTGCCTTTTGTTTTATATATATCATATCTGATTTTCCTTCTTTCTACACTCTTCTGCATAACTCTCTCTTCTGTCTTTTCGTTTCTGACTCTAGTGCTCCCTTTAGGATTTCTTGCAGAGCTGGTCTCTTGGTCACAAATTCTCTCAGTGACTTTTTGTCTGAAACTGTTTTAATTTCTCCCTCATTTTTGAAGGACAATTTTGCTGGATATAGAATTCTTGGTTGGCAGTTTTTCTCTTTTAGTAATTTAAATATATCATCCCACTGTGTTCTTGCCTCCATGGTTTCTGCTGAGAAATCTACACATAGTGTTATCGGGTTTCCCTTGTATGTGATGGATTGTTTTTCTCTTGCTGCTTTCAAGATCCTCTCTTTCTCTTTGACTTCTGACATTCTAACTAGGAAGTGTCTTGGAGAACGCCTATTTGGATCTATTCTATTTGGGGTGTGCTGTACTTCTTGGATCTGTAATTTTAGGTCTTTCATTAATGTTGGGAAATTTTCAGTGATAATTTCTTCCATTTGTTTTTCTCCTCCTTTTCCCTTCTCTTCTCCTTCTGGGAAACCCACAACATGCATATTTGTGCACTTCATATTCTCATTCAATTACCTGAGCCCCTGCTTATATTTTTCCATTCTTTTCCCTATAGTTTCTGTGTCATTTTGGATTTCAGATATTCCATCCTCCAGTTCAATAATCCTAACCTCTGTCTCTTGAAATCTACCATTGTAGGTTTCCATTGTTTTTTTCATCTCTTCTACTGTACCATAAGTTCTGTGATTTGTTTTTTCAGACTTTCCATTTCTCCTTTTTGTTCATCCCTTACCTTCTTCATGTCCTCCCTCAATTCATTGGTTTGATTTTTGATGAGGTTTTCCATTTCTGTTCGTATATTCAGAATTAGTTGTCTCAGCTCCTCTATCTCATTTGAACTATTTGCTTGTTCCTTTGACTGGGCCATATCTTCAATTTTCCTGGTGTGATTTGTTATTTTTTGCTGGCATTTGGACATTTAATTACCTTAATTAGTTTATTCTGGAGATTGCTTTCACTTATCTTACCTAGGGTTTTCTTGCAAGATGAGTTTGTTGTCTATCTGTTCATTGACCTTCAGTTCAGCTTTTTCTGGGCCTCTAGCTTAAGTTTTGTTTATCAGAGGGTAATTTTTCAGTTCTTGTTTTCTTGTTTTTTGTCCTGCATGTCCGGTGCCTTTCAATTCCTCACCCCTAGGAGTGTCTACATAGGTATTACAGAATCCAGCCGGGTTTTCCCGGACTAAGCTGGCCTCTTTTCGGGGGAATGGAATCACCTGCATCAGGTTTCCCTGAGTGTGAGACCCAGCAGGTTGAAAGACTTTTCTGTGAAGTCTCTGGGCTCTGTTTTTCTTATCCTTCCCAGTATGTGGCGCTTGTCTGTCTGCGGGTCCCACCAGCAAAAGATGTTGTGGCTCCTTTAACTTTGGAAGGCTGTCCTTGCTGGGGGCATGGTGGAGACAGAGGAAAGGTTGTAGGCTGGTTTTAATGGCTTCAAATTGTGAAGCCCTGGGGTCTGAATTCCTTGAGAGAGGGATTCCACCTGAGTTGTGTTTCACCCCTCCCATGGGGAACATTCAGGTGGGAGACATCCCTGAAAGCAGCCTGTTTCTGCGTATGCTTGGGGCAGTTGCAGCCTGTGTAATCCTGCCGCTGAATCCAGAGGTGGCCAAGCCTCCATAGAAACAGCCACAGAAGGCTCCATTTCATCCCCTTTCCTCTTTTTCGGTTAGCCCAATAGGTGACCTCCACCTTGACCAGTTTCACCTGAGCTGGGGGCCTAATTTTAGTAGTCAGAATTTGTTTATTAATGCCACTATTGGTGTTTGGTTGGACTCAGTCCCTGCTACTGTTAGAGACTCTTTCCTTTCCCTCCGGGAAGCCGCCTCTGGGGGAGGGGCACTGGGCGCCAGGCGCCCCAGCTTGGGGAACTGTGCACGGCTTGGGGAAGTCACTGTTCTGGAGACTCACAGCCAGTCCAGCTGGTCCAGACTAGGGTATGCTGTGTGTCCAGTCACTGTCGTGGCTCCGGGAGATGGTAGAGTTGCCTCTGAGTGTGTGTGTGTGTGTGCATACACAGTTCTTGATTGTTTTTTCTTAACACCAAATAGCACTCAAATAGTTAGGCTAAGGAGATTTCTAGTTCCTTAGCTACTACAAAAATGATAATAATAGCACAACAGAAAAATACTCAAGTGGTATTTAAAGGTTGTTTGAAAAATAAATATAAATGACAAAAACATGAGAAAGAGATTCTCATACTCATCTTTAGATAAACATTTTTAAATGATATAGCATTTTCATGTAATAACTTGAAAAATATTTTTAAAGTTTTAGCCAATGCTCTTTTGGGAATGGTATATAAGAACATAACTTTTAAGTCATGCTTAGTAGACTTACAAATCCTGTAAACTATTTTGGAAGAAATTAATTACTACTTATTAAAATTTTAAATGTACTTATGCTTCAGCCCAGAAATTCCACTTCTGTTACTTATATTTAAGATATGTCAATCCAAGTGTGTAAGCATACATGTGCATGAGTATTTATACATTTTTTATGTATAAATGATACAATAATCTTATTTTGGAAGCTGCATTAACTAAAGTGTAACTATTGCTTTACAGATATTATCAAAATTTAAAATCCACCTGTACAAGAGTATATCAATTATACGCAAGCTGTCCTTTAGTATTTCTCATTCAGAAATGTGTGAAGCCATTATGCCAGAAAGTAAATGCAGAGAAGTTGTGCATCCCTTTCAGGAGCATTGAGTTCCAGGAATCACATCTGTCATTTATCAGCCTTACAATTAGAGAGTTACTTGTGTTAAAGTTTCAAGAACTGTCAGATGTACTGGTCATCATGAAACCTTTTTATTTTACCCATTTAACCAAGGTATTATGATGTCTTGAGCACTTCAATTGAAAATACTATCAGGAACCAACAAATATAATCTGGATTCAGTCAAATTTATGAAAATAGCATTATTTTCTGACAAAAAAATTGTAGGGAATTTCAATGCAACATCAGTTATGCTGACAATAGTATAAGAATTACTAAGATGAACTTGAGTAGAATGAAACCTCAAAAGTACTCATAGTAAGCTATTTTTTGGAGTTTAATGACCCTCTGAGGTTGGATTGCCTCAGCTCTTCTCTGCCAATGGGAGGATGGATTGGACTTATATTCTGTGGGATAGCAACAGTCACAGATATTGCTCTCAGTTGGAGAGGGAAGGTGATGCTTGGCTGCACATTTACTTCTAAGCAACATAAGGATCCCAATGCATTTTATTTGAACATTGGTTAAGATGGAAAAATTTTATCCATATAGACTTTTGTTGAAGTTGTCAAATTATTGCCTTATTGGTGTTTAGTCTAAGAAGAAAATGGTTTATTCTTTTTTATTTCTTAGAGAAGTTGTGGGTTTACAAGAAAATCTTGCATAAAATACAGGATTCACATACATACCACCCCATTACCAACATCATGCATTGCTGTGGTAATTTGTTACATTTGGTGAAAGCACATTTTATAATTATATTAATAATTATAGTTCCTGGTTTAATTTAGGGTTCAATGTTTATGCTGTACAATTCCATAATTGTTTAAAATTATTTTGAGTAGCATATATATATATATATATATATATATAACCTAAAATTCCCCATTTTTAACCACAACTATATAATAAGTACTGTTAATTTCATTCACAATATAGTGCTGCCATCACCACCACCCACTACCAAAACATTTCAATCAGCCCAAATATAAACTCTGCACATTTTAAGCCTTAAATCTCTATTCCCTACTCCCAGCCCCAGATAACCTATAGTCTAGATCCTGAGTTTGCTTATTTTCATTATTTCACATCAGTGAGATCTTATAATATTTGTCCTTTTTGTGTATGGTTTATTTCACTCAACATGATGTCTAACTATCAGTTCAAGTCCCTGCTTTCAATTCTTTTGGGTATATATGTTTTAGTTTGCTAATGCTGCCGGAATGCAATAAACCAGAAATGGAATGGTTTTTATAAAGGGGATTTATTAAATTTCTAGTTTATAGTTGTACAGTCACAAATATGTCCAAACTAAGGTATCCAGATAAAGATACCTTGATTTTGAAGAAAGTGCAATGTCTCACATAGGAAGGTATGTGTCCTCTGTCTACAGTTTTCTCTGGCTTCTGGTTTCAAATGGCTCTTTCAGCCCTTGATACTACTGGCTTCTGGCTTGCTTAGCATCTCCTGGAAAGGCACATGGTAACACCTGCTGAACTCTGAATCTCCAAATGTCCATATCTAGGTGTCTACTCCCTCTGTTGGCACTCCAAACATCTTCTAATGTCTGTGTCTATGTCACTTCTGAAGTTTTTCCAAAATAGTTTCCTCTTTTTAAGGACTCCAGTAAACTAATCAAGACCCACCTTGCATGGACAGAGTCACATCTCCATCTAATGAAAAAGTCACACCCAAATTGGGTGTGCCACATTACCACTGAAGTAATCTAATCAAAATGCCATGCCCACAATTGGGTGTGTCACATTTCCTTTGAAGTAATCTAATCAAGAATTCCTCCCTGCAATATTGAGTCAGAATTAAAACAACATGGCTTTTCTGGTGTCCATAGCAGTTCCAAACTTGAAATTTCCAAGTAACATGGTAATTCTGTACCATGTTAATTTTCTTATAATTGCCAAATTGTCTTCCACCAGTAACTGTATCATTTTACAGTCCTATCAGCAATAAATGAGTTTTCCAATTTCTCCACATACTTTCCTACAGTTGTAATATTCTGTTATTTTTTTTTTACATGGCCATTCTAGTGGGTTCAAAATCAAACCTCAGTGATTTGCATTTGCATTATGGGGTAATACTGACTCTCATAGTTCAGAACTCTAGATCTGAGTCTCAGGTTTCACACAAATACCCAGAATTCCAGGAAATGATCAGAGTGAAACACAAGGAGCTCAGGATCTCAGAATTTAAAAATAAAAGCTACAACTCTGGAATAGATGTGACTGCTGTAAAACCTTACAATCTAGGAACCTTTATAGTAGACCTTCACCTAATAACTATGCTCTCAAATTCAATTCTCAGATTATGCAGATTATAGTTATTCCATATTTGTGAGCTGTAATAATATTTGTCATTTTTTCTGGCTTATTTGATTCAAGCTACTGTCTTCAAATTTCATTCCCCTAGTTGCATGCCTCATGATTTCATTCCTTCTTGCAGCCATACAATAGTCCATTATATATATATATATATATATATTTATATATATATATATATATATATTTATATATATACATACCACAGCTTCCCCTTCCATTACTCAGTGGATGTACCCTTAAGTTATTCCCATCTGTTGCAAATCATGAACACTGCCACCATAAGCACCAGTGTGCAAATGTCCATTTGTATTCTCACTCTCAGTTCCTTCAAATATACACCTAACTATAGGTTTCCAATATCATACAGGAACCCTACCTCTTAAAAGTGCTTGAGAAAATGTGGAGAGAGAGAGAGATGTACCTATGTAATCTCTATGATTGAACCACTCAATGATTCAATGTGCCTCCTTCTCCACATTGTTAAATGCTTCATGACTTTATTTTGTCTTACACCTGTGTGATATTCCATCATATGTACCTATCAATTTGTTTAGCCATTTATCAATTGATGGACATTTTGGCTCTTTGTATTTCTTGACAATCATGAACAATGCCACTATAAACATCAGTGTGCAAATGTCCATTTGTGTCCCTGTCTTCAATTCCTCTGAATATATACTTAGTAATGGGATTCCTAGATTATACAACAATTCTGTACTTAGCTACCTGAGGAACTGCCTAACTTCCTTCTAGAGTGGTTTCAATATTCTACATTCCAATCAACAGTGAATAAATGTGCCTCTTTCTCCACATTCTCTCCAGAACTTGTCTTTTTCTTTATATATATATATATATATATATATAAATATATATATATATATATATATATACACACACATAATGGCCAATCTAGTAGGTATGAGAAGATACCCTCATTGAGGTTTTGGTTTACATTTCTCTAATGACCAGCAAATTTGAGCATCTTTTCACATGTTTTTGAGTCATTTATATTTCTTCTTCAGAAAAGTGTCTGTGTCTTTTACCCATTTTTTAAAAATATTTTTATTGAGAAATTTTCACACACGTGCATTCCCCACATGGTGTACCATCAATGGCTCACAATATCATCACATAGTTGTGTACTCTTTACCATGATCATTTTTTCACATATTTGCATCACTACAGAAAAATAAATAAAAAGAAAAAAGAGAAACTCATACATACCATACACTTTACCCCTCCTTCTCGTTGATCATTAGTATTTCCATCTACCCAAATTATTTTACCCTTTGTCCCACCACTATTTATTTATTTATTTATTTATTTATTATTTATTTATTCATTTATTTGCATGGGCAGGCACAGGAATTGAACCTGGGTCTCTGGCATGGCAGGTGAGAATTCTGCCAATGAGCCACCATCACACTGCCTCATTTATTTATTTTTATCCATAATTTTCACTCATCTGTCCATACCCTGGATAAAAGGAACATCAGATGCAAGGTTTTCACAATCACTCAATCACATTGTTAAAGTTATATCTTTATATAATCACCTTCAAGAATCAAGGCTATTGGAACATAGCTCAATAGTTTCAGGTATTTTCCTCCAGCCACACCAATAAATCATAAACTATAAGGAAACCTATATAATGCATAAGAATAACCCCTAAGATAACTTCTTGACTGTTTGAAATCTCTCAGCCACTGAAATTTTATTTTGTCTCACTTTTCTCTTCCCCCTTTTGGTCAAGAAGGCGCTCTCAGTCCTTTGATGTAGATTCCAGCTATCATGGGATTTCTGTTCTATGCTGCCAGGGAGATGTACACCCCTGGGAGTCATGTTCCATGCAGAGACTCATTTCCAGAGTTGGCTTAGAGAGAAAGGTTACACCTGAGCAACAAAAGAGTTTCTCTGGGGGTGACTCTTAGGCTTAATTTTAAGTAGACTTAGCCTATCCTTTGCAAGAATAAGTTATATAGGGATGATCCCCAAGATTGAGGATTTAGCCTTCTGATTTGTTGTTCCCACTGCTTATGAGAATATCAGAAATTTTCCAAATAGGGAATTTGAATATTTTCTCCTTTTGCCCCATTCCCCCAAGGGGACTTTGCAAATACTTCTTTATTTACTGCCTAAAATACTCTGGAATATATTAGACCATCACACTAACCTAGACAAACCAACAGAATCTCATTCACTATTCAAGATTCCATGTACTTACGGGGTTCAACTAAACTGAACGTACAAGTTAAATTAAGAAATGCACTACCCCAAATATAAATTTTGCACCAAATAAACATCTCTTCCTTTAGTATCACACAGAAGTTGAAGTTTTAAAATATGTTTTGCCCATTTTTGAACTGAGTTTTCTTTCTGTTGCTGAGTTGTAGAATCTCTTTATATATTGTGGATATTAAACCCTTATCTGATATGTGGTTTCCAAATATTGTCTCCCATGTATCAGCTGTCTTTTTTCTTTGATGAACAAAAGTGTTCAATTTTGAAGAGGTCCCATTTATCTAGTTCTCTTTATTTTTCTGTAATTTCTTTCATCTCCTTGAGCATAATGAAGTTAATTTATTTGAAGTTTTTTTCTATATGTCCACTAGCTATTCTTCTCCATTGATTATTTCTATTTTTTTTTCCTGATCCTTTGGATAAGCTATCATTTCCTGGTTCTTTGTTTGCTTGTTATCTTTGTTGCACACTGTCCATTGTAATATGTTAAAATTTTAACTCTGAAATTTGTTCCCTGACATGTCTGTTTCTTTGTTTTGTAACCATCTAATGATATGACAGACTTTTTCTAGTTTTTCAACCTTTATATCAGTAATCTGCCCAAAGTGAAACCCAAGTACAGTGTATTTTTTGGAACTGTGTATTTTCAAGTGTTCTTGCTTGAGGGAAGCATTTAGAGTTATCCTGCTATAGGAGTTTGAATGTCCTTTCTTCTTTCCAGGAGACAGACCTTCTCCATCTCCCAGAAGTTCCACTTCTGGATTTAAAGCAGGTAAGCCTTTGCACCAGGCCCTCTACCTCAATCATTTTCTGAACTGCTTTCATTGTATCAGTCTGCTTTTTGTCTGGAGAGAAAATTCTGGGAAGGGGGGCACACTGGAGATGAGTTTTCCATGTCAATTGTTTCCATCAAGAACAAGACCATGGACCCACAAAGGGACCTCCAGTGGGCTCCAAACTGCTCTGGGGAGGAGATGGCATAGAAGCCATTTAGAGTATCAGAAGCTACATCCTAGCTCCCCAAACCTACTCTTTCTTAACTTTCCCAGAAAATGCAGCTCTTAAATTGTCCTCTGCAGCTTTGAGGAATGTACTGTCATTAAGTCTCCTCTGCTGCCTTTGTCCAGGGCAGGTTGGATAAAAGGCTGTCCTCAGAGCCAGACTCCCAGTGATCAAAGTCACTAATTAATGACTGTGCCTAACAATTATCTTGTGCCCTGGATCTTGGGGAAGTGGATTTTTATGTCCCTTTGAGGCCCCAGCAAGGTATACCAGGGGGCAGACTCCTCTGCTGCCTGTAACAAGGGTAAGTGCTGGGTGATGGTTATCACTTGAGAGACAGCAATTTACTGGTATTTAACATAATTTACAGCTTCTTCCTCAGGCTTTTCCTAGATGTTGTAGAGTGTTCTACATAACTCTGGAGTTTGAAGTAGTTGATTCAGATAGTTCCTGGTTGTTTCAATATTTGTTCAGGTGGAGGGACTAATTCCTCAAGTTTCCTGCTTGGCTATCTTCACACAGTTTTCCCCATGAATATCTTCTTGAGTTTTCCTTCCATATATTCTTCTTGAAGAGTTATTTCATGCAGAAAAGTGAGAATGTTTGTGTTTGTATGCGTTTCTTCTGGGGCCTAGAAAACTAGACTGGGAGACTATTAAGTGCTAGGTATTCATTTTGTATTTTGATATTACTGTTTATATACATGCCATTTGTGTGGTAGATTTTCAGCAAATTTTTCATTAACAATTGTGGTAGTTAGATTGAGTTGTCAACTTGGCCAGGTGAAGGTGCCTACATCTATTGCTGTGGACATGAGCAATGGCGTGTGAACCTCATCTGTTGCTGTTCTAGTTTGCTAGCTGCCGGAATGCAATATACCAGAAATGAAATGGCTTTTAAAAGGGAGAATTTAATGAGTTGCAAGTTTACAGTTCTAAGGCCGAGAAAATGTCCCAATTAAAACAAGTCTATAGAAATGTCCAATCAAAGGCATCCAGGGAAAAGATACCTTGATTCAAGAAGGCCAATGAAGTTCAGGGTTTCTCTCTCAAGTGAGAAGGCATGTGGCAAACACAGTCAGGGCTTCTCTCTTGGCTGGAAGGGCACATGGCGAATATGGCGTCATCTGCTAGCTTTCTCTCCTGGCTTCCTATTTCATGAAGCTCCCCGGGAGGTGTTTTCCTTCTTCAACTCCAAAGGTCACTGGCTGGTGGACTCTCTGCTTCATGGTGCTGCAGCATTCTCTGCTCTCTCTGAACCTCTCATTCTCCTTTTTTATAGGACTTCAGAAACTAATCAAGACTCACTCAAATGGGTGGAGACATGTCATCCCCTAATCCAGTTTAACAACCACTCTTGACTAAATCACATCAACCAGGGAGATGATCTCATTACAGTTTCAAATATACAGTATTGAATAGGGATTATTCTACCTTTATGAAATGGGATTTATATTAAAACAGGGCTTTTCTTAGGGGGCGTACTTCCTTTCAAACCAGCACAGTTGCTGATTACATCTGAGTAGCACAGCCCACACAGCTCAGCATGCCTCATCTCAGCACTCACAGCTTGGCCCAGGCCTTTGGAAATGCGGAAAGGAATCACCCTCAGGAAAGATGTTGGAACCAAGAGGCCTGGAGAGAAGGCCAGTGGAGATAACCCTGTGCCTTCCTGGGTAGGAAAGCACCTCAGTTGAAGCTGCCTTTCCTCTGAAGATCTATACGTCAACTAAATAAATCCTCTTTTATTGAAAGCCAATCTGTCTCTGGTGTGTTGCATTCCAGCAGTTAGCAAACTAGAACAGCAGTTTTGAATAAATGAATGAATAAATATGATTTCTTTTTCTTGTTGATGGCATTTCATTGAGATATGAGATTTTAAATTCTTTATGTTTATATGTATGTTAACAGTCATGCATTTATTTTATTATACACCTAAACACATTTAAATATATATCCATACATGCATATACTTGTGTACATATGTATGAATGAAGAGAGATATCATATATTTATATGTTTCCACCATTCATCCATTGAATCATTTACTCAGTAAGCATTTATTACTAGTTGCCTATGGGTGGGACACTGCATGAGGTTATGAAATTGATACAAATATAAATGAACATGATCTCCAGCATAAGATGCTCATCATCCATCATTCAAGATATCATTCAATGATCTGTTTTGGGGGGTACTTATTTACCTATACTGTACCTGACAGACAGTTTCCCGGTAGTTCCAACATTTTAACATTTTACACTTCAAATTTAAGTGAGAATAATATTTGTTTCAACTTTGTTTAAGTATCAACTCTTTCCTGAAAATGAGATTCTGACCACTTTCCAGAGAATGCCATATTTAAAAAAAGCCTTTTAAACAAAATTCTTTAATATTTATATGTGTGTGTGTATTTGTGTTGATTTGAAGCTGCATGTATACCCCAGAAAAAAATCTCCTTAAATGTAATATATTTCTGTAAGTAGAAGTAGAAGTTTTTGATGAGGTTAATTCAGTTAAGATTCGGCCCCACTCAATCAGGATGGGTCTTAATTCTATTACTGGAGTCATTTATAAGTGGAATGAAATTCAGACACAGAAAAAGCCACAGAGGGTACAGCCACAATATGAACATCAATAGAATTTGGGAGAGAAGGGAGAGACCTGAAGACATTGCCATGTACCCTGCCATGTGCCAAACTAAGAAACAAAGGTTGCCAACAACCTGCCCCATAATACTAGTTTTATGGAAGAAAACATCGCTTTGCAAAAGCCTTGATTTGGACTTTCTTTTAGACTCAAAACCATAAGCAAACAAATTCCTGTTGTTTAACCTAACCCATTTGATGGTGTTTGTTTGATACACACACACACACACACACACACACACAAACACACACACGTAGATACACACATATATATTTGTAATAATTTTTGTTATGTATCTATTGAAACATCTTATAGCTATGAAACTTTTTAGGAAGAATGCCAATCAGCTTAGAAGCAAATAAACCTATCAAAACAACTAAAACTACAAAGAAAGGGGGACAGGCTATAAAATGGAACACATACCGTATCAGAAGGATTTGTGTTCTCAGAAGAACTTGGTTGAAATGAAGCTGTTCTTCCTGAGAAGCATATGTATTAATGAATCAACCATTTCTCAATGAGAAGTGTCAATTAAAGGCAGGAATTACTATCTCCTACTTTGGGTGTTAGAAAAGAGTTCCAGAGTATTCAAATTCTAGAGAAAACGATAAATAATATTAATCTTTACATAGTTGGAAGGAACCAAATCCAAGGAATATCTTGTTGTCAATATTTTTTCTTCATTACTTGGTTGATAAGAGCATATTTGTTTCAACTAATATAAAATAGAGAAGATACATAAATTAAAAAATTTGGTAAAATGTGTCTCATACTTTGAGATAATGTATTACTTACAAATGCCTTCACTGGGTGCCAAACCAAGAGTGCAATTCAAATAAAATGCAAAAAACAAATGAAAGAAGAAACGAAAAGCAGCAACAACAACAACGAAAACAACCAGGTAGGATGACTTAAATAAGATGTTAAATCAAGTGATATATTTTAAACAGCTTATATTAACTCAATAAATGTGGTGAAACTGATTAGTTGCATTTCTGCATATAACCTTAAGGTAAATTTGGCAAATTAGAAGTAGTATATAAAGCAATGTGCAGCTATTGCTATAAATCAGGCCTCACCCAATATATGTAACAAAGATTCTTTTGAATTAGAAAGATGGAAAATGAGAGGTTCAAACAAAATCAAGATTTTAAATCATAGGAAAAATGGAGACTTCCATTTTGCCAAGATAATTTTATTGCAATTTAAATGCTGGACACATATTAGATACCTCTTATTGATGCATAAAACAAATGATTCATAGGGTATAAGCTGTAGCAAACTAGAAGCCCATAGAGAAAAGAGATCACTCTTTTGTCATTCAAACACAAGAAAAGGGCGGTCTCCTTTGTATAGCAAATGTTGAATACAAAAGCAGGGAAAAGGAACTCTTTCCTTTGGTCTCTTGGTACATTTTAGGCTGCTCCCTGATATTCATGCAAGCTCTTATAAACACGAGAAAATAACTCAATTTCTTTATTCGGTCAACTGAATGAAAACAGCTGAAAGTTAAATCTCTCTGGACTCTAGGAAATATCACTAGCAATGTGTTGATATACATGAGGGTAAGTCAGCAGAAGGGTAATTGATATTTTAAAGTAAAGTTCTCCAAACTGTATTCCACGAAACAACATACAGTTCTGTGAGATGTTAATAGATGTCACATGAGACAGAAGTAGTCCATTTGGGAAAAGTCACGTTCTTTATTTTTTCTCTTAACATTTTGAAGACCGAACTATCCTTCTATAAAGTAACCTGTTTGAAAATAATTTAGTATGTCCCAAACTTATTTTCCGCAGTTTCTTTTATATAACAGTCATGTGCATTATTTACAGGACCCCCATGTACTGAAAAGTCCCTCGGGAAACACTCTTAGATTTGGAGAAGAGAGATTTTTCTCCATCTTGTGGCTTCCAAAAATGATCCATAGAAGACATCACTAAATTTTCCTACATAGTACATTAGCTATCTTCACTATTAACCCATTTAATTAGTCTTTGACTGCCGTTTATGTAAACTTTGAAAGGTGTCAAATCTGACTTCTTTTTATTATTTTCTCTACTGGGTTCAGATTTCCTCAATATCCTATACCATCATTGGAATCCCCTTGGTACAGGCTGGTCTGTCCTGTACTAGTATTTCTTACCTTTATTCAGAGAGCAGGGGCAGAAAATATGATGCCAAAGGAAAATATCACTTATGTAAGATTAAGCTCAGTAGCTGTTTTGAAATAAACACAACTACAAAAAACGGGAGCTAAATTCATACTGATATAACATGGAAATCTGAAAAATGACCAAAAAGTAAAAAAGGAAAACAAAATGAAACTCTGAAACCAAAAAAACAAGAAGAAATACTTCAAAAAAAAGGCATAGTGCAGGTACCTCAGAGATCAGAGATATATTACTGTTATGCAGGTTTGATTAGAAACACCTGATTTGAGAACATATTAGTCATAGCAATATGTGAATCTTAAAATGTTGTGGCAAATGGAAATATCAAATCCTTTATATTAAAATGCTACAAGATGGTGACCCTCTGCAGGCTTACAAATGTGACACTTCACCTGGCCCTAGGATCTGGGGGTAGGCACCAGACATACGCTGCACAATAGCCCCACTCTGCTCTCAGCGTGGAAGTTCACAGATAAATATGAATGGATAACAACAGAAAATGGCACTGAAACAGTGGGAATCAGCGATTTTGCACCAGAAGCTCCCCAAAGACTATTTACTATAGTCTTCTTGGAACAAAGTTGAACAAACAAGAGGAATTTGGTGCTTTGGAAAATATGATAACTGCTAGTAAACTTTATTCTCCTCTATCAGAAGTAATTGAAATTAATGAAGTTCTTGCAGAAAATCCAAGATGTGTCAACAAATCTTGTTTTGAAGATGGCTGGCTGATCAGGATGACACTGGGTAATTCTTAAGAACTTGATGAACTAATGAATAAAGAAGCACATGAAAAAGACATAAAATCTACTGAGCAAAAATAGAATCCCTAAATAAACTAGTCTGAAGCAATTTGTTCCAGCAATATTTTAAGTTACTGGTGGATAGAAATTTATAAAGCAAATTTTGGCAATACCAATAGGAAAAGTGAAACTATTCATTCTGCTGGATCAGAGTCCTTAAGGAATCTCCACAGGACAGAGTCAAAGCATAACAGATTTATTGAAGGGAGAAAGAAGGGAGAGAACAGGTAGGAGCTAGGGAAAGGGAAGAACATGGCTCCAGCTCTCTTTCTGAGAGCTGCATTCAAAAAAAGAAAACTGTACTGGGAGGGGAGGATGCCCACTAGGAAGTGTTTTGTCCCTTGATTGCATGGGGCTTGCTGGTTTATGATCTGATTGGTCACTGTGGTTCTGACACCCTGCTCTCTTTTGATGTGCAGCAGCATATACTGGCAAGGGTTATCAAGCAGGAATAGGCCTTGACCACTTGCCTATGGTTGTTTATCTTATAGGCATATCTGGTCTTGCTTCATTCCCCTTCAGGGTGGGGCATCAGCATGTCTGGGGAACTCACTGCCACATCTGGTTCTGCAAATGAAGCTGAGGGGTCCCCTGGTTAAAAAGTCCTTCTTATATATAAAGTTCTTTCTCTGAAACCTGACAAATTCCAACTATACTATTGAATGAAAATACCACTTAACTTTCTAATGATAGCAGATAAACACAGTTGGCATCCTTTTCATACAACCTAATGGTTGAGACTAGGATCTAGTTATTATATTTAAAATTCATGAAATTATCTGAGGTAAAGACAACTTGTAAAAATTATGTAATTCACGGGTAACATTGGTATCTTAAACCTTACATATTATTGTAATTTGCTTATGTCAATTCTTGGATTTGAGTTCAAATACTTAATGATATTTTCATTGGAAGTAACTGAGAGTGGGGATTAGTTTTTGTTAGCTGTACACTGTCAGCTGCAGAATAGCACTCTCTTAATTTTGCAATATATTATATTTGCTGGTGCTATTTCCATAAAGTGAAGCAACAGCTTTACTGCAAAAGAAAAAAATCCTTTAATAACAATAAAAATTCAACGTCTCCACTTAGAAAAGAAAAAAAATAACTACCTCATATTATGTGCCCAAATAAATTCCTGGTGTGCAATAATGTAAATATAGAAAGGAAAGCCATTAAAATAGCTATAAAAAAACTCTAGTTCACCTAAAATTAATATATTTTTTTAAATAAAAAGCTCCAGGGCATTCATTGAGAACTTACAATAGATTTAGCAATAACAGGAATAATACAAAGTGATAAAATACATGTTTCTATTGTTAAAAAGTGTTGGATTACCAAATCAAAATCACCTAAATCATATATGTCATATATCTTAATAATTCACAATAATATAGACTAGCATCAAGTATGCATAAAGCATTTCCCCGCCTCGTATATTCTGAAATCATTGAGTACAATGTCCACAGTCATGTTTATTTTTTCACGTTGGAGTAGTATTTTTGGTTTAGGAGTAGCAGAAAGGATTTTGAGCAATATAGGGGGAATACTAGTCACAAAAGGAAGTTACCCCACCTTGAAGGGGAATGAAGCAAGACCAGATATGCCTGTTTTTGCTTATGTAAGTACATCCTAGTCTCTTCTGTCAAAAATAATAGCAGGAAGCAGTGCAACGGTGGCTCAGTGGCAGACTTTCTCACCTGCACAACACAACGGAGACCCAGGTTCAATTCCTGTGCCTGCCCATACAAAAAAAAAAAAAGTGACAGCAGAGACTTCAGAGCTATGGGTTCTTCCTCAGTCTCTTCCACTATGAAAATTTATAAAAAACAATTTCTTTTAATCCATGGAAATTCAGGCTGCAGATAACAAGACTCCATAAACTGCTTTAATCTAGTTTCAAGTGTTTTTTGTGTTTTTTATCTTTTTACATTTTGTGAGTATATTTTACCTATTGTGAGTACAACTCACTAGGTACTATTTTTCTTAATTACCAAATTGTTTACTTCATCCACATATATATTAATCAATGGATGATTAAATTTCAATTATTTCAAAATAATAAATAATAAAGAAAATTAAGAGGTTAATATAAATAATAAAATTTTCTTTTTCTTTTCATTTGTTTTCTGTTTTATTTTACAGAGTTTATGTTAATTTAATTTTACCCTGTTCTTTTTTGTTTTCTATATATAAATATATACATATATTTTTTGGTTTGTTTAGGCTCCAGGCATCGAAACTGGGTGTCCAGCAGTATTTGAATTTTAGATTGAAATTTTTATAGAAAAAAAATGTGGGTTCACATGCAATTCTGTAAACTAATACAGAAATAATACACAGTGAGTTCTCTTATACTTTGTTCAGTTTTCTCCAGTGTAACATTTGCAAATCTATATTATAATACTACGACCAGAATATTGACATTGATGCATTTCCCTAAGGTTATTCAGATTTCCCCAGTTTTATTTGTATCTGTTTGTGTATGTGTGTATGTACTAAATTCTGTATAATTTTGTCTCTTGTAAGTTGATTATTAATCACCGCAGTCCAGATACTAAATCGTTCCAACACCACAAGGATTCTTTGTTTTGTCTTTTGTAACCATACCTGTGGGTTCTCTCAGAATAATTCCCTGAAAATTCATCCAGGGTGTTGTATGTATCAATAGTTTGTATCATTTTATTGTGGAATAGTATTCAACAGTCTGACTATACTACAGTTTCTTTAACCATTACCCATTGCAGAAATCTGGGCTGTTTCCTGCTTTGGGTTTCTACAAATAAAGCTGCTGTGAGCACTAATGTGTAAAATTTGTGTGAACTGAAATTTTCATTTCTCTGAGATAAATATCCAGGAGGGAAATTTCTGGGTCATATGGTAGTTGTAATTTTTTTTAATTTTTTAATAAATTGCCAAACTATTTTCCAGAGGGACCATACCATTTCACATTCACACCAGCAATGTAGGAGTGATTCAGTGTTCCTGTATCTTCAACAGCATTTGGTATTATCACTGCGTTTCATTTTATACATTTGGACAAGTGAATAGCAATATTTCATTGTGGTTTTAATTTGCATTTCCCTAAAAGCTAATGATATTGAGCATTTTTTATGTGTTTGTTAATAATCTGCATATCCCTTTTAGTGAAAAATAGATACAGTGACCTGAAACAGCTTCCAAGATAGTTAAAAATATTGAAGAGATTGGCTAGTATATTTTGCTTGGGTTGCCATATCCATATTCCTTTTCAGTTCAATTAATCATCAAATAACAACTGAGGGCCTCCTATGTGCTTCACATGTGTATGTGAATTTGTTTTATGTAAATTAACAAAATGTTATTTTTGGTCTTAAACATTTAAGAAAAAAGTGGATATCTGACTCTGCTTTTTTTCTAAAAAGAAAAAAATTCACTTCACTTATTATTCCTGTTCATTTCACCATATGGACAATGCAGGGAAAAGGCTGCATCCCATAGCATCAATAATACTGCAGAGAAGGTTTGGACTAAAGGAGGCATGGATAAAAGTTGAGGCAATCAGAGTGATAACACTCAGACTTTAGCTGATATATGTTGGAAGAAGAGAAAATTGGGACAATGAGGTTTTCAAATTACAGAGTCCCAGTAAAAGTTAGAGTACTCTAAGGCAAGGCAAGAGAGTGAAATTCTATGGGCCAAATTCTTATTTTTTTAACTCTAGGGAAATACAGTATAAGTAGGTTTGATGAGTAGGTATTTCGCTGGAGTTACAAAGTATGAGAATCTGGCCCTATGTCTTAATTCATACAAAATATATTTTATAAGGGAGAGAACTGTAAGAGGTTTTCTGTGGTGTTGTGCCTCAGAGAGTTGGAAATTTTTATTGTATTAAAATGGATTAGATAAAGTGCTCTATTCAAATGTCCTGACATCACAAAGGGAGCATGCTATCCTGAGGCAATGCATCGTTAGAGATCCTCCTGAGGTCTGCTTGATTTCTCCTCAATTCCTATAAAACCGACTCTACATAAAATGAGGGCCCGAGTTACTGAAAAATCTTTGAGAAAATATTTGAGGCCAGAAAAGCTTACATTACACATAAGAACCCTGGTCACCATTGTCAAAACCAGACCTGGCCGTGAGTTTACACATGCTTCACCAACAATTTCCGAATCATCTAGGTATTGCTGGCTCTTCTCTCCCTCCACCCTAACCCACGAATTAGATGATTACAATCTTTGTTTACTCGGAACACTGCCATCCTCATTGTCATTAATTTAACCCATGGCCACTGAACTCATTAATTTCATATGTGAAATGTATTATCCTACGTTATTATTATCAAAAAGTCTGTATTTTATTAAAATAACTGAAAATATGAACCACTCTCTCTTATATAAATGAAACATTAATTTCATCCATTTGTTATCTTGTATACTACATTATTTGTGGAATTTAAGTAAGCATTATTTACATATAAATAAATATAATCAAATGCAGTATACAAGTATATGATTTCTTATAAATACATTTTTTATTCATTAATGAACCAACCTGATTTTGAAATGGCAGATTAATTGATTTTTTTTTTCTTCAACTTGTTTTGGTATTCTGAATGCACATTAAAATGAATATGATTTTGCAAATGTGCTTAATATAAGTTAGTATTGAAAATAATATTTGTACTAAATTCCATGTATAAAAGCCATATTTATAGGTGAACTGTTAGATTTAATTATTTGTAAAATAATTTGCTCACTCACTTGATGCATTTTTATGTACATGTTATAGAATTCATCACTTCTTTTCTTTTTTTTTTTTTTTTTGTCATGGATAGGCACTGAGTTCTTTAGCAGACAGGTGAGAATTCTGCCACTGAGCCTCCATCATATCTCCCCATCACTTCTTTTCTTTTCTTTTAAAAAAAAGGAATACTTCATGAGTTTACATGGTATCCTTGCACAGGTGCCATGCTAATCTTCTCTGTATCATTCCAATTTTAGTATATGTGTTGCTGAAGCGAGCACCCCATCACTTATAGTCATACAAGATTGTATCATATTCAGTTGTTTAGGAGCTGCAAATACCTATAGAAACACGAGTAACTGGAACACTTTGTTTATATTCCATACCAGTGGGCCAATTAATAGTTTTGTATATTATCATCTGGTATTTTTAATACAAGGTGAATATTTTTATATTTCTGCAATCAGTTTTTTAGATTACAGTTTTAGTTTCTTAATGCTTTCAGAAATGCAATATACCAGAAATGGGTTAGCAATTTTTTTTTTAGAAGTGGGTTAGTTTTTATTTGGGGAGGGTGGCTCATGGTCTGGGAATCAAATCTGGGTCTCCTACAAGGAAGGCCAGCATTCTACCACTAAACCACCCGTGCACACTGGGTCAGCTTTTGTAAAGGATATTTATTAAGTTACAAGTTTACAGTTCTAAGGCTAGAAAAATGTCCAAACTAGGTCATACCAGAGAAAGATATGTTGACTCAAGAAAGGGCCAATGATGTTTGGGGTTTCTTTGTCAGCTAGGAAGGCACATGGCATTGTCTGCTAGCTTTCTCTCCTGGTATCTCATTTTAAGTGGCTCCCTGGGGACATTTTCTGCACCTCCAAACGTCTCTATCTGTGTCAGCTTTTTCCAAAATAGTTCCCTTTTAAAGGACTCTAGAATTTAATTATTAAACTAATTCACTTGCTTATTATGGTTTATCTTCTGAAAGATCAGGTTTATATTCTAAAAAACTAATTCTTATATTAAAATATAGTAATAAAACTGAGACAGTTTCAGATTTTAATAATAGCCCCTCCACTTAATAGAGGAGTTATTAATTCCTCAATCTGATTGACTTTGTTTCCTTACTTAAAAGTGGAAATAAAAATGTGCCTATTTCATAGTGGTTGAGGAAAAATAAAATAAAATAACATTTGAAAAGCACTTGCTTGGCACATAGCAATAATTATGGCACAGAAAAAGTTACTTGGTTTTTCTCTTCCTGAGTGTACAGGAAAGGCACATTTCTCAAGTCTACCAGTGTGCAGGTGGACCTAACCACTTGTATTCGAGGGCAGCAAATGTGATTTCCAGGTTTAGGAATTGAAGAGTCATGTGTTTGCTCCATGGTCAGAAACTTTTCCTCTGTGGTGGTGACCAAACGGAAGCAGTCAGAATCCCTGAGTCACTGTAGAAAGGGAGATGCCCTGAAGAGGCAGCAGCATATCTGCACAACTTTGCGTAAGAGAAAAATCAACTGTTAATGTTGAGCAGCTGAGAATGCAGCTAACAGACTTGACACAGGAGAGCCATAGGTAGTAAGTAAGCACAATGATAGTAAAAGTACCTTTTTACTTTTGTCTGTGTATGTGTGTGTGATTACAAGGTGTCAGGTTTAAAACTGAAAATCCCAGTTTCAGTCAATTCTAAAGCATAAAGAATAGAGCCTTTTAAAAAATTATGCACTGCTTATTTTCAAGTATCACAGTTAATGTAAATGGATTCATTTACTGAGATGATTTAAAGTGTTTTTCCTCACAAAACTACCCGAAATGTGGTTAGAATTGATTTTTCTAAATTGATTTAACTTATAAAAGGAAGTATACAATTTGAATAAAATTAATGGTACACATTTGAAAATTGCATAAAGTTAAAACATCTCTGTCCAAGTCTGAATAAACAGAATGCCATTTCTACCTAGGAAGATAAAAAAAAACTGCCTTCAGTCATTCAAAGTATTCTGATGACTTTATATCAATAGACATGGCCAATATCTATGATGGTATCCATGGTTAAATTTTCACACTGATAAGCATATAAATTCTCCATACTACAGGCTTTATTTTCCATTTGGTTTAAATAAAAGAGAGAATTTATTTTAAAAATTGCAAAGGTGTTCTGCTGCTTTTACCTCTTCCCCAATCTGCAGAGAACCACTCTCTTTGTGAGATCTACAGCCATGGTCTCGCAAGTCCTGTAGGATTATGTAGTCAGTAGCAATAATCCTGCATGGAAATTTATATAAAGACATATATTTACCAAAAAATCCCCCAGTAATCTGCATTTATTCAGAACCCAATGTTCATCTACAGATTTTAATTACTAGGGTATCTACATCTATATAGCGATATCTTTATCTATATCTATATCTATATGGGAATATATATATGTATATATACCCACTGCTATTTATTGCATTCAGTCAAGTCAATTAGTGAATGCACTGCTAGGTATAAGACACATTTGTATCCACAACTGTTTTTCATCTCTGGTGCTTTGGAAAATCATAAAAATCATTCCATTTTATCACATGTTGCTTCTTTAAGAAAATAGTGTATAAATCCTGCATACATGTAGATGTTCACTATCTTAGTTTGCCAACAGTATTATAACAAATGCCACACAATGGGTTCTTAAAAACTGGAGTTTATTGTCTCATGATTTTGGAACCTGGAGTCCAAAATCAAGGCCTTGATAAGCCATGCTTTCTTCCACAGGATGCAGTAGTGTTCTGGTGCTACAACTTTTGCACTACCTTCACTTTCATTTCTGCCTCCATTGCATGCCAGTGTGTCTCCTTAGTTTCCTTCTAGGATTTCTCTCACTCTGTTTGAATTTCTTGTACCTTATAAGGACTCCAAACATATGGGCTAAGGCCCACCCTAATTCTATTTGACTTTATCTAAATAAGATCTTCAAAGTTCTTATTCACAAAAGATTTCACATCTTAACTAATAATAACATCTATAAAAGCCTTATTTACAGGTTCACACTCATAGGAATGTGGACTATATCTTCACTGAGGGCCATTATTCAATCCCCAACACTTACCTACTATTAAAGTTTATATTCTTAGGTTTTAACAAATTGAGTGACTTATTTCAAAAATTTCAGAGCTCTGGCTTCTTTCTATAGATAATTTCAATTTCAGAATATTTATAGACTTCAGTTACTCGCATTAAACTCTTTTGTATGGAACGAATTAAGCCATTCCTTTAAAAGTAAAAGGTGTAGTTTTCTGTTACTCAGTTTAAATGCAGAGTTTCTAGAAGGCTTGTGCTGAATGCTGTGTATTAATAAAGAGTAACATGGCAAATCAAGTGAGTGATTTCTCATTATGTTGTCAAAATACATGAGTGATAGATGACAATATCTCTTTTCTAAATCAAATTACTCTTTTGTTTAGTATCAACTAATCAAAGTATACATAAGAACACATACAAAACAACTGCTAGACAATCAAGAAAATGAGAAAGAACAAAGAAGAATTCATTTACTAGTGTTGCGGCATGCAAAGTAGAAGGTTAAATGGAATGCATTTAGGAAAAAAAAAATTCAAACCCAAAATCTCCAAATTTATATATCTAGCTTCAGCCCCTCTTTTGAGATCAAGCACCTATGACAAGCAGCCCACAATTAGTAAATAGTTCCATCATCTACACAGACCAAGCTTAGCACTCTTCGCTTACTGATTTTTGATTTTTGTTTTTTTTTGCTTCCTCTGCAATATCCAATGCATCCATAATCCTGTTGCTTTTACTTTCTGATAGGATATTCAATGCCTGACCACCTCTTACCACTTTCATTGCTACCATCTGTCAAAAACAGGGCAGAAGAATCCAATTTGATCCCCAGAATCCATGATTATGTTAGGTTGCATGGAAAAGAGAATAAATGTTGCAGATGGAAATAATGTCGCTAATTAGCTGATATTGAGACAGGAAGATTATCCTGGTTTACCTGGGTGGGACTAATGTAATCGTAAGTGTCCATACAAGTGGAAGAGAGAGGAAGAAGAGAAAGAACTTGACAGATCACTGTGTGATCAGAACCGGGCCCATCATTAATGGCTTTGAAAATGGAGGAAGATTCCATGAGCCAAGAAATATGGGTAGCCACGAGATGCTGGAAAAGGCATGGAAGTAGATTATTCTCTGGACCCTACCAAAGGCACACAGTCCTGTGACACTTTTAGCCCAGTGATGCCCAATGCAGACTTCTAAACTTAAGAACTCTAAGATAATAAATGTGTTTTGATTATTAACCACTATGTTTGCAGTAATTTGTTACAGCAGCAATAGAAAACCAATATACCATGCTACTTAAACCACAATCTTGACTACTGCCATAGCCTACTAACTAGTGTCCCTAAACCATTCTTACCTTTTGAGAGTTTCTTCTCTTCAGAGAAAGTAGTGATTGTTCAAAAATGTGAATTCTTTACTCACTTACTCAAACCATCCAGTGACTTCATACCGCAATCAGGAAATTAATAAGTAAACTCGAGGACCTCATCAAGACCTACAAGTACTTACATGGTCTGTGTGTGTCCTGTCTATCTCTCCAATCTCATTAAGTATGAGAAACTTCAGGCTTCCTCGCTTCATTCTGTCCATTCTGGCCATTTTTTAATATCTAGAGAACTCCAAGCTCATTTCTGATTCATGATCATTATATTTTCAGAGCTCCTTGCCTAAAACACTCTGGCGCCCAAACTCTACATGTCTGTATTCGTCTTAACATCTCTACCTATGATCAGTCCTTTCTCTGTAAGGCCTTCTCTGACTACCAAACCTAGGTTAATTCCTTCTCTTTAGTCATTTTGTTTCCTTTTCATCAAAGTAGTTATCACTATTCAAAATTGCCTAATTCACTTTGTCAGTTTTTTTTTTCCCATACCACAAACACCCAAATAATTTAAAGACCACAACAGTAAAAGCTTTGTGTGCATCATTATTGTAATCATGGCAGTTAGAACAGCGCTTGACACATTGTAAATGCCGCATATATTCACTCAATACATGAATGAAAACATTTTGTAAATTAAATTAAGGTCTCTAATATTACAATCATACATGATTAAACGCTAAAATATGTCTCTTCTTAGTTTTGTCTGTGCATTAATTCTACTACCTCATAGATGCATATTGTCACTTTGCAGATAAGGACAGAAAATAGCTTGTGGCTATATTGTAATCAGAATTTATATATTACATGCTTTTCTATTCATGTTGAAACCTAAGTTTCTCTTATCACAGAAGTTTCCAGAAAAGTTATTTATCTTGTGAACTCTAGCTCATGCTTTTGAATGGAGCAGCCATCTGCTTCCCTCTGTACATGATTCATTTCTTTCATTCTGTAATGATAGTAGTCATTCCAGGGTTTGATGGCTAATTCTACGTGTCACCTTGGCAAAGTCTGGTGTCCAGTTGTTTGTTCAGACACCGGCCTGGTAGTTATTGTGGAGGTATTTCTTGGATGAGATTAGTATCTACAATCAGTCAACTTTAAGTAAAGGAGATTATCCCCGGCAATGCGGGTGGGCCTCCTCCAATCAATTCGAGGTCTTAAAAGTGAGAATTGAGGGTTTCAAAAATCAGAAGCAATTCTGCCTCAAGTCTGCATTCTCCATTTCTTCCTGGCCTCCTGTATAGGCTTAGACTAAAGGCTACACCATCACTCCTGCTTGAATTTCCAGCTTCCAACCTGCTGTATGAAATTTGGAGCTGCATATGACAGGTGATAGCTTATAATAAAAGTCTCATTTATATCTATATTTATTCATATATGTTCATTCTTTTTCTTTGGAGGACCCTTACTAAAACCTAGTAACATTCTGGCCATCAAAGAAACTAAAATTTGAACTCTAATCAATAATGATAAAAACTCTAATCTAGGCCTACATGTATGGTCTCCATAACCGCATGAATGAATTCAATCCTTTCTAAATGACTTACAAATTAGTTTTGAATTTATCCATTCAGATTTTAAGTATTTAACTTATTAGAAAGGGATTGCTCATAGAAAGAAATTACTTTGAACAGTATACTGACTGGTGGAAATTGACCTTGGACGAGTTACTTAAAGTCTTTGCTTCAGTTTCTTTTTCTATAAAATTAGCAAAATGTTATTAGTAGCTACATTTTAGGGTGTGATATTTAAATGAATTAATATGTGGAAACAACTTATATACACCTAATATGTACTAAGTGATATAAACTGATCAGAGGAATTATGATACAAGTCATCTTGATTACACTAGCATATATCATTTAGTTGTTTGATATTTCAATATAAAATTGTTTTCATTAAGTCTGTCAGCCTCAATTTGTTATATTGAACACAATATAGTTCAGAGTTTGTAAGTTAAAAGATTTACTCTAAATTTCTACTTGTGATAAGTTTTAAAACTGTAATTTTTCTATATATTACATTGTGTAATTTAAAGTTCATATTTAACAAATGTGGCTACAAAATTTTTCATTTGCTTCAGTTTACTGTCCTGTAGTTTGATCATACAATAGGGGATAAGGTGTTGATAGCCAACGTATGACATTAGGAAAATTTACTTTTCCACTGTGGGAATAATGGAAATATTCTTTAGAAGACACTACATTTGAACTCAAGACCTTAATAATATGTAAAATTCCCCAAAGCAATCACTTATTTTCCATTTTCACCAAAGATGTATAGCAAAATATCATCCATGCTTTATTCTTTTCTGAGCTCAGAATAAAAGACAGACTTAATCCAAAGGTGTTTAAAGTTATATAAATCATATCAGTATATTTTAAAGTAAATTTTTAAAAAATATGCTAATACTGCTATATATTTGTAACATGCAACTATTAGGAAAGAGATATGGAGTACATGGAAATAGCAACAACCTCAAAAAGGGTAAAACAACTGATGTGGAACTTATAATTTAAAAAATGCACAGTATACAATGGTATGCTGATTACGTAAAATTTTTGATAAGTGTAAAATAAGTCTGTGAAAGTGTAAAATAAGACTGTGATTTGGTTTGTTTTACCTTGGTATCTTCCCTTTGAATTAAAATTACTTTTGATGATTTGAATATGGTCTCACATTTCCTTGTTAAAAGTTGTAATTGTCACCAAAGTCATGTTATGATTTTACAAACAGAAGTTAGGACAATAGATACTTTCATGATACCTAAAAACATGTACAGATTAATAATTAGGCTTACAAGTTTATTTTAGAGCTAATTTATTCTAATTTATTCCTTTGAAAGAACCACTTGTGTAAACAAGTGGTTTATGGGTATATTTCTCTCATTGATTGTATTACTATCCTTCTCTATACAATTTGCGGATGAATTTAGAGATTATGACCTGGGCTAAAGTTATCAGGTCATTCATATTTTAAAACTTGAGAACTAAATAATTATTAAACATTAAATATGTTTAATAGGTAAGAATGATAATCAATCATGTATACTCTGGATGATTTAAATTTTCTTAATATAGCCTATCTGGTAGGATAAACAACCTGGAACAGATCTTAATTCCACAAAGATCTTAATTCCAGGATAATCAATATTTGTTTTCTAATAAAATCATATAACAAATGAATTATATGCAATGGATTTGATATTCAAATGACAGAAAAGTAAGCGGTATATCAAAAAATTGTAATATGCATTTGCATCATTATATTTGTAAGGGATATTGAATATATTTCTTAGTGGTTGCTAATGCTGTTGTAATGCAATATACCAGAAATGGATTTTTGTACAGAAGGGATTTACTAGGTTACAAATTTACAGTTCTAAGGCCATGAAAATGTCCAAATTAAGGCACCAGTAAGAGGATAACTTCACTCAAGAAAGGTCAATTGTGTCCAGGGTTCTCTGTCACATGGGAAGACACATGGCAAAGTCTGTTGCCTCATCTTTCCTGGCTTCTGATTTCAAACCATTCTCTCAGCTTCTGGCATCTCCTGGAGCATTTTCCTTCCGCATCTCTAAACTTCTGTGTCTGAGCTTTCTCCAAAATGTTTCCCTCTCAAAGGACTCCAGTAAGCTGATTAAGAACCACCTTGAATAGACAGGGTCATATCTCCACGGGGACAGTCTAATCAAAAGGTCCTACCCACAATTGGGTGGCTCACATCTCCATGGAAACAACTTATTCTAAAGGTCCCACCAAACATTAGGCCTGCCCCTACAAGACTGGATTAGAAAAGCGTGGCTTTTCTAGAGTACATCACAGTTTCAAACCAGCACACTCAGTTACACTGAAATACGAAGTAATTGCCTAAGGGAGAAAAGATTGAAAAGCATTAAAAATAAGATGTTCATGAACTCTAAATTATTCATTATTTATTAATTTTAATTCATTTGTTATATAGATTTATAAAAAGTTTGAGCTCACCAATTATATTTTTGAACTTTATGATCTATTTGTACCTAGTATTCCAAATCATGTTTTTATGCCCTTTATATACAGATACATTGTATTTGTGTGGACAATACATACAAATGTATAGAAGTAGGCGTTGGGTTTGGTATGAAGTGTGACATTGAAAATGTATGCCTTCAAACAATTGGTAAGATTCTTATTAAGCTGAATCCATTCCTCAGAGGAATCCACATTTTGAGAAATACATCACCACGGTGCCTTTGCACCAAAGATCTATTGCTTGTACCCTACAGCCGGGTGGCAGTCCCAGCGATGGATAGGACAATCCATCATCAATGTTACAGTTTTTTTGTTCTTTGAAATTCTCCGAAGAGCTGTGCACTTGGAGAAGAAGGAGACTGAGAAAACAAAATGGGTTCCGCTCCTGGAAGACTTGTCAGTCATTAAGTCTTTAGAACCTTTATTTCTCTGGTTAGGAAGCTAAATCAGGAGTCATGAAAACTCTGTTATGTGAATCAGATGAAGCAGTGTCAATTTTGGAAAGCACTGGATAAAAAATTTTGAGGACTGGAGTATTTCTAGGAAGTATAAGAATTAAATGCACAATATCTATTTAACATACACAATTTATGCACAGTGTCCTATGTGTTAGTGTTTGGGGGAAAAAAGAAGATGTAGAAAACATATTCCTGTTTTTGAGGGGTGTTCAATCTAATTAAGGAAAGTTACCTATATTTATATGATAGAGATAAAGCCACAGATGAAAAATCTTATTTAAAGTGTTGATACATAAGCCATCTTTTCTCATAATTTAGAAGCAAAATCAGCAGTGATACTTAAATGAGACCAGTAAGACAAGTTTGCTCAATGTGAAGCTTTATAGGAAAATCTATAAATATATTAATTCTTGAACAAACTTTGTGCCCAAGACATGAATGGTCTTAAATGAATCACCTATAAAGCTCTAGAAATTTTAATCGTTGGAAAATGCAAATGAGTTGGAAACTCCCCCGGAACATTAGGTACACCTTAATTTTCTTAAATTTCTGTAGGTCTCCTACTTCTGCACAGGATAGTACAAATGTAGATTAGATCTATAAAATCAGGCCGAAAGGAAATACTGAAGGGAAACACTGTTGAACAATAAAATGGGGGAATATTTTGTCTTACACATATATGATCATATCACTTTTGACTTAATTTCCTTTACAATATCTCCATGTTTTTTTCTTTTTCTTTCTTTTTTTTTTTTTTTTAACATGGGCAGGCACCAGGAATCGAACCCGGGTCCTCTGGCATGGCAGGCAAGTATCCTTGTGTGCTGAGCCACCGTGGCCCTATCCCCACATTTTTGAGAATAAAACTCTCTCAGCACAGCTAGTTAGACTCTTCCTATAATTTCTACCTACCTAACGGTCCAGCCTATCTCAAACCCTCTGGACCTGAGGACACTGCCCTTTGTAGTCCATGCTTCTTCTTTCCATAAGCCCTATGTGTGCACAATCCTCTCTGACGACAAAGTCCTTTCCTCTCATTTTAATTTCTTTCAGATATGCAAAAAAGTAAAAGGAATATATAATCAACAATTGTGTTTACATTGTTGAACTTAAGAAATAAAACATTGTCAATAAATTTGAATCTTACATGTGCGTCCCTCTCACGTCATATTCACTTCTTCCCCCACCCCCTAGCTAACCAATGCTCTTAACATCTTTGTGAATTAAACTTTCATTTATGTATTAGTTTTTTTTTTTTTTTTTTTTTTTTTTTTTTTTTTTTTTTTAAAGGAAAGACAGAGAGAAGGAAGGAAGGATAGAAGGAAGGAAGAGAGGAAGAAAGGGAAACATCTTTTAAACATTTTCTTGTTTTATTGTATTCTGTTTCTCCGTTTTTGTTACATGGGCTGGGGCCGGGAATCGAACCGAGGTCCTCCGGCGTAGCAGGCAAGCACTTTGCCCGCTGAGCCACCGCGGCCCGCCTATGTATTAGTTTTTTAGCATTTTTTGTGCATGTGCTGTGTGGCAGGATCATACTTCAATATTTTTTCCATGTGAGTATCTCATTATCTCAGCACCACTTACTGAATTTTTGTTTGTTTGTTTTGCTTGTTTGCTTGTTTGTTTTATGGGAAGAGCAGGGAACAAGAATGGAACCTGATTCTCCCACATGGCAGGCGAGAATTCTACCACTGACCTACAATTGTACTCGCCGTTTATGTATTCTTAAGTAACGCATTATTGTTTTGCATGTTTTTTTAAATCTATGTAAATAGTATCACACTGTACATATTTTGGGCAATTTTCTTTTAGATACCCAATATTGCTTGTAAAGTCCATCCATGTTTAAACATACAGTTTTAGTTTATTCATTTTCATTCCATTTGATATTTCATATACAATTACAACACAATTTCTTCATCATCCATTTTCCTAAAACTTACAATTAGTTTTTTTGCTGTTTTTTTCCCTTCTTTCATTGGTTTAGTATTTGATTCATTAGTTACTCACCCCTTCCTTCCCTCCCTTCCTCTCCTCTCTTTTCCTTTCTTCCTTTCTCCCTTCTTTCCTCCCTCCCTTCACCTCCCCTTTTTCTTTTGTTTTTATAGATGTTTTTAACAAATGCTTATATGAAAAAGTCATGTTTCTCTTTGTGTACATATATACGATTGAGTAAAATGCATTGTATATGCATTTCATTTTTTTTAGTAATTACCATATTGCTGCCTAAAGTGGTTGTATCAGTTCATATTTCCCTTCATATAATAAAAGGAATGTCACTTCTCTGCATTTTTGACAACATTTACTGTGAAATGTTATCTTAATAGGCTTTTAGTTGCATTCTCCTGATTTGAGAAAATTTGTATTCATTTCGTATATTTATTATATGATTATATACATATATATATATATATATATATATATAGGTATTCTATGAGTATATAAAAATATATACTATACATATAGGTATTCCATGAATGCCTAATCAAATATTTCGCTTGTAAGTCTACTGGGCTGTCTTTTTTCTTATGAATTTTAGTTTTGTTTTTTTTTAATATGGCCTGGATACGAATTCTTATATCTCAATCCTGAGATTATATTTTATCTTTCAGATATCTTTTTATAAAGATTAAATTGGTATAAATTAATATGTAACTAGATTTATCAATATTTTCCTTTAAAGTTTGTATTTTTTGCATTATTTAATAAATCCTTCCCAACCTCAATTTTATAAAGGTAATCTTTTATATTTTCTTCTTAAATTTAAAATTGACTTTAAAATTAAGGTCTTCAATGAATATGATATGAGATATGGATTTGCTTTTCTTTTTTTCCATGGGGATAATCAATTGTTTCAAAAGCATTCGATGTATAGACCATCTTTTCACACTAACTTGCAATGTCTTCTGCATCACATTTCACGTTCTTGTAAACATGGGTGTTTTCTTGGATTCTTTATACAGTTCCATTGTTCTGATTATCTTTTCCTGAACTGATACCATATTTTCATTTCTACCTTCTTTCAGTTTACTTTTCTTTTTCAATATTATTATGGGTTTTTTGCACTTTTGCTTTTCCATATAAATATATAACCAGTTTGTAAAACTCCATTAAAATACACATAGTTTTCTTGGGATTAAAATAACATAGCCTAATTAACACCTTATTATCTGAACAAGCTCATCTAAATTGATTCTTTTGTTTAGAAATGGCCCAAGATTTCTCCAAGAACATTATCCTTTTACTGTAATTTCTCCTTGAAACATACCTTTGCATTCTTTGCATTTGCTAGAGTTGCATTTTTTATTAATCTCTGCAATCATTTGCCCATGTCTTTTACCTCATTAATAATAATAGTAACCAATACTTAGTTAACACACAGAAACACACAAATTGAAGTAAATCCTGAAGAGAAATCATATAGTGTAGTGGCTTAAGACACTCTCAGAAACAGACTTCTCTTTTTCAAAAGAGTCTCGGAATGACAAGATATTAAAGTGTGATTTGCTTGTCTCCTAAATTTCTATTTAATAAATATAAGATAAGTCTATCTATCTATCTATCTATCTATCTATCTATCTATCTATCTATCTATTTTTTCTGCTGTGTGGTGGGGTCATTCATTCTTCTTCCATGTGAGTATGCCTTTATTGCAGCACCATTTGTTGAATTTTGGTTTGTTTGTTTGCTTTTGTTGGTTTCTTTGCTTGTTTGGGAAGTGCATGGGCTGGGAATCGAACCTGGGTCTCCCGCATGGCAGGCAAGAATTTCACCACTAAACTACCCGTGCACCCCTATCATCTATATCTTGAATCAAAAAGCACATGTTAACTTGTTAAGCATGTGAGCAGGAGCCAAAGAAAATGGACACTTGAAACTGAACAGTTGAATATTTCTTTACCCATTAGAGCAGCTATACTTTTTTCCACTGCAGTTTATTGCCATCAGAACAAAAATAATTGTATAATTCAGTGGGAACCTCCACACCAGAATTTCCAGTATAGGGCCTTTCAATTTTCCTCATTTTCAAGACCTCCATTTTCCTTAAATTATATGTCCTTCTTCTGATCTAATCAGACCTTCCTTATCTCTTTGAGAAAGGAGAACAAAGATCTACGTCTAGAGCCCACCTTTTATATGTTCCCATACTGTCTTCCCAAGGGAAATATAATTTTCCCACTCTCTCTTCATATTTGCCCCCCAAAAAAGGTGCTTAAAAAGTGGTACTAGCTTTAATTGCTGCAAATGTTGTGCTCACGAGTGATTTCTTTTTGAACAACTTTGACTTAAAGAGCAAAATGAATATTTAAGAAAGTTAAAGAACAATTTTAATATAGAATAAAATGCAATAGAGATGAGGAATTTTTTTCAAGATGCAAAAACTCATGTAGAACTGCCAGACCTAGTTGCACTACAAACAATGAAGAAAAACGTAGACTGCCTCCTGAGATTTCAAAAACCATCAGATACTCAATACGTAGTAATGACTGAACATATTCACTGTATTTAAAACCTATATAAAAATAAGTGTCTAGAGAAATTTGAATTAAAGAAGATTCTGTGAAATTTGCCTAAGTACACAGAATGCACATCTATTTTGAATTTTCTTGCTTTTATTTAAGACAAGTGGCAGATAATTTCACAGCTGTCAGTTAATGCACATAATGAATGTCTCCTAAAAGGATGAAAGCATGAAGTTGTATTCATGTTCCCCAAGTATGTAAAATAAATTCAAAAGGATGTCAAGATCTGGTATGAAATGAAAAATGCAAGAACACTTCAGTTTAGCAGTGCGCTGTGTGTTGGGGGAGCTGCAAGGAATATGTGCATGTGAATACTATGCCCTTATTTCCCTATAAATTAAAAGCAGTAGGAAAATGGGAAAAGCACTAAGTGCTTTAAATCTTAGATTTTTGTATCAGTTTCTAAGGACTTTATTATCTAGCATTTTTATCTGATATGGGAGCCAACTTTAGTCAATTGCTTTGCAACACTGTGTCTTTTAAATTTAATACTAAATCCTGGCATTTTTTAAGCTTTTAGAATCTGTGGGCATTTTTATCTAGACAAGATGGATAAGGATATCTTCCAACTGTGGGAAAAAGAAGATTATAATGATGTTAATGAAAAAGATTGCATAGTATTAACACTGGTAAATTTAACAAATCTATATCTCATCCATCTAAAATCTTACAATATCAGTCAAAGAATTTGTACCAGAATTACTTCTTGATTTTGGAAAAGCAAATACTTAGATCTTCCTCTTTAATAGTGTGTGAAACCACTGTGATTTTTTTTAAAAGAAGAAATAGAATATAAGAAATGTGTGATATCCGTAATATGTCTTGCTTCAGCTTACTTAAACCAATGCCATAAAACATATATTTTGGGCAAAGCACAAATCACACTTAAAACATGGAAATATATTCAACAGGCAGACTGTGATATTTCCCTTTCTTATTCATTTTTGGTTGTTCTTTACGGTCTGTTTCAATGCACTTTTCTGAAAATTGGTATGGTTTTATAGTATTTTAAGATTCACCTTTATTCTGGGGTTATGGTCCAGCCTAATGAATGAAGTAAAACTAGCATTAGTACATAAAATTGGAGTGAAGTTTCATTTTGAGGTCAGATATGGAGAACTATTGTGTGAATTAGCACAACACACTTCTCTAAAACTGTTTTTTCATTATCATTATGGTAGAAAAGAGGAGCTTGTTGTTTGAAAAGTCATACAGACCCAAAAGAAACATGAGTAACTTAAGAAGAAGAGAGATTTCATGAGTTTTCTCCCCAGAAAAGAAGAAGAGAGATTTCATGAGTTTTCTCCCCAGAAAATATTAGGGCACATGTGGGAGTTAGGTTCAGGTGTCAACTTGACCAGGTGATGGTGCCTAGTCCTGTTGCTGTGGACTGGAATCATTACCATATGAAACTCAACTATGGATGATTATATCTGCAGTTGGCTAAGGAGACGGCCTTCCTCAATGAGTGATGTTTAATTTGATTACCTGGAAGCTTAAAAGAGAGAGGTATAAAGGGAGCTCAATGCAGCTCAGCACATTTTATCTCAGCACTTGCAGCGCAGACCCAATGTTTGGAGATACAGAAAGGAATTGATGGGAGAAAGCTGTTGGAATTCAGAAATCGGGAGAGAAAGCCAGCAGACATCAGTGTGTCTTCCTGTATAAGAGCCTCAGATTGAAGTTAGTTACCTTTCCTCTGAAGAACTACAAATTTATAACTAAATAAATCCCCTTTTATTAAAAGCCAATCCATCTTTGGTGTGTTGCATTCTGGCAGCTTCTGCAGACTAAAACAGTGGGATATATTTTAAAACCTTTTGATTAGGAATAAAAGGGTTTCTTTACTAACTTGGGTTCATAACAAATATTCTTTTACTAATTCGAAGCCATAAAGATCCATATAAGTATAATGATGACTTCATGGAATAGAGAATTTATCTATGATAAATTTATCATAGGTTAATTGGGGAACCAAACTCTGATACGAATATTTGTATGCAGAGGTTTATTGGGAAATGCTCTCTAGAACAATACCTCCAAGGTAGAAAAGCAAACAGCATTAGGTAGAAGAAGAACTGAAATAAAATGCAAAAGGAGCAGTGACCACAGGCCATCTCACACAGACTTTGAAGGTGCTAGGGCACTTTGCAGAAGTCCTGGATGGCAGAAAAAAGTCAAGCCATTATACCCCAATTTTGACCAATGATTAGATGTGGGTTTTCCAGGGAGAGGGCAAACCTCAAGCAAGACAGTTTCCTTCATCTGTGGGCAAATAACAAGAGATAATCAGCAATAAGCTATTAGCAGACAGCACACTGACAATTGGGGAATCATTGTCCACGTTCTGAAGGGAGATTATAGTGAAGCACAAAATTGGCTATTACAGGGCACAATGGGTGCAACTCTCTTGGTAACTATACTAATTCAACATGGTAGGAAATGGATTGAGAAGTATATTCTTGATGTATATGCCATAGGATTTGCAGCTGGATCTATGGAAGTTGAACAAAGGAACTCTGAAAACTCTGTGACAACACATCTTTTTAAATCTCCTTAGAACTGCTCATAGATAGAGCAATACATTAAAAAAAAAATCCACTGATCTCCATAAAGTTTGTTGTAACCGAAACATTTGATAGAAATAAGACTCTTGAGGGAAATGCAGTTGAGCTCAGGTGGTAAGAAAGAAGAAAAGCCAGAAACTACACCCTATACATACTACTAAAAGGTAAGAGCTCTTGCTGTGAGGAAAACAAAAAACAGAAATCTGAGTACAGTTGGTGAGACGGCATCCATGTCCTTCAAGAATTCTAGGGAACCACTGACAAATCTATGTATATTTAAACAGTACTGAGTTGGCTTGAGCTCCAAGAGTCCCAGAAATAGCCATCAAATATTTCCTTATAGCATATCCTGGTCTAAACCTGAAGAAAAAACACTGGAAACAGAACCCAAATTGAGTGTAGTAGAAACCCATGAGATAGATGGCTCAAATGCTGGGCCTGGAGGTGTCCAGGGGAGGCTCCTCAGGGAGCATCATAGAGGTAAATTACTGTATTTCAAGGTAAGGTCACTAATTCAGAAAGCAAACCCCATCAAACTCTAAGCAGCATCCTGAGACAGAGAGAGATGGCTCCACTAAGAAACATTTTATTTTTTTAATTCACAAGAATTTCAGAAGAGGGAGCATTTGAACCGTGAAGCTGGAAAAGTTACCTTGGCCCATCACACACCTCGCAAATTAACCTCCTCCTAAGAATCCAGGAAAACTCTTAATTTGAGCATGGGAAAGAAAGGATTACTATCGAGCCCTTACAAAACTACAGTAACGAAAACATATTAAATATATTAAAATAAAGTATGTTTTCTGAATACAATGCCATAAAGCGAGCAATTAGTAAAAAAAAAAAGCTTCTTCCTCTTGGAATTTAAATAAACAAAAGCTTTATTAAAGTAGTTTTGGTTCAAAAAGGAAATAAAAAATAAAATGCAAATAAATTCAGAATTCTTTTAAAAAATAAAGACAAAACAAAATACACAAGTGTTTATGGAATACAACTAAGTGATACTAGAGGAAAATTTAAGGAATAGTCACTAATACCAAGAAAAAACTAATAGTGATTAGGACAAGAGCAACTCTAAACTGGAAGAGCATTAAAAAGGAATAATTAAAAATGAAATAAATTAATGATGGAAAAATAAAACCAATGAAAAATAACAGAAATTTCTAATGGGGGAAATTTGTAAAATAGATAAACTACTAATTAGCCTAATTTATCAAACAAAAGATTAATGTGCGAATATGGGAAGAAAGGACAGACGGAAATAAGTATTGACATCAAAGACAATTTTTAAATTACTAAAAGACTATTTTACACAACTCTAAGTAAATACAATTTAAAATCTAGATTAATTTTTAATTTTATCATAATGGTTTCTGGTAGAGAGAGAAAGATTAAACAAATTAGCAAAGAAGAATTATAGAAGCATATCAGTGATCTCCAATACATAAAAATACCAGGCCCAGGTAATTTCATAGAAAAGTTAAAAAAAAATCTTTAAAGATCAGGTAGGTTAAATGATCTTTCAACTATTACAAAGAATTATAGAAAAAATTAGTAACACTTCAAAACTGTTTTGATGAATGAAACATAAATTCCTCACGGTTGTTTAAAAATATGAAGAAATTTAAAAACCTGATAATGACTACTTCAAAAGAAACTGGTAGGGAAATGTTAAAAAATATTAGCGAATAAAATACAACACAAAAACTGATAAGGCAACATGACCTATGGGCTTAACTGGTAAATACAATGATAATACAATTGAAAGAACATTTATAATTCCTAGATTGTGATTTTGAAAAATTCTCCACTTAAAGGAAAAGGGCTCCTTGTATGAGTGGCTGTTTTGTAAATCTGGGAAGGAAATATATAAAATGAAATTTAAAGCTTTTGTGACAGCAAGCAACAGAGCTAAAAAAGTCTAGTATAATCATGGCAAAAGTGGTCAGTATTCATTTGAGATACGTGAAGTTCTAATAGTTATTATTCTAGACATCTGCAGTTCCAAGATTCATGACTACCAATATCACGTCACAGTCAAAAGAAATGGCACACTTTTGCACAATATTGTAAGAATAAATTACAAAATGGCCAGTATTCAGGAGGTTTCACTCTGGAAAGAGCTGACTACTTTCCTCGAAAAGGAAGACATGCAGTGAAGATTTGTGGGCACAGAATGATCCTGAAAGGAAGGAAAACCCAGAGGTTTATAAGATTCACTATATTAAGAATTGTCATTTATCCAGAGACACCAACACAAGAATGAAAAAAACTAATGTGTAAGGGATCACAAATATTTCATTCTCTTCTACTGGAAATCCAGGCGCTGAAGGCAGCTTTTATGAAATGTGGAAATAAAGACACTGCTCAAGTTATTACCTTTGTTTCCAAAATATTTGCAGTTGATTCTAAACTTTGTCTCAGAATAAGCCAAGACGTCTTACTCAAGAAGCAATTGCTCAGAAACGTGAGCATGGGATATGACGCCACATGGAGAAGTTGGCAGCAGGGTATTAGCAGACACTTTTGGAGCCCACCCAAGATAGGTGTGCCTTTCAAACATCCAAAGGGAGAAGAGTCAAAAGTTGATGAACAACAGATGGAAAGTATAACCCCTAGATCTGTGCCCCAGGAAGGAAACAATTAAGCATCTTTTATTTCATTTGCTTGAGTGTTCAGTGGTGTGGTTTAAAGAAGAAAGACAATTTCTGTGATGTGAATAAGTGCAGTCCTATTGAGTTTTTGCAGTGGATATCCTTACGCTTCTTCGCTCCCTCAGAAGACCTCTGTCAGTTCTTCATGTGCAATGCTGTCCTCTGTAAAACCAGTTTCTTCTATTGATAAAGGAACTGGAAATTTTAGAGGAGGTGCCTCCAGGAAATGAGTAGGCAGAGGAGCGCTCCAAGACTTTGTGCCAAAATGCCATCCTGGCCACCATTATACCATTCAAATTTGAAGTCACCCCATCATGAGGGCTGCTATTGAACCAAGACACCCAAGAGAAATATCTCAGTTTATTAAAGAAATGAAGCTATTAAATAAGGGTGTTCCCTGTTTCCAGATTTTAATTCAGGAAATGAGGAAACACGTTTCAGTCACAAGAGTGAAAGATGATCTTCAATGATGCCTGGATGATTAAAAAAAAAAGCTTGTGAACAATCAATTAATAAAATAGCTATTAATAGCAATAAAAATTCTGAACTACTGCCACTTGTCATAATGCACATGCACTTTACAAACAACATTCAGCCAAAGAAGCTAAATGATAAATACAGATTTAATTTATAATTCAATTTATATAAACTTTAAAATTGAGCAAGAATAATTTTAGATTCTGGAAATGAAGGTAATTATTACTTTAGTGTATGGGGTAATGATAAGCAGGGAGCACAAGTTGGACTTATTTCTTTTTCTGGATGTTGTGTGTAAAGTGTATTTACTTTGAGGAAACTGACAGATCTCTACAACTAAGATGTACATGTGTTTTTGGATTTAGGTTATAATTTTATAAACACATTAAAATCAACATTGTGCAACCCAACCAAAAGTAGCTACACATGCTGTATCTTATCCATGTACTGTAAATTAGTGATTTCAAAGATAAATGGAAACACTGATGGGTAGCAATTGAACATATACATGCCAATCTTAAAGAAAACATATCTTGAAATTTTATAAGAAACCTTACATTAATTAAGATGGTCTCTGGCTTAAACTAATACATACCCAGAAAAAGTCCCTTTTATTCCTGTTAATCTAAATTTCTCCTTCCTTGAAGATACCCAAATTCCCCATGAAGCCTTCCTTTACCACCCCATATTGTGATGATCCTGTCAGCCCTGAACTTCGGTAACATCTGTGCCATAAATCACTGCCAATGATTACATGCATTAGATGTTCTCTACTTGTGTCATGTTGCTAACAGTCCTCCTCCATTCTCAGCTTGATTTCCTGAAGGCTGGAATTTCTCATGGTGTCACCAATCTTGGATTTCTGATTAGAGAAAATACATAGTAAAATAAGGAAATAGCTCAAAGAGCAGATAATCTGGAAGTATAGAAGTAAATATTGATAAGATATAGATTCAGATATATAGATGCTATGGATCCAAGTTATTGTTATTTAATGAGTTTCAACTAACTATTTCCCTGACAAAACTGGTAAGCTTTTGTCCTTTTATCCTTGCTATAATTATTTACTCTGTATTTCTTAAAATAATAAATAATTTTGTAACAGTAAAATAAACGTATTTTTCCTTCAATTCAAGAAGGAAGTGGTAAACCAGAATCAGTTTCTGAATGTGTGTTGACTGTACCCATATTTAAAGCACATACAATGTGAAATTTGCATAGACCAACTGCTTATTATGTGTCAGATGCCAATGTATAGTCTGGATTGAAAAGCTAGGTTGCAATAAAATCCCCACACTCTCATTGGCTTAATCCAGCAAACATCTATTTCTCAGTCACACCACCTGTCCCTCGTGGGTGAGCAGGGTCTCTGCATATTGTAGTCCCCTGTGGACACAAGTTGACAGATGCATCATCCATAACCACACTGCCACTAACTATTAAAGCGTTTTTGTTGGTAGTTTTCCTGGATGCTGGAGTAAATACCACGCAATGGATTGGTTTAAACAATGGGCATATATTGGCTCACAGCTTTGAGACAAGGAAAAAAAATAAAGGGATCATCAAGGTGATGCTTTCTTCTCAAAGATTGGCAGTCTAAGACTGGCTGCAAATGGTCCTTAGTCCTTCATTCCTTTGTCACATGCACACGGCAGCCTCTCCTGGCCTCTCCCTTCTCATCCTGCTTATAAAGGATTCAAATAATAGAATGAAGATTGTTTGAGCTTGTAAGCTGCTGGAATGCAATATACCATAAGTGGAAAGGCATTCAAAAGGCGAAATTTAATAACTTACAAGTTTATAGTTTTAAGCCTATATAATTGTTCAAACTAAGGCATCCAGGGAAAGATATTTTAATTTAAGGAAGGCCAACTGGTCAGTCATGTGTCTGGCATCTGCTGGTCCCTTGCTCCTGAGCTCTGATGGCTTCAGCCTCTATTTTTGTAATGCTTTCTCAATTTGTTTCTTCAGGGTTGGCTTTCATCTCTTGGCTTTCCCTAGTTTTCTCAAAGTTCTGGCTTGTCTAACATCTCAGGCAACATCTGCTGGGCTCCAAGATCTCCAAACATCTGTGTCTCTGTTCTCCAAATGTCTGCATCTATGTCTGCTCTGGACTATGTCAGCTCTGAGGCTTCTGTCATTTCTGTCAGCTATCCTAAATGTTTCCTCTTTTAAAGATTATCAGTAAACTAATCAAGACCCACCCCATCTCCCTGGAGATAATTTAATCAAGTTTCCAACCTACAGTGCTGAATCAGGATTGAAAGAAAATATGGCTTTTTCTGGGGAACATAACACTTTCAAACCAGCACAAAGACCCATTCTGATTTAGCTAGGTTTCACACACCTTAACTGAAGCAACTTCATCAAAAGACCCTGCTTACAATGAGTTCACATCCATAGGAATGGATTAAGAACAGATTTTTCTGGAGTGCATGGCTCCAAACCAACTGGGTATGATGTATATCACATCCGCTTCCATTTCATTGACCAAACCAAATGAAATAACTGTGCTTAACTCCAAACAGGAAGAAAAATACAATCCTACCAGATCTATAGAAAGGGAAAAAACAAAATATTTAGTTACTATAACTGATTGTACCCTTCCCTTGTGTGAACACATTATTCTTCAGTTATTTCTTAGTTTTCTATGCTGTGAATATGGTGAACTATCACTAATGCCAATGATTGTTATGTTATCTGGTAAGAATAAAAGGATTCAGAAAATGTTATTTAGGTCTCAAATCAGTTGATTTTGAATTAACAAAATTGGGGATTAGTTTGGGTGAATCTGACTTAATCAGATAAAGGTCTTTTTAGGAGGAACTGGAACTTTCCTGAAGTTCTCTTATTCTGCTGACCCAGAAGAAGCAAGCTGCCATGTGTACTATACCTGCCAGGAAATGAATTCTACCTACAACCAAATTCTCTTGGAGGATCCCAAGACTTAGACGAAAACCCAGCTCCACCCAACACCTTCACTGTAGCCTTTTGAGACCCTGGTCAGTGGATCTGACTAAGCATTTCCCAGACTTGTGGCTCATGAAGACTGAGATATAAATATTTCCTGTTCTAAGGTGCTAAGTTTGTGGTAATTGTTGTTCAGCATTAAAACAATAACTAAAGGCTAATGTGTTCACAACCACCACACAACTGCCCTACAATTTAGGTAAAATTATTATCTCCATTTTATAAATAAACATACTGAGTCACAGAGAGGTCTGGCCTTGTGCTGGTAAGTGCTGAATCTGAGATACTATGTTATATAGCCTCACTTCTATATAGCAGTTCTCTCTCATTCTAAGTCATTAATATTTGATATTTGAAGCTATTATGAAGAACAAAAAGAAAGATTATTTTGGTTTCTTGGTTGAAAAATGGGAAATCTGGAATTAAAATAAAATATGCTAGAAATATCAAATCAATATAAATATCAAATAAAAATCAAATATGCAAAAAATCAAATATGCTATCTATCGCCATAAAAATGAAGCATGACAATTTTCATTTTCACTTTTCATAGGCTTTTTCAATCTTCTTTTCTAAAAAAAAATGAATCATTTCATTAGTATTATTGACATATACTGGCTCTGTATTTCAGTAAATTTGCAATTCTTTTTTGAATACAAAGTGTTGGAAACTTTTGAAAATGTTCTTGAAAGAATAGTTAGCAAGACAAAGACTAACATTTCTTAAACATAAATTAATAAAGGGCATTATGATCACATTCATCAATAATGTCACATATTTTATAAAACTTAATAATTCATTACCTAAAGGCATCCATCATATTTTAAGAGAAGTGTTCTGTGAAAATATTGAGCGTGCTAATCATATATGATTAAGCACAATGTCATTTATTGATAAGGGATAATGACTTTATTAAATCATATTTATTTCATTCAAACAAAATGAGATTAGCAGAAAATCAATTCGTAAAACTTACTCAAATAACTGCATTTAATATGCATAAACACCACATGTTTAACTCAGAAAAAATGCACTTTCAAAACAATTTATTAAAGAGATACTTTGCTCCCTTTCTCATTCAAGACAATCATGAATGAGAAAATACAAATGAAAATATGGGACTTTCAGAAAAATGTTAGAAATAAATTATTACATAGAAATTTGTCTTCTACAATATGCCAAATAACAAGATGTTTGATAATTTTGTCCTTTTTTTTTCAGAATTTTTTTCTATCACATATAAAAGATTATATGGGTTGAAAATGCCTTGGAAGAATTACATGGAAAAAATTCAGTACATGATATATTCTCTAGGCTAATTGTAATCAGTACATTTAAATTTGGTCTGGGGGTCAAAGTAATCCCAATTACTCTTCCATGCCAAATGTGTATAAGATTTTCTCCAAATGCAAGAGTCTTTGAAAATGCTATAAGCTTGACAGTTATAATTTGAAGCATTCATATAAGCTTCTTTAAAGGAATAACAGGATCAAATAGATGTTTCAAATAGATGAAGAAGGTGAAAATATTGTGAAGGATATTTTTATTTTCCCTAACAATATCTATCAGAAAGTTGGATAATGTTCAAACAATGAACCTATGTCATACTTATTGATCCTCTGTAAATTTACATTAAATGTCAACATTCTGCAAAGTACCGAAGGGAGGTATATTGAATTATATAATTACTTGCAAATGAGATGAGCCCTTTACTTGGGGCTTTTCATAGCATTAATTTCAGCTTACTTCACCATCCATATAAGGAAATGAAATCAACAATAAAAGATTGAAAATTTATTTAGCAACTTTGAACTTTCCTGTACAAGTTTTGCCTGTTTAGCTATTCTTTAGATTTGATTGAAAAATCTAGGTTTAACTTTGTTAATTCAAGATGTGTACATCTTAATCATAATATATGTTACCTGAATAGAGCTGTCCTTCCCCCAGCATACACCACAACTACCAATTTTGAGCCAATATATGCACAGTTTGAATTCTTAACATTTGAAAGAATAAAGCAGAAATTATTGCTATATTTTCTGTCCATGGGTAATCCAAAGTTTTCACATAGTGTATCTCCCATAAGCTTTCTAAATACTTCTAGTGCTTTTCACTGCTCCTCAATATTTTCCAATATTAGCTTATTTCCTCCATCCCTTCTTTTTTCAAATTTCTGTTTGTAATTCATTGAAACCTTGTTTCTCTAGTCCAGTTGAATCCCACTTCAGTCCCAAAGCTTCATAATTATAGCAAAACTGTAATTGAGGGGGTAAAAGTGATGAGCGTGTGTGTGTGTGCTGTGTTGTGTAAGCTGAACTACTGTCTCTCCTTCCTCATCTGATGTGAGCAAAATGGACCAATCCCTGTTCACAGATGCCTTTTCACATTGGTTTGCCGCCATTTAAGGCTCTACATTTTGGGTCACATATAGTATCTAACTAAACAGTTAGGAGCTCAGGAATTTCATCAAGAAGAAAATTTTATACTTCTCTAAAGTTAAAGTATTCTCCTGTTCTCCAGCTACCAGTAGCAATGTGTTGATCTGTAATGAATCATACTGTCAAGTCTGATGAGATGAAGAGAATCTTGTTACTTCTAGGTATCCCTGTTCTGTTTCTGTATGTTGGATCTGATTTGAATAGTTGACTTCCTTTTGGAAAAAAATCATTATTTAATTACCAGAAGCCTTTTTAATTATGCTAAGGCTAACAACATAATGATGATCGTTCCAAGAAAAAAATAGAAGGTAGTATAAATAATCTGGTCAAAACAACATTGTAGCCCAGGACCATGTTAGCGTCCTTTAGCATCTGGCACCATTTGAAGTGTAAGAAATAGTTCACCAGATAAGCCAGATGAGCCGGGACTGTTTTTTATGAGATTATGTTCTCATGAAATCCTTTTCATGGAAAATGGCGTCATTGATTTAATAGTAAGTGCACTGCTGCAGAAGATGTAGCAATATGCTATTTCCTCTCTAACACAAAACAACAAACATTAGGATTTCTAAGGCAAAATCATTAGAATTGAAGCTTTCCATCTGGTGAAAGTTCAAGGAAATGGCAACAATGTAATGTTACCAACAGCTAAATTCTGTGACATACATCCAGTGTTAGGTGAGGTAAGTCTTCTTTAAATATCTTGCTACGGGTGTTACAAAAGAGGTTGCAATTATTTTAAATTTCCCTTTAAACTCCCTTTAAAGAAATAATAAGGAGCATTAGAACGAGATCATCTTTATAACCAAGTCTTTTTCTCTTGCCAAATGTCCATGCCTATTTTTTCCCTACATTATTCGTGGAGACAGTCAATAGCAGCAAGTTTAAATTTATTGTACCTTTTTGTCCTGTACAATTTGACATGTACAATGTTTAATTTGTCAATTAAAATAATTAAGGAATATGTTAAGAATGCAGATTCTGGGACCACACTGAAGATCAAATCCTGACTGAGCCATATACTTGCTTTGGACCTTGGAATAGCAAGTATACTTTTGGGCTTCAGTTTCTTTATCCTACCTCAGAGAGTGGTTGTGATGATTAAACGAATTAGTACAGAGACTGAACTTAGCACACTGACTGATGTACACCAAGAAGTCAAACAATTCAGTTATTTGAGGCATTATAATTTAAATTATTTCATTATAATGCCATTGATTGTATAAATATTTTTGTTATTTACTTTTTTTGGAGATTTAACTGTTCCTGTGAAAAGGAAATAGCAAGATAGAGACTAGAGTTCTCTTGTTTATAAGAAGAAAGATCTTGGTTATTTATTAAGATGTTTCAAATTAGTAGTCCCTTAAATTATAAAATGAAGAAACTAAATAAGAGGGAATTCAAGATTTTCTCATTCCAGCATTTCAAGCAATTGTATGAATTAATATCTATCTTTTGATATCATGTTTTCAGGTATAAAATCCTTCTTGTGTTACTAATATACTTAAGCAACTGAGACTAAAAATGATTTAAAAAATAAAATCTATCAAATGTAATTTTAAGCATTCACCTTGAGTAGAATTCCTAATAATACAATGAGCCTGTATAACATACATAAAAAGTGGCCTTGTGTTCATTGATAACTATGATATTACAGTTGGATATTATTCTTTTAGCATCTTATTAATGTGATTTTGTAAATTTTTTTATAATAAAGTTATAAATATATACCGATTTCTGACCACAATCAGACAGAGCATTTATCTTCATTTAAATAATTTAATTAATAGCAAGTGTGGTTATTGGTGAGATTTTATGGATTTAATATTCATATTGAGTGAACCCCCTAAAAAGCGATTTCTTTAAAATACCACAGTGATCATTATCTGATCATGTTTCTCAAATTTACCACAAATTATTTTCCATACAAAACCATTCTTATTTCTTTCAAATTTTCTTTATATGAAATGTTTCCAAGTTTCTTCATTGTCTTGGTTCCTCTCTGGAAGCATTTATATTTCTGTGTTTTTTATTGAACTTTGAAGGCAATACACTATTATATTATGTCTAGTGCAGAGTATAGATTCCTCCTTCACCATAGACTACTTTAATACTGCATATTATGAATTAACATTAACCCAACCAGAGTCCATGGAACTTTTTTATATGAACTTATATGATTCTAAACCTTCTCTAGGCTATTGTTGAATTTGGTTTTCAACAATTGCAGAATTGCAACTTTAAGTTATGCTAATTTTTTTTCTCCCTGACAATATTACTTCAGCCCTCAATCGTGTTTGGTTTTTTTTTTTTTTAATCTGGCATTTATTGAACAATTATACTAGTTGGAAGACATGGTGGTAATGATTTTTCTCATTTAATCTTGCAACAACTGTATAAAAGTGCTCTATTATTTTCATTTTATATCTAATTAACTGGCTTCAGATATTTGTCACCTGAAAATTTAGTAAGCCTGCCTTAACTTTCATCTGCTAAAGCCCTGAATACAAATATTTAACTAGTCATGGACTAATCATAGAGTTCTATAATATTCTTCCAAATATAACCCACAATTAGAATTCAGGCAGATTTAAATTTAACTGCTTTCTTAATCACCTGCAGCTGAATATCTCATAGATCACCTAAATCTATAGGTTCAATAATTTACTTGCTAATTTCTTCACATTTCCTCAATTTACCCTCTGTTTCACAAGCCAGAGAACTTGGAACCCACAAATTCTGCTTTTCTACTGCCCATATGAATTCTTATTCTGTCCACTTCTTGTTATCGCCACTACAGCCACTCTAGGCCAAGTAAGTGAGTTCCCGCGTTCTCGCTGTCTGTCCCCCAAACCCATGCTCCAGACTGCAGTCAGAATCATCTTTCACAGGGAAAAATCCCCGAACACCACATCTTCTGTATAACTCTCAATAGTTTCATGGTGCAATTAGAATTACATATAATCTGTAATAAATCTCCGTCAAGGTCCTTTATTATCTGCCTCTCTGTTGATCCTTTGTGTTGTTGAAACAATAGATACAACTTCTTCACTTCTTCTGGTTTTTCAAATGTGATGCTTTCTTTGTGCCTTTTTTTTTTTTTTAATGTGTGAGGCTGGGGTTAAGCATAGAACATACACTGATAAATAAAGCATGAGTCGTTCTTGTACAATTTACACTCTAATTGAAGGGTACAGAAAATAAACAAACATACAAACAAAAATACGTATTCTCCAAAGATGCTTCTTCCATTGCCTTTCATTTTAGCTTATATTTTAGCTTAGAGCGTCACCTCATCACGGAAGCTTGCGCTGACCCTGCAGAATGTTTCGTCTTAGTTGTATATGAGAAAACATCCTTCATATTTCTTTTTTTAAGACATCACATTTGTTATAATTTGTTTAAGGAGCATAATTCTTAGCATCCTGGAAGCTCCAAAAAAAGCAGAGCCCATAACTAATTGTCCACTACTCTATCCCTAATCCATTGTATAGGTCCTGAAAACAGCAGGTAATAAATAACTTCTAACTAAATGACTGAATGGCCAACCACAAATTGACCACAAAACCACATCCTTTGCAATTTAAATAAATGATTCTATTTTCCTCTAGAGATTAACGCTGCAAAAATATTAAGAAGTTTTTTGAGAAAGGGAGTTTTCCTCGTAAAATAAATGGATATATTAGAAAATCTCCATAAATAGAACAAGGGATACTTCTGTAAAGGTAAGTGACCGATGAATTTAACTAAACATTCTCAATTCTACCTAATAATTATAAAATTTTAATCATAAGAGTGGTTAGGGGCGGGCCACGGTGGCTTAGCAGGCAAGAAGAACGCTTGCCTGCGATGCCAGAGGACCCGGGTTCGTTTTCCCAGTGCCTGCCCATGTAAAAAAAAAGAGTGGTTAGCATTTCTCGTCAATTCTAAAAGAATGATTGATTAATATCAAAACAAATCATTCACTTTTTGAGGGAAGTCCTTAAATGTCCATTTCCAGTATCAAAATAAATTCTGTATGTCAAACAAAAATAAATTCCAGATGAATTTAAAGTTTAATTGTAAGAATAAAGCAAAATCTTGAAATCCCATACAAAAATATTTGTAGATAATTATATTATCTGGGAGATAGGAAAGTACTTTCTAAGTAGGATCATGGTGTTCAAATTTTAGGGGGCCCCTTATATAGAATTTTAAATGGTTGGTGTCCTCTTTCCTGAAAACTCTGCATGTAGTACTTTCTGGAAGTGGAGCTAAGAAGTATTTACCCTAAGATGTCATAAAATAAAAAAACAGATCATGAATATCTCTACCTACAAAAAATTATATACAATGGTGCCACGGTCCAGCTGCAGCAGAGGGAACGGGCTTGAAGGTGTGGAGGGTCGTCGGCGCGAGAAGAACACCAAGAGACAGCTTAGAGAATTCCTTCTGAGAAGAGTTGCTTAGATTTATTTTTGCTTAACTGATTTTATACCCTTATTTTTGGCAAGGAAACAGGTATCACAGAATCATGGTTGTGTCATGGCTTACGTTTTAGGTAAAGTTACAGGTTCAGGGAAGCAAAGCGAAAGTACACGTTCTGATTTTCTTAGGAACACTTACACAAGATTTTAATAGCAGCAAGATATTGGCTTAAACCGCAGACATTGTGTTTGTAGTTTTCTGAGTTTAGACTTTCTTTTCCTATTATTCTACAGGTGAGGCAATATGTCAAGACCTATTTTAATCTGGTTAAAGGTTAGCTTGTTTTGATTAAAAGGTTACATTGTTTACTTAGATTTTTTATTGTTTTATAGCAATGGACCGGTGCCGTGATGGGGAGTAAATTTCTAGGATGGCTCAATGCAGGGTTTTTTAATTGTAAGTGTTTACTTTCTATGGGGTACTTTTCTGTGACTTGTTCTAAAAGCACTTCTGCCTGCTGTATCTGCAGCATGACTTGCTTAATGGGGGCGTCCCAACCTAATTTTTTCCAAACAGTCATTAACAAGGTTTTGCAATTTGTACAATTTGTATCATTTTTTCCAATTCTTTTGCTTTCTGATTCGTTTTGATATAATGCTTGGAGCACAACCAGCAACAAGAAACACACAATTAGTGTTGTTAATCCCAGTATTATTCTATTACACCATTTTATGCCTCGTCCTCTTTTGGGGCATTGAAGGCCTTGCCACCGCCCTTCCTTCCAGGGAACCGTGTCAAACCGGGGAGGAAAAAGAGGACGCGGCACAATGGTATAGCAAAATTCAGAGTAAACAGATTTCAAATGACATTTATAAATTGGAAAAAATTGTTTGAATCATGTATGGCAACACTTTAAAATGCCTATTAAATAAATATCTCTTAAATATTAAAACAAAAGCTATATGAACCACATTGTAAAAAATAGCCGAATATTTTCTTAATTAGGTAGAAAGTAAACATAATGGCCAGTAAAAAATAGATTTGACTTCACTATAAATCAAATAAGTGAGAATTAAATGAGATAAGACCTTTGCTTTCTACACTACAAATTGATTCAAAAAATCTGATACATCAGTAATAATATAAGTACAAAGAAATAGACAAATTTATCTATTTATTTTTAAGTTATATAAAAATTTTGGTTGAATATATCAAAGCTATAAAAAGCTTTTTTGCTAAAAATTTATCTTACATAAACAAATAGATAATTGCATATCTCTACAAAGATGTATACACAGGATTTTAGTATTTTGTATTGTGTATGAGCCAAACTGGAAAACAAACTGAATATTTGTTTTCCAGTTTAATAATTTAGATAAGATTTGGTTTAATAATTTAGATACATTCAAAATTTGCTCTTAAAATGATAACAAATCCATAACAACATGGAAAAATATGAAGATAAATATTTAAGTTTAAAAAATACAAAGTAATAGTGCAGATAATTGCATTTGTAATGAAGAAACTGGATATATTTGAATGCATATTTTATATTGGAAAAAAACTTGCAAGTAATTACACAAAATGATTAGCAATGATTATCTCTAGATGGTGGGATTTATGATGGTATTAGCTTTTGAGAGTTGTTAGAGGGCAGATGCTAAAAGTTAGACTCTCAAAGTTCAAAATCCTGGCTTTACAAGTTAAAAATGTCAAAATCTCATTTTCTCCACTAAAGATAATGATAATAATAGTTTCTGACTCAGTTCCCTTAAGAATAAAGAGTTATATATAAAATACTTTGAAAAATTGGTAAAGGTTAAGTACTCAGTAAGAGCTAACATTTTTCCTTTGGTCATTCTAATTATTTATGCAATAATTATCAATTATTTTTGAAACTGACAATAAAACTCACCTCAGGAGAAAATTTCCTATATAGTCTATTGATCAGATAATGAGATCATATAGAAAACAAAGTTTAAATTATTAAATTTTGTAGGCAAAGGAAACTTGCATTCAAAAAAGCATAGTCCCTCTGAAATAATTGAGCTTATTTTAAATACACTACACTGAGCAAATTTCAATTGGTTCTAAAAGAAGTAGTCACATATTCTGACTGGCTTTAACAGAAGCAAAAGAAGATTCACTTATAAGCAGGGCTTCCTCAGCATTCTGATTTATTATAACAAAATTATATTGTATGCAAATCTTTTTGTCTCTGATATGGTTTCAGAGACCAAAGTCACTAAAGAACTTTGATTTTAATATACAAGATTTATCAATACTATGTCCTTGATACTGATTTGATTTAAAAAGCAAAATTTATTAGCATCAATATGGCCTTGATGTTCTCAGTAGGAACAGTTTATAACACATTATTTTTTTCAATAGATAAATTGTAGTTTTACAGAAAAATCAAGCATAAAATATAAAATTCCCATATACCACCCTATTATTAACACATTTGTTGCAATTGATGAAAGAATGCTTTTTGATTGTACTATTAACTATAGTCTGTGATTTCCTGTGGGGTGAACTGTTAGTTTTGTACAGTCATATGGATTTTTAAATTGTGTTTATTCTAGTGACATGTGCAACCTAAAATTTCCTCTTTTAACCATATTCAAATATATATTTCAGTTCTATTAACTGTATTCTTGGTGTTGTGCTACTATCACCGCCATCCATTAGCAAAACTTTCCATTATCCTCAATAGAAACTCCAAACAATTTAAGAATTAACTCCTCATTCCATGCACCAAGTCCAAGCTTAGGTAGCCTATATTTTAGTTTCTGATTCTTGAATTTCTTATTTGTTCTAGTTATTTTATATTGGTGAGAATGTACAATATTTGTCCTTTTGTCTCTGGCTTATTTCATTCAACATGATGTCATCATGGTTGATCCATGTTATCATATGTTTCAGAATTTCATTACTTTTTACACTTGATAATATTCCGTTCTGTGTATATACCATATTTTGTTTATCCATGCATCTGTTGATGGACACTTGGGCTGCTTCCATTTTTTAGTAATTGTGAATAATGCACTATGAACACCGGTGCACAAATTATCTGTTCAAGTCCCTACTGTCATTTGTCTTGTTATATACGTAGAAGTGGGATTTCCTGGACATATGGTAATTTTATATGTAATTTTCTGAGGAACCACCAAACTGCCTTCCATAGCAACTGCACTATTTTATATTTTCACGAAAAATGAATGTGTTCCTATTTCTCCACATCCTTTCCAACACTTGTAATTTTCCGTTTTATAGTAGCCATTTTAGTGGGCAGGCAATCATATTTCATTGTGGTTTTGATTTGATTTCTTAATCATGAATGACGTTGACCATCTTTCCATGTGCTTTTTGGCCATTTGTCCATCTTTTTTGAAGATGTCTATTCAAGTCTTTTGCCATTTTTAAAATTGCATTGTGTGGCATATTTCTCAGGGACTGGAGCCTAGCCATGCTTAAAATTTTTTAATCCTTCTCTCCCTCTCTACATTCACTCTCTGCCCTCCGTACCTGTAACCCCCCTCTCTGTTCCCCCCTTCCCCCTCTTGTTGTAGACCGCCCATTTCCGTAGCTCACCACTAAACCGCAAGCCTTCCTGTTATTCTCTTCACTCCTCTATACCTAACCTAAGCCCTCAGCCTAGCAACTGCCTCCTGCCTTGTGTGATTGGCTGTCCCTTCCTGATGTGTGCGCCCAAGACTCCACCCCTCCCCGAGAGTACTTAAGCCCCGCTTACCCCGCTCTGGGTCGTCGATAGAGCCCCGGGGTCTTCGGACCCCAGACGTCTCACTCTTCGGGTTCCCGGGTGACCCATCCCGGAGTGTAACAATAAAAGCTTAAAACCCGAATCTAGCCTCAGTGAAGACTTCTCGTGACCGCCGGCTGGGGAAAGCGCCGGCTCCAGCTTACCCAGGTTAATTCCTGCGAGCTCGCCCCAAACCCACCCAGTGTACCGGTCACGCGGCCCGGCTGAAGCTATCAGCGGCAAGTGGCGCCCGAACAGGGACCCTCTACACTTCCGTCGCTGACTGGACACTGGAGATCCTAGGACCTCTCTTCTGAACCAAGGTAAGCCTACTAGACTCTCCTGCTAAATAAACGCAGTCCTAGGTTCTACAAGCAGTGAGTAGTCCCCTCTAAATTCTAGTATGGGTCAATCTCTCTCTAAAAGCCAGGTCCCCCAGGTGTGCGCCCTAGCCGCACTCTTGCATAACAGTTAGAGGAGCGACTCGAGAGGCACCCGCCCTTGTGGGACCATGGCAAACATACTAATGGCGGACAAACAAATTCCACCCTTCCGCCTTCTTCTCCACTACCCAAACCGGAAGACAGCCACAACCTTTACCCCGCCCTCCCTAAGAGCGCGGAGGCAAAACATCCTAAGCCCTCCCCCACCCCTTCAGCCCCTCCCTCTGCTACCCCCCCTTCTTCCTTTAGCTGCACTAACCCTTTTGTCCCGGAGGCGCAGCCGCCATCTTATGTTTCCCCACCGCCATCTTACGCAGGGCCGTGCCCGGTGCAACCGCCATCTTGCCCACCCCGGCCGCCCTGCTACAATCCCACTAACAATAACCCCTCCCCGGGACCTGGACAGCTCTGGCCCTCGGTCCGACTGCTGCCGCCGACACAGGCAGTGCTCTTCCCCATTAATCTCACCCCATCCCCGCAGCGCCCATTCCCGTGAGTTCCCCACAGTGAGGAAGATATAAAGCGACTGCGCAAAGCAGTCAAAGAGGATGGGCTTACCGGTCCCTACACTACACAGCAACAGTTGCTCCAAAGGATTGGAGCCTCTTCGAAAGAATCCTACTTGCCATAATTTTCCTGTGCATCATCGTGTTTTAACCTGCTCATTTTCTTCCTCTAGGTGCTAACCTGCTTATTATTTTCAGTAAAAATGTTCTCCCTAGCACGCCCCTCCGGAATTCCCACCTGGCGACTCCTCCCTGTAACACTTCTAATTTTCTCCACAGCCACTTCTGCAAAATCTACCGAGAGCGAAGTGTGGGCCGTGGTCCAATATCCCCCCGGATTACTGTTCCTCACCCCCGATTCCCCCACATTCCCACAACCTTTTGTTAATGATTGCTTACTAAATCTCCCGTGCGATCCCAATGTCCTCCCCGCTAGTGCGTCTCTCAACCTATCATCATTCCCCAATTTCTCCCCCCCTCCCGAAGCCCTAGTGATTAACCTTACCTTTTTGCAGAATTCGTCAATGCAAGCCATCCCCGAAGTCTCCCAGCCAAACAACAAACTACTAAACCTCACGTTCGCTAATCTTTCAGGACAAGCAGAAGACGGGCTCCCGTGTTCTCCTCGATGGCCTAATTGCATCCACCTTATCTACTCCCGAACCATAAGTGCCAGAGTACTCAGCACGAAAAAGCCAAAAGCCCTCCTTTTCACAGGACCTTGGCCAGCTAGAGGAACTGCACCCGGATATAACCGAACTTGCCCGCACCCGCCGGTGCGGCCCCCAGTTCCCCTCTGCTCACCTGACAGCCATACGGCACCCTCAACTTCCTTTGCAGAAATCCCGTGGCTCCCGTGTCATACTCCCCCTCGAACTCACAACTCCTCCAAATATAACTTCTTCGTTCCCTATAATCCCCCCTTTCTTTATGGTACCAGCGGTTTCACCCATCTCTCTCTCTGTGGAAACCTCAGCTGCCTAGACCTACGCCCCTTCCTCGGAACAACCGAATCCCAATGGCGCCTGGTCACCTTCAACAGCACCCAGCAGCCCCCAACTGAGGGTAACAGGGTTACCGGTCCGGGCTACTATGCATTTAATGTTTTAGGTGGTGAAAACCTCACTTCCACGGTCTTTTTAAATCCTCCATTCTATTTCTTTACCTGCTCAAACTATAGTCACCCTAACACATGTCACCTACTTAACTACCTTAATACCTCTTCCTCAGTAGTTTTCATAGTACTTCAACCTAGACTCCTGTGGATCCCGCTCAACGTGACCAGGTGGGTCGCTCCTGCACTGCCCATGGACAGCTCTGTCACTCAGCTCAGCCCACACGCGAAGCGAAACTTCGGAATCACCGCCGCCATCTCTGCAGCCATCATCGCCTCTGTAGCAGCAGCCGTCACCGCAGCCGTCGCCCTCACCCAAACATCTACCACCGCTGAAGTGCCGTGCAGACCGGACTCAACACCCTTACTCTCCAGGCCATCCGCAAGTGTTCTTCCTTCTTTCAACTCTCTAATCTCATCTTCTACGGCGTTATACTAATAATCCTCATCTGCATCTTCTTCCTATTCTAGTGCCTTTTCTCAAAAATATCTCACCATAAACGACAAACTCAACTCCTAGCCCTAGCTGCTCTTGAGCTCCAAAATCCCTTTGCCGGTACAAACAATCGTCGGCAAACACAGGTTTGGCTAACTAGTGTCGCTCACCCCCAGGACTGATCACCCTGGGGCCTGGGTCTTGCCCTCAAGACTGATCACCTTGAGGAGCCTGCCCCATACTGCTGTAATACTGGCCCAGCAAGCTGTGTGCCTCCGCCACTCCTCTGTCCTCTCCATTCCCCTACGGGGGCTGCACGTCACCAGAGAGCGTGCATCTGGGGCCGCCAAAAAGCTACCAGATGGGTACTGCTGGGTGCGGCACAAAGTAGCCGCAGAAGAGGGCCATTCTAACAGGCCTCCTCTGGCTCTTCTGGGGCACATGAGATTTGCATAAGGGTCGGCTCAGCACATACCCTTCCCCTGAAATTCTGAGCCTCAAGTGCAAGGGGAATCTCATCCCTACCCCTCCCAGCAAAGGTTAATGCCCACCACCTGTCACACAGGTGAGCCTTTAAAAGAAAAAGGAGAGGAATTGTGGCATATTTCTCAGGGACTGGAGCCTAGCCATGCTTAAAATTTTTTAATCCTTCTCTCCCTCTCTACATTCACTCTCTGCCCTCCGTACCTGTAACCCCCCTCTCTGTTCCCCCCGTCCCCCTCTTGTTGTAGACCGCCCATTTCCGTAGCTCACCACTAAACCGCAAGCCTTCCTGTTATTCTCTTCACTCCTCTATACCTAACCTAAGCCCTCAGCCTAGCAACTGCCTCCTGCCTTGTGTGATTGGCTGTCCCTTCCTGACGTGTGCGCCCAAGACTCCACCCCTCCCCGAGAGTACTTAAGCCCCATACTTACCCCGCTCTGGGTCGTCGATAGAGCCCCGGGGTCTTCGGACCCCAGACGTCTCACTCTTCGGGTTCCCGGGTGACCCATCCCGGAGTGTAACAATAAAAGCTTAAAACCCGAATCTGGCCTCAGTGAAGACTTCTCGCGACCACCGGCTGGGGAAAGCACTGGCTCCAGCTTACCCAGGTTAATTCCTGCGAGCTCGCCCCAAACCCACCCAGTGTACCGGTCACGCGGCCCGACTGAAGCTATCAGCGGCAGCATTGTAATATTTTGTCCCATTGTGTCGATTGTTTTACTTTCATAATAAACACTTTTGAGGTACAAAGTTTTTTTTTTTTTTTAATTTTGATGAGGTTCCATTTATCTAGTTTCCCTTTTGATGCTTTTGCTTTGGGTGTCAAGTCTAAGAAACTTTGTCTGACACAAGACCATGAAAATGCTTCCTTATCTTTTTTTTCTAGGAAGTTTCAATTCTGATTCTTATATTTAGGTCTTTGATTATTTTTGAGTTGATTTTTGCATTTGGTATAAGGTACTTTCATTCTTTTGCATATGGGCATCCAGGTTTCCCAATATTGTTTTTTGAAGAGACTATTCTTTCCCAGTTGAGTCAATTTGGCAACCTTGTGAAAAATCAGATGGCCATAATCGTGAGGGTGGATTTCTGAACTCTTAATTTGATTCCACTGGTAAATATATCTGTACTTGTGCCCTTGCCATACTTTTGATTACTGTGGCTTTGTAATAAATTTTAAGATTTAGAAGAATGAGTCCTTCCGCTTCATTCTTCTTTCTCAAGATGGCTTGGGCTATTCATAACCCCATACCCTTCCATAAAAGTTTGATGATAAGCTTTTCCATTTCTGCAAAGAAATTTGGGGTATTTATTGCAATTTCATTGAATATGTAAGTTGTTGTGGGTAGAATTAACATTTTGACATTTTTCCAATACATGAGCACAGCATGTTCTTTCTTTTACTTAGGTCTTCTTTGATTTATTTCGCAATATTTTGTAGTTTTTTTGTGTACAGTTCCTTGGTAAGAGCGCTAGATACTTTATTTTTTCAGTTGCTATTGTGAATGGAGCTTTTTTCTTGATTTCTTTGTCAGATTATTCATTACTAGTATATAAAAATACCACTGATTTTTGCATGTTGATTGTGTACTCCTTCACTTTGCTGAATTTGCTTATTACCTCTAGGAGCTGTGTTGTGGATTTTTTAGGTTTTTCTGTATATAGGGTTATGTCATTTACAAACAGGTAAAGTTTTGCTTCTTTTCCAGTTTGGATGCCTATTATTTCTTTTTCCTGCCTACTTACTTGAGAACTTCAGTAACAATGAATGTCAACAGCGGTGACATTGGGCAGCCTTGTCTTGTTCCTGATCTTAGAAGGAAAGCTTTCAGTCTTTCAACATTAAGTATAAAGTTATCTTTGGGTTTTCCATATATGCCCTTTTCATCTTGTGGAGGAAATACCCTTCTATTCCTAATTATCTAACTGTTTGCAACAGGTAAGGTTCTGTATTTGTCCAAATACCTTTTATGCATCAATTGAGATTTTCCCCCTTCATTCTCTTAGTATGGCTTTTTGAAGCTGCATTTTCTTGATTTGGTTCTTGCCCAGTAAATTCAGCCCTTTGACAAATTTTCATAGTTTTGAGAAAGGATACTGTTTCAAGGCTCTTCTGCCACTTTTGCCCAAGATGGACTGGAACAATAGCCACCCTCAGAGCTAGTTCCCAGAATCTGAAGTAACTGATATCAAAAGCAGTGATCAATGATCAGACTGCACACCTCAAGATCTTCATATCCCACCCCAGCACCAGCAAACTCACCAGGAGCTACGGTAGAAGATTTCACTTCTGCCTGCCGTGAGATTGGGGGATGGGCCATGGTAGCTGGACAGAGAATGAAATTGTCATTATTTACTACAATATGTCAGCCTCTTCCTCCCACTCTTCCCCGGTTGCTGCACAGTGTTCTACTAGACTTCATAATTGCAAAATAGTTGAATTCAGATGGCTCCTGCATATCTAATAGTTGCTCTGGTGGAGGGATTGATTTCTTGAGCTTCCTATTTCACCATCTTCCCCAAATCCTCCCTATTGATTTTTTCAGTTGTTATCTTTTTTTTGTCATTAGATTATTTAAAACTTTATCAAATGCTACTTTGATTTCCCACCTCCTTAAGTTGTTTCTTTAGAGTTTCTTCTAGTGTCAAATATGCTTCTTATTTTTTTCAAGAACCTTCTGCCCCCATTCCCTTTCATCCTGATAGTTTTAATAACTGAGATATTATTATCCAGATCCCATGGTATGCTGTTCTATTATATTTGAACAATTTTTCCAGCCATTTCTATTTCCAGAAGTTTAACTCCCTTGGGGAATCCCTATATTTCTCAGAATTCATGTTACCAACTGGAGGAAATTTAGCTGAACAATCCCAGCTTCTCTCCACTCCTCATTTTTCCTGAGGTGTAAGGGTGGGTGAGTGGCTTATTTGTTGGGTAAATTTTAGAAATGGACCTGAGCATACTTGCCACAGACCCATTTGTGGTTCTTTTTGTCTCTGCCTGCCTATAAACAGTACAGTCTGGTTTTCTATTCTCTATGAAATAAACTTGAAGTGATTAGCAGAAGCCCATAGAGTGTGGCCTGTGGTATCATACTGAGCCAGTGAAGGGGTGGGGAGGATGGAGATAAAGCTATTTCAAAAGCAATATCAGCAAGCATTTTATTCCATGACCATCACTCAGCTTTATCAATAGTAAAGCTGACATTAAAAATATATGTATTGATTACTTCCGGAGAAGATGGCGGCTTAGTAAGACGCGCGGGTCTTAGTTCCTCCTCCAGAAAAGCAACTAAAGAAACAGAAACAATACGAAACCGCTCCCGGAGTCACGACAGAGACCAAAAAGACAGCGTACCCCATTCTGGAACAGCTGAACGGGCAGGGAGAATCTGCTGCGGTGAGATACCCGAGGGGCGTGCGTTTTCCCGGCCGGGGCTGCTGGCGACTGGGGTCCCCTCCACGCACGTGGCTCCCCGGTCTGACTGAGAACATTGGATAGCGGGGCCCTCCCATCACGCTTGGCATTTCGGGCCAGCTGGGCAATTAGGACCGGCACTCTCCCAAGCCGCGGAGGCCAGCGACCCCCGCCTCCACGCGCGGTTTCCCGGGCCGACTGCGGTGCAGACAGACGAGCGCCACGAGCGCCACCTACTGGGCAGGAAAAGAAAAACAGAGCCCAGAGATTTCACAGAAAAAGCTTTCAACCAGCTGGGTCCCACACCCAGGGAAATCTGATCAAATGCCCAGACACCAGCAGAAAATAATGGATGACGCTCGGAAAATTGAAGATATGGCCCAGTCAAAGGAACAAACCAATAGTTCAAATGAGATACAGGAGCTGAGACAACTAATGCTGAATATACGAACAGAAATGGAAAAACTCTTCAAAAACCAAATCAATAAATTGAGGGAGGACATGAAGAAGACATGGGCTGAACAAAAAGAAGAAATAAAAAATCTGAAAAAACAAATCACAGAACTTATGGGAGTGAAGGACAAAGAAGAAAAAATGGAAAAAACAATGGATACCTACAATGGTAGATCTAAAGAGACAGAAGCTACAATTAGTGAACTGGAGGATGGAACATCTGAATTCCAAAAAGAAACAGAAACTATAGGGAAAAGAATGGAAAAACTTGAGCAGGGGATCAGGGAACTGAATGACAATATGAAGCGCACAAATATACGTGTTGTGGGTGTCCCAGAAGGAGAAGAGAAGGGAAAAGGAGGAGAAAAACTAATGGAAGAAATTATCACTGAAAATTTCCCAACTCTTATGAAAGACCTAAATTTGCAGATCCAAGAAGTGCAGCACACCCCAAAGAGAATAGACCCAAATAGGCGTTCTCCAAGACACTTACTAGTTAGAATGTCAGAGGTCAAAGAGAAAGAGAAGATCTTGAAAGCAGCAAGAGAAAAACAATCTGTCACATACAAGGGAAACCCAATAAGACTATGTGTAGATTTCTCAGCAGAAACCATGGAAGCTAGAAGACAGTGGGATGATATATTTAAATTACTAAAAGAGAAAAACTGCCAACCAAGGCTTCTATATCCAGCAAAATTGTCCTTCAAAAATGAAGGAGAAATTAAAACATTTATAGACAAAAAGTCACTGAGAGAATTTGTGACCAAGAGACCAGCTCTGCAAGAAATACTAAAGGGAGCACTAGAGTCAGATACGAAAAGACAGAAGAGAGAGGTATGGAGTAAAGTGTAGAAAGAAGGGAAATCAGATATGATATATATAATACAAAAGCCAAAATGGTAGAGGAAAATATTATCCAAACAGTAATAATACTAAAAGTTAATGGACTGAATTTCCCAATCAAAAGACATAGAATGGCAGAATGGATTACGACCCAGCAATACCACTGCTAGGTATCTACTCAAGGGACTTAAGGGCAAAGACACAGATGGACATTTGCACACCAGTGTTTATAGCAGCATTATCTACAATTGCAAAGAGATGGAAACAGCCAAAATGTTCATCAACAGATGAGTGGCTAAACAAACTGTGGCATATACCTACGATGGAATATTATGCAGCTTTAAGACAGACTAAACTTATGAAGCATGTAATAACATGGATGGACCTAGAGAACATTATGCTAAGTGAGTCTAGCCCAAAACTAAAGGACAAATACTGTAAGGTCCCACTGATGTGAACCGACATTCGAGAATCAGCTTGGAATATATCATTGGTAACAGAGACCAGCAGGAGTTAGAAACAGGGTAAGATAATGGGTAATTGGAGCAGAAGGGATACAGACTGTGCAACAGGACTAGATACAAAAACTCAAAAATGGACAGCACAATAATACCTAAGTGTAATGTAACTAGGTTGGAACACTGAATGAAGCTGCACCTGAAATATGGTTTTTTGTTTGTTTGTTTGTGTGTTTGCATCTTTTGTTTTTGTTTTTTTTCTTTTTCCTTTTTATATATATATATATTATTAGTATTATTATTTTAATTCTCTTCTCTATATTAACATTCTATATCTTTTTCTGCTGTTTTGCTAGTTCTTTTCCTAAATCGATGCAAATGTACTAAGAAATGATGATCATACATCTATGTGATGATACTAAGAATTACTGAGTGCATTTGTAGAATGGAATGATTTCTAAATGTTGTGTTAATTTCTTTTCTTTTTTTGATTAATAAAAAAATTAAAAATATATATATATATATGTATTATGGTAAAGTATACATCACAAAATCATTTTAACCGTTTTAAGAATACAATTCTGCGGCATTAAATGCATTGACAATATTGTGTGGCCCTTCCCACTTTTGTGGTAGTTTGAAGTTGAGCAAAAGTCATTCCTTAATTAATTTCTATGGGTGTGAACCCATTGTAAGACCTTATGATGAAATTACTTCAGTTACTGTGTGTGTGGGCCCAGACCAGACAGAAAGGGTCTTAATCCTATTACTGCAATCCTTTGTAAGTGGAATGAACTGAGGCATAAGAAAGGAAAAAAACCACAGGAAGCAAGTAGCTGAAATGGAACCTGGAAGAGAAAGGAGAGACTAGGAAAAACTGCCATGTCCTGTGCCATGTAACAGAAGAGCCAAGGATCAATGGTGACCAGCCCCAGAATGCTACAGTCTTCAGGGAGAAAGTGTCACCTTGATTTGCACTTTCCCCAGTCGCAAAATTGTGAATAAATTCCCATTGTCTAACATGACCCATTTCATGGTATTGGCTTGAATAGCTTAGGAAACCAGAACATTTTCATCATCCCAAACAAAAAAACATGAAACAATAACTTCCCATAACTCCCTTCTCTCAGTCCCTCATAACCAGTATTTTAATTTCTGCTTCTATGATTTTGTTATTTAAAGAATTTCATATGAGAGAAATCATACACTAGTTACCTCTTTGAGTCTGGCTTATTTCATTCATCATGATGTCTTCAAGGTTTACCCATGTTACAGCATGCAATATTTATATGTCAGGATCTTGAAAGAAATGGATGCGTGGTCATTTATTTGGACTTTCTATAATACTGAAAAAAAATCACTTTTATTTACTCTTACTTTGCTTTAAGAAAGCATCCCTGAATCAAATATTCCAATTACTTTCTCTATTGTTCTAAGTATATTTGGAGCCTCAAATACGACCCTAGAACTTTATTTGTTACAACTTTTCTTGGATTTGAGGAATTATTTCTAGGAATTTTCATGGCTACTCTCAGTTTTCTGGTTATTTTTCTACAAATTTTTGATATAAGATTTTGACTTAGCTTATGATATCTTGTACCAATCATGTCAGGCTTTAAAGTCTTCTTCTACCATTGTGTGATTAGGCAGGTTTCCTCACCTGTAAAATGAGAGCTTTAATAATACCCAGTTATTGTTGTTTTAACAATTAAGTGAGATAATGTAGAGAAGCTTTGTGACACTTAATAAATGTTCACTTTTTTTTTTAAATATTACATTCCTTTTATCTTGACCCACATTCATGTGCAGAAACACACATACCTAGTACCACCCAAAGATGTGGTATAATCATGTAACTAGCTGGACAATGTTTATTTTATATACCTTCATTTATCTACTTCATTAAACTTCAGGCAAGTCACGTTTTCTCCAGGAACATTGATTTTCGCAGAATATATGTCCAGTAAATATTCCAGTAGTTGAAGTTAATCATTATAAGTATAAATTGTCTTTGGTATTAGGAAAATATCATCCACCAAATGTGTTTACAATTTATTGAACATATGTCTTAGCCACTCATGTATTCAGTAACCATCTTTAAGCATTAAGGAAATAGCAGAAGCTTTGGGAGCTGGAAAAGCTTGTATCTTACCCACATGTCGCTTATGGACAAATAGGAAATGAATACACATAATGCAATACAAAACAATGGTGTCAATAAAGGAACATTGCCAAAGAATTATTAGTTCTGGAGATGAATGAGAAATTGTAACTGACTAGTAGCTATCCCTCACCCACTCCAATCAGTGTTTTCCTACCCCTAGCCACAAGTCACCTTTCAACCTCTAGCTCAGCACTTGCTAAACCTAACCACAACACCCTTAACCAATTAAAGGTGAAGCTAACTCCCCTGGCTAATCACAAGATCCTGTTTTTCTCTTTACTCAAGAAAATCAATCCAAACCAACTTTACGAGCACAAAAAATTAAATAAAATCTTGACTGAGAGTCATTTTAGCTCATTATAATAGTAAATTCTTCACCTTTGAGCAGGATTTAGATGGCATGTTTTGAAATATGTAGAAGCATGTGTTAACATGATTAGAAGCTATACATGCACAGTTTAACCCCTTTCTCAGCCAGTCCTTGATCCATGAAACCCTAACCATACCTGTCCACTCACCAGAAAAGCCAATTTAGGGCTGCTACACTTGTAACTAGGGAAAACAGATCCCAGATAAATTCACCTGTCTCCCACGAGCCTGCCTTTGCTGAATAAACTCATTCTCTTCTAAAAATCTTGATGGCACTCAATTGACTAGTATGCATCCGGTGATGACTCACTTTGAGATCATAATAAAACTCCAACTGGACAGATCCAAAGCAGAACATGGGAGATATTGTAGCTGTTCTACTCATTGAAGAGTTGATAGGATTTACATATCTAAAAATAGAATTGGGTAAGAATTCATCTTTTTCATGAATTACATTTATATTTAATAGCATTTTTATATAATTCAGTTTTTATCTAGCTGAATACAGACGTTAAGCAAGTTCAATTTGAAATTCAGCAATTCTTTTTCCATGAGAGTTGTCTTTTAGAGGTATTCAAGCACATCATTTCAATTATTTAATTATCTAAATGCTGTTTTCTAAATATTTTTAATAATTTATTTGGGATAGCTACTAGTCAGTTACAGTTTCTCATTCTCATTCTGGGACACAATTTTTTTGTTCATATAAACAAGCAAAAGTATTTTAGTAAGGCAGACTACACAAGAAAGGAGAAAAAACTCCTTGACATACTTTCAATTTCTTTGTCATCTATCAGCAATACAATGGGTGAAAACTTTATTAGCTACTTAGGAAAATTACTTGTTTACAGAAAGCCTTGATTAGATCATAAATGTGTTAGTGTCTGAATGTCTTTTGAAGCAATTTCCTCATGCAGGAAGATAGTCAAGTAAATTGAAACTACAATTTTGTTTGAAGATTTCAAATGTGTCCTTATCCTATAAAGCAATAGACATTTTAAAATTGTGTCCAATTTATTGCCGTATCTTAGAATTTTCAAATGGCATCTTTTTTTTAAGTAGGAATGATAAGAGCGAGTTCCATTTGACCTGAGCCAAACACTCATATTAAAAAAGTGTCATCACGGATGTGAAGTCTTCTTTAGATAGGGAACTGAACTGAACACACTGCATGAACAGATTGAAAAGGAGATCTGAAATATAGTTGTTTATAAAGGTCTCTAATTGTAGTTCTCTTTGAAGTCTTGCAAACAGCAATTTGTTTCTAGTGAGTTCATGGGTGAGGAGGGTGGGAAATATCTCACAGTTATTCCCTTTTACTCAGAGGAATCATTAAGTAAAAGATTAGAAACAGATTTGTTTTCAAGAGTAAAAGTTGAAAACGAAATAAGACAGATGCTTCTTACAGATAGATTGAAAATATGAATCTTTTATGAATAGCATAGTTTGTTTTACAAGTTGTGGATAAACTAAAACACATCTATATGTAGGGCTTTGGATTAAATGTTTCATTTTTATGAAAAAAATATATTTTTTATGATATGGAAACAGTGTCATTTGCTATTCTCCACAGCCGTTCTACCGTGTTCCATCTTTGAGGGAAGACTTCAAGACTCTAGAAACTGAAAATACCAAATACTTTCCCAGACTTCTTTGCTGCTAGGGGCATAGTTATGTAATCCATTCCTTGCCATTGGGATATGAGAAGACTGCTGGAAAATTCTCTCCTTATTAAAAATGAATGAGATACCCTGTCTTTTCAATGCTTGATGTCTGTACATGAAGCCTGGCACCAATTCAACTGAATTTGTGACTATAATGGGAGAAACTACATATGTATTAAGGATAGTACAGGGAAAAGATGACAAGGACCACCATCCTTAGTGACTTTCTTAAGCTGATACGTCAACCCTGGAGTCATCTTATCATTATTCTTATTACAGTGTGAGATAATAGCTTCTTTAATTTTTATTTAATTTTAGAAAAGTATTCTTATACTTGCAACTACCAACAGCCTAACCAAAAGATAGAGTGATTCTATTTCCACTACAAGAACAATAAACTTTGGTAACCTGAAGCCTAAGCTTGATGGGCACATCCTAGAGTGACATTCAGTGAAACAGGCTCTCATATATCCCATGACTTTAAGTTTGGAAACCACATGTGACTTGCTTCTTGCCAATAGAGTATGGTGTAGGTGATGAGAAAGTTATTCCCTAGATTAGAGTACATCATAAAATACTTTATTTTAGTAGATGGGAGTGAAAGATTCTTCTCTTCGTGAAGAAGATTGGTGCATGTTTTCAGAAGGGCCATATAGTAAGAAACTAAAGGTGGTCTGCTAGGAGCTAAAAGATCCTGGCAAGTAGCCAGCAAGAAAATAAGAACTTTAGACCCACAACCAGAAAACATTGAATTCTACCAAAAACATGTGAGCTTGGAAGAGGACTCTGAGCTCCAAAAAGAAACACAGTCCACATAATACCTTGGCTGTAGTCTTGTGAGACTCTGAAGAGAAGATCTAGCCAAATCATGCCCAGACCTCTGACCTATGGAAGTTGTGAGATAAAAAATGTGTGTTGTTTTAAACTGCTAAGTTTTGGGTAAATCGTTAAGCAGCAATAGAGAACTAATGCATCAAGCCATCAATACTTTCTCTGGTAGGTAATTTTAATTTCATAGTGACTTCAGATTCATCAAAACTAAATAGAGCCTTCAATGTCTTGTAAACCAAATAACATTGCAATTCATGATAATTTCTATTAACCATTCATAATTTTGTAGCCAGCTATGCTGTCTGCAAACAAATTTTTATATCACAGATGTAAAGATTTTTAAAACAATCTTCTATCACATTTCTTCCCTGAAAGGTGATATATATATATATATATATATATATATATATATTTTTTTTTTAGGTACATGGTCTGGGAAATGAACCTTGTCTCCTGTGTGGAAAGAAAGCATTCTGCCCCTGAACCACACCAGTTCTGGAGAATTACTGAATTGTCTTCCATGGCAGTGTGCCATTTTATACTCCTACCAGGAAAAAATGAGGGCTGCTACTTTGCATCCACTCTAACGTGATAATTTTCTGTTGTTTTGTTGTTGTTTTTGTAATAGCCATTCAAGTAGGTGCACAATGGTATCTTACTGTGGCTTTGATTTGCATTTCTCTGATGGCTAAGGATAGTGAACATCTGTTCATGTGCCAGTTGGCCATATGTTTCTTTTGTTGTTTGTGTTTTGGGTATAAAGTGTAAGAAACTATTGCCTAACACAAGGTCCTGAAGATGTTTTCCTACATTTTCCTCTAGGAGTTTATAGTCCTGGCCCTTGTATTTTGGTTTTTTGATACACTGTGAGTTGATTTTTTAATAAAGTGTGAAGCAAGGTTCCTACTTCCATCCTTTGTAAATGGAAATCCAATTTTCCAGTAATATTTGTTGAAGAGACTCTTTTTTCCCAATTGAGAGATCTTTGTTGCCTTGTAAAAAAAATTTTGGCCAGAAATGGGAGGGTTAATTCTGAGCTCTCAATTCAATTCTATTTGTCTATGTGTCTATCGTTGTGCCAGCACCATGTTGTTTTGGATACAGAGGCTTGGTAATAAGTTTTAAAATTAAGAAATAGAAGTCCTCCAATATATTCTTTTTTTTTTCAAGATGGCTGTGGCTACTCAGGGACCCTTAGCCTCCATATAAATTTGATGATTGACTTTTCCATTTTTGCAAAGAAGGTTGTTGGAATTTTGAAGGTACTAAATCTGTAAATTGACATCATAACAATATTTACTCTTCCTATCCATGAACATGAAATATCCTTCCATTTATTTAGGTCTTCTTTGATTTCTTTTAACAACATTTTGTAGTTTTATGTATACAAGTATCTTAACATTTTTGGTTAGATTTTTTTCCGAGATACTTGATCACTTTAATTGTTCTTGCAAATGGAATTTTACACTCTTTCTCAGCCAGATCAAGTCCAGGCATCCAGGAAAGGTACACAGACCTCTTCCAAATTGCCCTGGGGAAGAGACAAGAAGAAAGCTAGAGACTATATAGCAGTCTCTTCTATAGCTCCCCAAGACTGTGCTTTCTTGACTGGCCCAGCACATGCTGTCCTTTGACTGTTCCTCTAGATCAGAGTAAGTATAATGTCTTTAGTTCTTCTCAGCTACCTTTGTCTGGGACAGTTTGGAACAGTAGCTGCCCTCAGAGCCAGAACCCCAACAATCTGAAATTGTTAATCAAAAGCTGCAATCAGTGATTAGTCATGCCCACCCCTGATCTTGGAGAAATGGATTTTTATGTCCCTTTCTGTCACTAGCAAGGTAGTTAAGGGCTGGACCTGAAGATGGCTTGCCACAAGAGTGGGAGATGAGTGCTGGTAGCCACCATGCAGAGAAAAAAATTTACTAGTATTTATATAACTTACCAGCCTCTTCCTCCTGTTCTTTCTTGGATGCTGTACAGTTTTCTCCTAGAATCCAGAGTTTTGAAATAGTTGTTTAAGACAATTCCTGTTTGTTTAATAGTTGTTCCGCTGGAGGGACTGAATACATAAACTTCCTAGTCTGCATCTTCCCACCAAGAATAATTTAATTCTTACTCAAGGCCCAATTGCTTTTTCCCAGACCATAAAGAGTTGCCAGAATTTTAACTACAGCCATGTTATGTTGAATTATATTCATGCACTTAATTCTAGTTCCATACCCAGAATAACTGAAGTTCCACCTTTGTCAAAAGCTTAATTAGTCATAATTTCTTGTTCTTTCTTATAAGAATTTAATCTGGAGAATTTCTTTGAAATTTGCTCAATCTCCAATAGAGAAATTAATTGGTGTAGATACTTACACTATTTTTTTCTGTCCTCTGCTCTCAATTTTTTTCTATTTCTTACCAAAATTTTATTTACATTTTGCATTTGTTGGTTCCCGGGAATTTTATGACTGATTTTAATTTTTATGGGTTTATTATTTTTCTTATATATTTAAAATGAGTATGTGTTTTATAATAATACTGTGAATTAATAATTCAATTACTTTATAAAAAACATGTGTTTGGGGAATAGCAATGAGGCAGTGAAGAAAAAAAATTATAAGCTACATAAGGCGTATCTATGTAAGGTCTGCATCCTTAGGCAAATTATGTTAGACTGTCTACATCTTCATTCAAAATCATTTCATTCAGGTGAAATCAAGGCAAGAAGATAAGAATTCATAATTAGAATAATTGAAAATCACATTACATCCTTCTTAATTCTAATAACTAGATATGGTAGTATCGTCCTTCATTTCTAGATGAAGAAATTGAAGATGCAAGGTTTAATTAAATGTGACTGGCATCCTACAGTTAATTAGTTCCTGATCTACAAAGTGACCCATGTTTGCCTGTCTCCACTGCAACTATTTTTTTCTATGGCAACAAATACAAGCAATGAATAAGGAGAAGAGTCAGTAGGAGGCGCTGAAGTTTCTAGTGACTGAAAGGTCACTAGAGGAAGGACAAATTACACTCACTTTCCTTTGGTGTTGGCAATGGGCTTCTGAGACAATTTGAGGAAAATAAGTTACAGAATTTTATTTAAGATTCTTTTAAATACCATCAGGTAATATACACATGCATGTGGGTATTATCTTAATTTAGAATATTCCTCTTGGTTGCTTTTACAGCTTCATATATTTTGCAAATGCTTCAGAATTTTAGGCATAAGGCTTGCCATGTAGTATGGGCACCTCTGTTGTTAGGACAGAAAAAATTTTTAATATATTATTTAACCATTATTATTATGTTTTTTCTAACCCCAAAGTATCTGGGCCTTTACAAATATTGTTTTTCTAGTGAAATTTCATCCTTCACCTTTACTGCTTTTTATGTACTTTAGCTGAAAAACAACTCCATAGCATACCATGTATTCTGGTGATTTGGAAATACTTTGACTAATCTGTTATTTTTACTAAATTTTTATTTTCTTAAGAGTAGGGATTGATTCTCCAAAACCTAATATGATCCCTAACATAGCGTTTAAAACATGTTAGGTGGATGGAAGACTATTGCATAATAATATTAGCTAATTAAGCTTTTGACCCAAAACTGATATCTGTAAATTTATTACCATTGATTTGTAAGCAGCTATGACTTTATTATTTGGAGGCAAAGCAAGCAAAATCACATGAGGAAACATAATTTCGTGAGCAGGAATGACAAAAAGAATTTTTCAATAATTATCAGAAAAATGGGGTGATCATTTTCATTTAACCCACTTAGGTCTCCCCAAAGTCAAGAGTGAGTCTAGAGGATCAGATTAAGAAATGTGCATGTCCTCATCAGAACAATTAATTGAAAAATAAATTAAGTATGAGACAATCAACTAATTGGTTATATAACACCAAAAATAACCTCTTCAAATTATTTCAATTATTTATTTAAGAAGAGTTAGCCCAGTTGTGATTATGATCAAAACATGTTAGCATCTGCAAATATCCTCACTGAGTCATAAAGAAAAATATTAGGAAAGTTATATTTTAATTCATATTTTGGTTAGTGTTTTACTTCTTCTTACTATTTGAGCCACTGTAGAGAATGGTTCTTAGCATTTTTACTCTAAATTGACCTTACTCCTGTTCCCATCTCCAACATCCATACAAAATTATAATAACTACTAAAAGAGATCATTTCAAAATAGGGAATTGATTTGGAAACAATTTTCTGACCTTGGGGACCATCTAAGTAATGTAGTTTGCTTTAATGATTAAATAACTTTTAAATATAGACTAAACTATCATTTCTTCCCTCATTTTCTTTGTGCTTTTGTGCTTTCAAATAAACTTGCTTGTATTGATCTTTTTTTAATATGGTGACTTAACTGAATTCATCCTCTTTTTCTAATAGTTTTTACTAATGCAACATGTGCCTGTCTAAAGCTAATGGCTAAATGACATAGATTAGGATGCAAGGAAGAGAACAGTAGACAACTGCTATGATGGAAAGCAAGAAAAGTCAGATCCGCATTTCTATGGAAATAAAATATTGGAAGAAGTTTCTTTCCTGCTGTTTCAGGATGGATGTTGGATCCATAGCATTATGCAGCAAAGGTCTGTTAAGAGGCTCCGGGAATTTGGCTGGTGCCTTCTTTATGCTTAGCCGCACAGCTGGTGCAGGTGCATTTCCAGCCATAATAACTAATAACATTCCCGGTGGAAACATTTGACTGTGGTAAAACAGACAGAAATCTATTATAAATGTGAGTGCAATGTCAATGTTTACAGAAGGAGGTCAAATAACAGAATTCTATTTGGTAAATGTCAGTGCTGTATGAGTAGAAAGCGTTCACAATATTTGCATTCTTATTAGAATGATATGTGCAAAACTCATAAATATTTCATGGATTTTTTTAACTTCCATTTTTCTCCCTCACCAGAAATTACTTTTCTTGCCACTTCTTTGAGTCTCAAAGTTCACTCTGTTGCTTATGTGCTTTCCAGCATTTGAGGTTATATGGTGAGCTACCGGACAAGTATAATGATCAAATCAACTGTAATTATTTTGACATATTGGCACGTTTACATTCAAATGTGAACACTAGAATTGAAAGCCTCTTCTAATGTGAACCCACATAAAGGCATTAAACAAATCTTTACTTGGTCACCTTAAATCAACTATTTTTATCTTGCCTCAACTCATTCATTCTCCACAGACTTCAAGATAAGAAAATGTATCAGATGAACACCATGCAATCTCAACTGCATTTTTAATACAAGGAAAAAAAAAAAAGAAAAAGGAACAATTTGATTTATAGTGAAGATTGCATAAGCATTTAGAAATATGAAGAGTATAAACAAATGATGTCTGTTTGGGGTACAAATATCGAAAATTTATGATTACTTAAAATCAGATCTTGAAAGAGTGCGGATTATTATACTTCTAGCATTTTGGGTAATAAGTTTGGACATTGTTTTTCTGTAAAAAGAGATAAGGATCATCCTTTGTAGATTATAGAAATGGAACTAATCCGTCACTAGAGTCTTCATGCAATCACAACTCCTTATGTGAGCATATAATAACAATTACTTCTGGAGGGGAGTGGGGGCAGATAAGAGTGGCTTTTCTTCCCTAGAAATTGATTCATAAAGAAAAAAGAAGTATAAATCTGGAAATAGACTGTCTGGAGGGTTAAAAAATTAAATTTAAGAAAACAGATGCTGATCCCAGATGTATTATATTTTAATTTGATTTCATGTGAGGAATAAATTGCAGATCTCACAAAAGAACAACATTATGTAAACATTTTGAGAGTGCTATTTCTTACCCTGTGAATTGAATGCTACTTCACTGGTCAACTAACATGATTTTATTGAACTTCTTTCACGATTGTTGCTGAAAATTATTAACCCTACTACTCTCTTTCAAGATATTCCTCTCAATTAAAGAAGTGACTTCTCAGAGCAGTAATGCAGTATTCTTGGAAATTTCAGAGTTTCCTGATTATGTCTGGTAATTGGAATGAGGGGAAAATGATAAAATGAGATGTGCAGTGAAGATAAATGGAGATATAGAAGGTTATAGAAAGACAGTAATAGTTTATAAGATTTATATTCAAATATGAAAATAAACTAATCCCAGGTTAACCTAGTAGGCTTTGAACCACATGTCTAAAAGTCAATTTCCTGATATTTACATATAGACCACAAAGCAAAACCCTAGCATAAGGACTTCTCCATGGGTACTTAGGCAGAATGTAAGTCACATATGCAATCTGCTTTAACAATATCAAAAAGAGATACCTGAAGCCAGATGTATTCCTGTGGCAGTGAGGTATTAGCTTAAATATCATTTGATACATATTATATTATAAAATGGTTTTATATAAAAAGTGTAATATTGATTTCAAGTCTCTTCAGAAAAAGAAACTAGATCAAAGGTACTCATTGATTGTTAGACATCTTGATTTCAGAAACATTAAAATATCAAAAAATATATCACGATATTGAGTAAATTTAGTATTTATTAAAAACAGGCAAAAATTAAATTTTGAATCTCCCCCAGAAACTCATATATTAGATTAAAACCATTCATGGTTGTGGTGAGAGACTCCAATCTCCCTTTTAGGATTAAGACACTCATTACCTAGCCCTTGGTGCGGAGTCCATGAGGATCTTCCAAAAGTCAGAACTCTCCATGGGATTGGGAGGTCTTTGTTGAGACTGCATTACATTCACCTTCTCTGTCAGTCCAATCCTGCTTCACTGGCAGGTGTTCTTGAAACACTTCCCCAAAATTCTTGCATGTCAATCTCAGTCTCAGAATCTTAAAATGAAGTCAAAAGCCCGTTTGTATTACTAACAATTAGTAACAATTTGTATTCTTTAGGTGCAAATGCATGTCTTACGGTACAACTAAGAATAATAAAACTCCAAGTAAAATAGCTAAAGAGAATTGAATATGCAAAGTTTGTGTATTCTGAACTAGTGGTTGTTGTTAATCAAATGAGAAAATAGTGTCCTTATACTTAACTACATTTTTTCCTTTAAAGCAGAAACATCAAAATGTTTCTTACCCCAGGTAGTAGCCTGATAGGAAGATAACAGGTATACAATAACTATACAGTAATCTGCATAAACATGAGACAATTATAGGTGCATGTTAATAAGAATTTTATAAAATAGACTTGGGATTTCCTTTCCATCTCAGTCTCTTTGAGCTCATATATGAGGAAATCTAAATCTGGAGCCTCTTGGGTCTTCCCTAGTGATTAAAAATAGCCAAAGGTTTTATTAGCATCTGAGTTGATAACCTATATTTAGGTGAGACCTAGAAATTTGCTTTGTTTATGGCCAAAGTAATTCCACCCCAGGCTCCTAAGTTGAAGGTAGAAAGAAACATAAATCTAGCAGCTAAAAAAACATAAAAGAAAATGGAAAATAGTAAAGTCTTTCTCAAAACCAGGAAACTTACAGGATGCTTTTATTACGGGAGTCTCCTCTCTTATATTTTCACTGACCCAGGACAATTGGAGGCTGTGTTCATACAATCACCAAAATGAAGACATGATATAATAACTCAGACACTCTAATATGTTGGTAACTGGGATCATTCAGCAGCGATTTTGTAGGTTTTTACATTACAGCAGGATACTTCGGTTAACAGAAACTTTGCTATTAGAAATATAAATATTTATCAGATTTCAATGTAAGAAATTACTTTTGCTTTTGTTGAAAATTATTCGGGTATAAAAATCATGATGACTGTATTCAGTACAACTGCAACTCTAAAACTAGGTGAACTTGGCAAGCCTCTTCCACATTTTCTTCATTCATCACCTGTACAACGTGGAGTAGTTCATTTTCATTAAGTTTTTTTTCGTGTGTACATGTGTGTGTATCTGGGAAACATTAAGTATCACAAAGCCTGAAATTATCTGGATGTCTATCTTTAAAAACACAGAACACACAGATGGTTTTATTTATATTGAAATAGCTTCTATAGCAGAGCTTTTGTGTTTCTTGAGAGAAGAAAAAAGTTTCAAAGCCATCATAGAATCATATTTTAAGCATAGTTTTGCCTGATCCAAAATGTAGAACACATAAAGATGAGATTTCTAATTTATAATGCAATCAGACATATCCATTTCATGGATAAGAAATGCTAATGTATAACTGCCATAAAAATTATAGCATATTATTCTACTTCGAGCTTTATAAAATATAGACAACCTCTATATACAATGCATAAATTGGACTGATTTCCTAATATTTTCACCCTCCTTCTGTACAAAAATTTTCAAGATTCTCCTACTATAAAAAAGCAGTTGTATACAAATGATAATTAAATAATCATTGACAATATGTGGAAGTCAACTTTCTCTTCTCTAAAATCATATAATTAATAACACTGCTATTGTATAAACATTAAGTCATGGAATTTTGCAGGCTTCAATTTAGGAGTAAGTACTGCTACAAACCTATCAAAATGGCCAAAATTTAAAAAGATAGACCATGCCAAGTGTTGGTAAGAATTTGAGAAATTAGCACCTCCTACATTGCTGGTAAGAATGCAAAATGGTACCACCAGGTTTGAAAACCATTTGGGAGTTGCCTTAAGAAATCAACCATGCACTTAGCATTGGCTAGCCTATCCTACTCCTAGGTATTTTAGCCCCCAAAAAGAAAGAATATGTTCATATAAAAACTTTCATTCAAATATTCATAGCAACTTTATTGCTTATAGCTCCACATTGAAATGACCCAAATGGCCTACAATAGGTGAGTAAATAAATTGTGCTCTGGTCACACAAAGGACAACTACTCAGCAGTAAAAATGAATGCACCATTGATGTGTGCTATCAATGAATGAAAGAAGTCCAACAAAAAGTAAAGAGTATATACTTGTTGGTTCCATTTATACAAACTCCAGAAAATTCTCAACAATATCTTGTGACAGAAAGCAGGTTTGGTGGGGGATAAGGTGGAGGTGATAGGGAAAGGCAAAATGGAAGAATTATAAAAAGGATTTCAAAAGTTACAAGGTAATGTTTAGGGTTGATTTGTTCATTTTCTTGATTGTAATGATGGTTTCAGGGTGAATAGATAGGTAAAAACCTAACAGAGTGTACAGTTCATATATGTGTAATTTATTTTATGACAATTATACCTCATTAAAACTTTTTGAAAAAACTTTCCTAACAGAGAACTTTGATAGTTGCATTGGATTACTAGACTGTGAGAGACTTTCTTGATGCCTCTCAAACTTAGAACTTTTTGTGAATGAATGATATTCAGAAAGAAATGGAGTTGAATTAGATGTGAGCCCAGATGAAGTGCCCCTTTCTCCTTAACAATGTACCACATCTTAACAATGAGAAAAATACTGCTTGCATTTAAGTCCTAGAGAATTTACTGTCTTCATTCTTAAGGTCTTAACCTTAAAATATCAAATATTAAAGACAATCATGCATCTGTGTTACCTCCCTAATAATCTTGTAAGTAAAAATCAATACAGGAAACATACATTAAATATATATTTTTTAAACCTTCCACAAGAACTTGAAAATTGTTTTGCATTCAGATAGCACCCTATATATGTTTTGGACAAAAAAATGGGTGTCAATTTATGACTGACAAGATTAATTTGCTCCATTTAGGTAATTAATAAATATTTTATGGATATTCTCAACATGGTGTGATTAAATGAACATAACTTTTAAAATCATATATCAGTTCAATTTCACTCACTTATATTTACTATGGTGTGATCTTGAGATTCAGTATCCTTGTCTCTCAAAGGTATTACAAGGAAGATCAAGTGAATTAACATATTTAAAGCTCCAAGGCTATTGCTTAATGCAGAGTAGTTGCTCACAAAATGCTAATTTACGTTCCCCCATCACCCAAGGTTATTGTGAGTTTTTTTTTTAAATAAACATAAGTAAGGTACTTAGCAAAATTGTCAATTTGAACTAATTGGCTATATCTTAAAGTGGCTAGCTTGCTAAATGATTTTACCCAATCAACCGATCAATAAAATCTTTCTTGCTTGTGTATTATGGGTGTAGTTTTTGTGACAATTTTTTTTTCCTACCCACATTGTCTTTTGTTAAAGGCAGCAACAGAGAAGAATGGTTATTGCCAAATACGAAAGTCATGAAAACGATTTTCAAATGTTCGTTTTTGCAGTGCTCTAGAAATTATGTTACTTCATCTCAAGAAGGTTGATACAGATAACCTCAGGATATTGCTACTCAAAACTGACAATGGATATGTCAAGGTGAAAATAAGAGTCAGGTAGTATTGTTTTCCTGTTCTCAAAATACCTTAAGTGGCATTTTTAAAACATCACTAGAAAACTGTAGCTTTTAGCCCAAAACACTTTTTTTTTTAACACTTTTATAAATCAGTCCCAGAGTTGATTTAGGATGGAAATTAAGGAATTGCTTGTGGAGCATACATTCTTTTGAAAGTTAAAATTGTCTCCTTTATGCCATTTGACTTCAGGAATCCTTGGCATACAACCAAATTTTTCTGTAAAAAAAATTAATTTTTAAAGGTCTACGGAAAAAGTACATTTTCTAGGGAAGTTTGCTTACTTTGAGGAAGTATCTTTTTTTTGAAATAATTTCAAATCTAGATAAAAGTAAAGTTTTGAGAACAATATAAAGAACTCCAACATTTCCATATACCCAGTTATTAATATTTTACTCTGCTTGCTCCACATTCCACCTTTTTTTTCTTTCTGCTCAGGAATTCTCTCCAGCAACACATGTTCTAGTTATGTGTTTTACCTTATCGGTCATCTACATTTCATAGCACTCCCTCAGTCTTTCTTTGTTCCTTTTGCCCTTGACAGTCTTGAAGTACAGAATTGCTATTCTGTAGGATAAGCCTCAGTCTGGGTCTGTTCAATTCCTCCTTGTGACTATACACAGGCCACATGTATAATGGAATATCCTAGAAATGATGCTATTTTCTTCTCAGTTTGACAGATTAGGAGACATCCAATCACCGGTATTGTTAATCTTGATAATCTGGTACAAGATTAACATAACGTTTCTCTGTTATGAAGTCACTATGAATGCTATTGTATTTGATTATTTTGTGAGAAGATAATATATTAATACATTACACTATTATATTCCTCATCAAATCTCCTACATTAGTTTCCATTAACAATCCCTGTCACATCAGCTATTACTATGATTTCCACTAAACATTATCTCTTGCCGTCATTAATTTTACATTTATTAGTTGCCATTATCTTGAAAAAAAAAAAGCTTCTCTTTATCCCTTACTTATTTATGTGTTTATGTATGCATTTATTTTTATCGGTATGGATTTATGGATTTCTGTTTTGTTCAATGGATTGATATCCAATATATTTATTTTGATGTTCTAATTACCCTAAATTTGACCAGTCAGAACTACTTCAAGCCTGATTTTAGTTCCATTTAATATGTACTCATCATTTTGTGACCTTTTCTTTCTTTTGGTACAAGAAGATATTCTAGGTTCATCTTTATTACCCTTGTCCCAGTCATGGAATCAGCAATATCTGCAAGGATTCCTGCTTCTCTTTACAAGAAGATGAAACCAAGATCTTGGGACACAGTGTGTTTATTAATCTTGAGGAAGCAATACTGAGGGAACTACTATTAGTACTGAGGTAGGGACTCTAGCAGACAAGGATAAGAAGCATATACATACGTGGGAAAAATATATACATACACATATAGATACATTAAAGCTATTTCTGTATCTATGTACGTATGCAGATAATATGCATATGATTTTATACAAATATTCATATGTATCTACAAATACTGGTCCTATATTACTTTATAGATGGCATGTATATATACGTATATAAATGCATATAAACATTCAGACACGCATTTATCTATAAATACCTATATTTACACACATATATATGCATAACTATAGATATATACACACATATATATGCATAACTATATACATATGAGCTGAGCTGTGGTGAGCTCTATAGGCTCCCTAGACATCATGGGTTGGGAAAAGTTTCTTAGAATGTTTGCTAGGGGTTGGTTACATCATGAAGGAAGAGATTCTGCCTAACATTACAGCCTTTTCCTTTTAATTTTCTTTGGATGCTGAAGAGTGAAGGTCTGCTTTCTGAATCTGTTTCCAGCTGGTGAGAGGCATAGAGTTAACCCAAAGTGGTGCTGGGTGGGAGATATTGGTAGGGGGTATTACTCTTCAAGAGGTGGTAGTATGAAGGTTTTTTAATAGGTACGGTTCACAAAGGGTGCAGTTGGTGGTAGCCTATACTGTCCTTTGGATGAATATCGCTAATATTATAGGAGGCAGGGCCCAAAAAGTAACAATCTCACATAGAGAAGCGCAGTTGGGCACATTGCCTCTGATGACTCTAAGCATCACCTCTTCCCCCTCACTGTCCCATTCCTTGGATTTTGCTAGGTCCACACTGGGTAGAGGAAGGAAAGGAAGCAACAATGGAATGTGAATGGAAGGGACAAACAGAATGGAAGAAATTATGAATATTTTGAACTTCTTTTCCTATAGATGGTTGAAGGAATAACTGCACACCATCAACTGATTTGTACTTTAGACATCATTGCTGTCCATAAGAACTGAGAGATCACAGCTATCGCCTCCAGAGAGGAGTCTCACTCCATGGAGGGTAGCAAAGAACATAGCAATGCCTGCCATCAGGAACAGCAGTTTTAGGGTCCCAACGTATTCCATGGTTTATGAATGTCGGGGTCACCAACAAAACATGATTCGCACAGGTTGCTGGAGGGAACAGTGTTAACTCACATAGAGAAGCAAAGTTAGCTTCAATACTGGGTGTCAGTCCCCCTTGACCAGTGGGTCTCAATCTGCAGCTTGTACAGGGAGATGATCTCCACATACCCTTCTTGTGCCATAATGGAAGGACTCCGCTCCCTCCCCTCCAAGAATAAATACAGCAGTGAGTGACCTGGATGCCATAAAACCTGGACACTTTAGTCAGACATACATTCTCCAGTGTTTACATATGCTCTGGGAAAAAGGGAAAGGAATGTGTTGGCAGACTGTTATTTCCTAGAGGATGTGTTTTATCTCCGGGTGCCCCAAGCAGGGAATCAGTCCACATGCACCATCCATCCTAGGCACCAGGCAGACATATCTAGTCCTAAGCACTGCACTTACTTGTGAGTCAGAAGAAAAAGTGGCAGGTTGCAATTAAATCATTCCTTAGCACAATTACACACAGGGTATCTAATAATTCAGTTGGAAATTTCTGGCCCCTAAAACATTTAACCAATTAGTTTATTTTATTTTAAAAGTAATGTTTATATGTTTCAAACCCATTTGCAAAATCTTTTTTAGTGTTAAAAAAATCTATATGGACATATTCTTAGGCATATTTGGGTTTTTTTTTTTTCTGATTCCCAAACTCTTAATTTATTTTATTCCAAAATACAGGTATTTTCCCTCAAATACTAACTTAAAAATGTAAATATAGATTCATTTATCTGAAATATAATTTAAGTTCTTGAAAGTGCCATAAATATTTCAGTTATGAAATATTAGTCAATTCCAAAAGGCAAAAAAAAGCCATTTAATTTCATAAATATATGATTAACGTGCTTTAAAATGCCAAGTTCTGATTCTACTAGAAAATTTGCAGGTTCCATAATTCAAATGTAGCTTAAAATACACTACAATAGAAAATTAGGTAGAAATAAGGAAATGAAAAATGTTGTGTTGAATCTTAATGCCTCAAATCCCAGGCTTCCAATATGTGTAGAATAGAAATATTTGGATGGGAAATGTGGTTCCATTTAAAAATGAAATAAGTGAAATGTTCTTTGGAATTTAGAATCCTGTGTGGTTTTAAAATGTGTTCATTTACTTTCCTTTTTACTTATTACCAGTACTGCACATACCACATTTGATTTAATCTGAGTCCATGACATCACATTCTGTTATCCAGAGTATGATTAACATATGTTCAATGGTTTAAATAGCTCTATGAATTTTGTTAATAACAAAGGGGTTACTTTTTTCCTAGTTTTATACTCAATTCAAAATTTTGCCGAGGTGACCTTCAGTAGGTTAAATACTTAAAATTGTAAAATGACTGTTCCAGAACAGAAATTTTATGCTAGAAATTTTAGTTTGCTTCAAATGTCTGCAATGATCCTATTTTCATTCAATATTATTTGATACCCATTCTTTCATTCTTTGTTTATATAGAAAAAACAGTGAATAGCAAATTCATATGGATAAAACTGATGGCTAAGGGGAAAGAAAAAGTTTCAAAAGAAATTTAATATAACTAACAGTGAGATAAGGCAAGATTATTCATTGAAGAATAAAACTACTAACTGATAGTCTTTGTGATATATATCTTGAATGAACATAAGTAAATCACTATAACTTTTGTCCTAAGTAAACTTGTACAGTGTACTGAAAATGAAAAGACCAGGAAAATGCTGGCCCTCATCTGTAATTGTACTAGGGAACAACAGGACTCGTTAGACCAGTTGTGTGATGTTATAATACTCTCAGGTAAAATACTAATGAGTTTTAGTCTCTACAATTTATAAAAAGGTTTATTAGAAGTAGGGGTGGTACAGAGGAGAATAAGATATTTTCGGGTGAGGAGAGATGGAGTATATTGAAAAAGAAAAAGTAAAAGGCTCTATTTTTCTTCAATTCAGAAAACTAAGGCCTAAAGTCCATAAGTTTCCAACAATCTAACATATTGGAAAAATCCTGAAATACTAAAATGAGAACATATACCTTAATATAGCATTGATATACTGTAATTTTAGTTTAATTATTTAATTATTATTTTATATAAAATTAATATACATTAATATAATAATTTTATATTATGAATTTTAGAACAACCAAGAAATAGAGCTTGCAAGATGTACAAATGTATTTTCACAAAACTTAGTAAAACATAAGAATACTTAAGATACTATGATCACTGAAAGATGTTTATATAAATATCTTTTAAGTTTGGGATCTGGGTGTATAATCAAGTTTTCTTTAAGTATATTCCATGTAAGAATAAGGTATACAGACAATGATATGACCCACTGTAATGATTATTAAGTCCCTAAGATTTGAAACACTATACCTAGAAATATCAGGTGCTGTGAAAAATAGAACAAAGGAGGAATTAAATAGGAAAATTTTGTCTTTAAAGACCTTTCTTCTAAAGGATTAATTTTTGTATTCAATGTTTGAGACTTCTTCAGACAGGATACTGAATTCCTTGCATCCTCTCTCCCCCAAATTCCTGTTGGAAGATAAGGGAAAGCTTTACAATTGCTTAACCAAATAGCAAAGTTTTATTTTTCTCACAATCAAAATGTCAGCATAGAGTTCAGGACTTATGCAATAAATCCCCAATTGCTGACAAGGGCATAAGTCACTTTCTATCATCAAACAGCCATTCTTAGAATGTGATTTTTGTTTTCATGATTTTCAGCTCATTGAAAGACGGCTGCTTTATCTCGAGACCTGGTGCTTGCCTTACTTCAGGAAAAAAGGAAAGAGTGAAAGATAATATATTTGCCTGCCATATTGTATACTTTCAAATGCTTTCTTGGTAGCTCCGCTTAATGAAGTCTTGGGTCGTTCGCCTACCTACAGCTTTCTAAGATGCTAAGAAATATCTTTTGTTTTGTTTTGTTTTCCAATAGACATTTGTCATAATTTTTCTTACTCTGAATAAAATGGGAGTTTTGAGCATTAAAAAGAAGAGAATTGTTAGGGAGGTTATGGACACCTATTTTACGTGGGCATTATCCACAACCTACCCCCCGCACTTTCTCTGGGGAAGTCACACAAACCGAGCGGCCGTCCGCTGGCTCTCACTACACCCACCTCCTTTTCAATTGTGTGTCATTTCACGATCTGGGGGAGATATTAATCTAATGGAAAGGTCCAGCCAGCCCTTAAATCTGGAAACAGGAAACTAGGAGCTCCAGATGTTTATTGGAACAGGAATTTTTTGTTACGGAGCCCCTCCCCCCGAGATGAGTAAACATTACACTCAAACGGTATGGATTGTTCTCTCTTCTCCAGTGTGCAGGGAGCACATGGAGCTGCCATCGATGGATCCAGAGCAGTTTTTAGCCACCCCCAGAGGTTGACCATGAAGGGACTTCTTTCCCTGCTCTTTTGGACTTTTTGTGCTGTGTAAGCCACAAGATTTGCCATTTCTAGACTCTTCATTCTGTGCAATGAAGGAATAATTTGCTGAAAGTTTCTGTTGTGCCCTGTGTTCCCACAATGCACCATTATAGCAACTGGCTCCACAAGAATCAGCAACAAAAGTGTTTGTCATTGTAGGATTTGATGTTACCTTATAAAATGTTTCCATTCATTTTTAAGTTTAATCAGAATTTATGTTGTCCACAGGCTTAAGAATTAGAAATCCAAAGTGCACTGTGTTAAAAAATATATATGATTATATATATAAATTAAGCTATTTGGAAAATTGTGCAGAAAATAATTTAAAAGCCTACCATGTATTATGTTTTTACTTGTGTCGGACACTGTTCTAAATGCCTTAAATGCTCTTTTAAATGTTTTCTATATACTGGGTCTTTGAATGCATGAAGAAAAAAATTATATAAGTGTTATAATTCCTATTATCTAGATTAAGACACTGGGGATTTCCCATACTCAGATATATAGGAAATGGTAGGGAAGGGAGATTCTAACCCAGATAGTCTGGCTCCAGAGCCCAAGCTCTTAACTACTTTCTATTGGATACAAATGCTAAGGCCACTATTTTCATAGAAAACTTTGAAAGAATATGAAGCTTTAGATTTCTGCTTTGTTTTATGCACTTACAACTCACATAAAGAATTTTACAAAACCTCTTATTTGACCTCAACAAGAGTAATTAATAAAGTCACAGGTCCTGGAACAGTAACATATAACTACAGAGTTGAGAGCCCTAAAATGTAAATAATAAATCATATACTATACACAGAATTTGGTCAAGCGTGCATTGAAATTTACCTGTGGAGGAAAAAGAAGGATATAAAAAGAAGGTATTTTTACAAAGTACATTGCAAGGTCTCAAGTATCTGTCTCCTTTTAGACTCATTGCAACTCTCTTACCATTCATCATGGACCTAAAATAGTGATTGCTGCTAAGAAATGCACATTTCTTGACTCTGCAGCAAAATATTTGATACAGAGGTTGCTACCTGGATTACTTGGAAGCGGAGTGCTGTTGTAACAAGGAACATGGGCTTTGGGACATGGCCATAGGTGGAGGCTGGGAGGAAATCATGCCCGGGGACGGAAAAATAGTAAGTAACCTGCAGAGTAATTAGCTTTTGGAAACTTGTCAATAGAAAAGGAATCTAATTAAATTGTGTACTGGACTACAACGATTTCTAGGAAAATGCTGAAAGTGTCAACTGGTTTTATTTACCACCTATGATACAGTGATACAAAAGAATGATAAATTAAAAATAGTTAATATTTAGTTTTAAAGTTGCATTTAGAGGAAATGTCTCCTCCTTGGATTTTCCCATTTAGTTTCTTATCCTAAAGAACTTGAGATTCTCTTTAATTCTTCAAATTTGTAAGATGTCAATTGCCAATCACATGAAATTACAAGCTGAAATCTATTAATGAAGGATGGGTAGAACATATATAAGACAACTTTCTTTCCCCTGATAATCTGTTAATAAAGATGCTGATAATCTATAAAATACAAGGTATATTTTTAGCTTCAGTTTCTGAATAGAATGTATTAATTCATAACAGAATAGTAGTCCTGTTGCAACTATTAGATAAAGGCTATATAAATTGTAAAGATTATAAATATATGTTAAAGTCATTGGAGTAGTCTAAAAGAAGCAAATATTAGAATAGCTAAACTTCAAGGGACAGAAGACCTGTAGGAGGGAAAGTGGTGATGTCCAGCCACTTTTTCCCCCTTAGGGGCACTTGCTGATTCTGGTGCTGTATAGTTTATTGTCAAGTCATGTTTAAAACTATAACTTAATACTTATAAAAAATAAAAGCAAAATGAAATCACCCTTTACCTCACTATGTTTAAGATGCAAAGAGCAACCATTTGTGAGTATACCTCAAACTTGCTGTAGATTGCTACCTGAGGATATGTGTGAGATTTGAAGCTATTTGCAATAGTGGGGTTGTAAGTCCCTCTAGGTTGGAGAAATGTTTTGGAAACTTTTATAAGCAGAGGTGGGTAACCCACAGTATTTTGTTACTGTGGAGATGGAGACCCATCAAACTGTCAATTAAAAGCTTGAAAGGACCACACACTAAGAACAGGAATGCACTTAGAAGAAGCCCTTAGTCCTACTGAAACTTGCAACTCGGTCTCAACTCATATTGGTTTCTGATAGGATTGATCAATCTCTCAATCAAGATAGCTAAAAGAAAGGAATAACTCTCTCTGATGGGAGATATCACATGGAACCTGTACAATTCCTTTTTTTCACATATTGCTAAAATTCAATCCAAAATTACTAGATATAAAAACAAAATACTAGATGTGAGAAAATGCAACAGAATGTAAGCAATAAATGAGAGAAATGGTAGAAGTAGAACCCATATATGAAACACATTACTGTTGGTAGACAAGTACTTTTAAATGATGATTATTGATATGGTCAAGAACATAAGGGAAAAACTGGCAACAAATAATGGAGAATTTCAACAAATATTTGAAATAGAAACAAGATGACCTTATAATGCTGCATTATTTAATATTTGAAATAAGAACTCAATAAATGGGTTTAACAGCAAATTGGGCTGTTCCAGAAAACAGATGTGGTGTAGACAGTAAAAATAATGGAATTAAACACATAGAACTTGTAAGACATTCAGTACAGTTTAAAAACAGCTAAGGAAAAAGAAACGTTACTCAAAAAAATCATGATAAGACTGACAGCTGACAAATACTAGTAAGCTGACAGCAGATGAAATAAAGAAAGCTTTAAGGTGATTTAATGACATTTAAAAAAATTTTTTTTTATTGTATAGTACAACATATATACAAAGCAAAGAAATGAAAATGCAATAGTTTTCAAAGCACTCTTCAACAAGTAGTTACAGGACAGATCCCAGAGTTTGTCATGGGCTGCCATATGATCCTCTCAAATTTTTCCTTCTATCTGCTCATGAATATAGGAGGCTAGAAAGCTTAAATATGTTTTTATCATCACAATGAACTTTTTTCCCTTCTTTTTTGTGAAAAATAATATTGATACAAAAAAGCAATAAATTTCAAAGCAAAGCACCACAATTAGTTGTAGAACATATTTCAGAGTTTGACATAGGTTACAATTCCACAATTTCAGGCGTTTACTTCTAGCTGCTCTAAGATACTGGAGACTGAAAGAGATATCAGTTTAATGATTCAGTATTCATATTCATTTGTTAAATCCTATTCTCTCTGTATAACTCCACCATTATCTTTGATTTTTCTGTCCCTCTCTTTAGGGGTGTTTGGGCTATGGGCATCCTAAATGTTTCATATTGGAAGGGTCTGTCACTAATATGGGGTAGGGAGATGGAACTATCTGATGTTTTGGAAAGACTGGGCTAGGTTTCAGGACTCATCGGGACCAGGGACCCATCCGGAAGTTGTAGGTTTCTGGATAGCTACTCTAATGCATGGAACTCTTGTGGAATCTTGTATATTGCCCTAGGTGTTCTTTAGGATTGGCTGGAATGTTCCTGTTGGGAGTTGGTAGGTTATGATAAGTAGCAAGGTCTAAATGAAGCTTGCCTAAGAGCAACCTCCAGAGTAGACTCTCAATTCTTTTTGAACTCTTTTTGCCACTGAAACTTTATTAGTTACACTTCTTTTCCCCTTTTTGGTCAGGCTAGAATTGTTGATCCCATGGTGCCATGGCTGGATTCATCACTGGGATACATCTCCCATATCATCAGGGAGATTTTCACCCCTGGATGTTATGCCGTACACAGTGGGGAGAGCAATGATTTCACTTACAGAGTTGGGCTTAGAGAGAGTGAGGCCACATCTGAGCAACAAAAGAGGTCTTTCAGAAGTAACTCTTAGGCATGCCTGCAGGTAGTCTAAGCTTCTCCCCTACCTACATAAGCTTCACAAGAGTAAGACTCATGGTCAAGAACATGGCCATCAACATTCTCAATTTTAGATAATTTCATTGTTCCTAAGAGAAAGAAAACAAATAAACATACCCTCGCCAAATAGGAAATCTAAACTCCTCTTAACCCTTGTCCCTCCCCCCATTATTTACCTCTGCTGTTGCTGTGGTAGTGCTGATTGTTTTCTTTTGAACATAGCTATAGCATGCAATCGCAGTTTCCCCCCTGTACTCTGGACTTAAACACACTTTGTACACAACTCATATCTCTGAAGTCATTCTTGCAAGAACTAATCATATTTCTAGTGTCAATCAGTGGGACACATAGGTCTATACAACACCTTTCAATCTTGTTCATCTTCAATTTGGTAATATTACCTATAGACCCACAGGAGAACCACTATCACTCTTAACTAGTCCCTTACATTGGAGTTCAACCTCATTAGCTAACAGTTCACCCATCTCTAACTTTTATGTATCTCTAAGTCCCCTATATTTTGTATTATAAACCTCTATTCTTCTTTGCTAGCTGCCAGAATGCAATATACCAGAAACAGGATGGCTTTTAAAAAGGGGAATTTAATAAGTTGCTTGTTTACAGTTCCAAGGCCGAGAAAATGCCCCAATTAAAATAAGTCTATGAAATGTCCACTCAAAGGAATCCAGGGAAAGGTACCTTGGTTCAAGAAGGCCAGTGAAGTTCAGGGTTTCTCTCTCAAGTGAGAAGGCATGTGGCAAATAGGGTTAGGGTTTCTCTCTCATCTGGAAAAGCATATGGTGAACATGGCATCATCTGCTAGCTTTCTCTCCTGGCTTCCCCTCATGAAGCTTCTGGGAGGCATTTTCCTTCTTCATTTCCGAAGGTCGCTGGCTGGGGACTCTGCTTCTTGTGGCTATGTCATTTTGCCCTGCTCTCTCTGAATTGCTCTCATTCACCAAAATGTTTCCTCTTTTATAAGACTTCAGGAACTAATTAAGACCCACCTAAATGGATGGAGACACACCTCCAGCTAATCCAGTTTAACAACCACTCTTGACTAAATCTCATCTCCAGGGATATGATCAAATTACAGTTTCAAACATACAGTGCTGAATAGGGATTAGAAGGAGCGGCTGCCTTTACAAAATGGTGTTAGGATTAAAACATGGCTTTTCTAGGGTACATGCATCATTTCAAACCAACACAGACTCTGATTCTAACTTTATGCTGGTCATGAAGGTGGGATCATACCGTATCTATCCTTTTGTGTCTGGCCTATTTCAGTCAGCATTATGTCCTAATGGCTAATCCATCTTGTCCTGTGCTTCCAGACATCATTTCATCTTACTGCTGCATAATATTCCATCATATGTATATACCACATTTTGTTGATTCACTCATCTGTTGATGGGCATTTGTATTTTTCCATTTTTTGGTGATTGTGAATAATACTGCTATGAACACTGGTGTTCAAATGTCTATTTGTGCTATTGTTTTCAGCTCTTCTGGTATATACCAAGTAGTACTATTGCTGTGTCATAAGGCAACTCAATATTTAGTTTCCTAAGGAAGCACCAAACAGCTTTCCATAGTGGCTACATCATTATACATTCCCACCAGTAGTGCATAAGTGTCCCAGTTTCTCTGCATCCTCTCCAACATTTATAGATTCCTGTTTGATTAATAGCAGCCATTCTTATGGGTGTGAGGTGATATGTCATTATAATCTTGGTCTGCATTTCCCTTATAGCCAATGAAAATAAGCATCTCTTCATGTGCTTTTTGAGCCATTTGCATTGACTCTTCAGAAAAATGCCTATTCATATCTTTAGCCCATTTTAGTATTGTATTGTTTGTTCTTGGTTGTTGAGTTGTATGATTTCTTCATATATACAGGGAATTAAACCTTTCTCTGACATGTGATTTCCAGATATTTTCTCCTATTGAATTGGCTGCCTCTTCACCTTTTTGACAAAGTCTCTTGAGGTGCAGAAGCATTTGATTTTGAGGAGTTCCCATTTATCTATATTTTGTTTTGTGGCTTGTGCTTTGGGTATAAAGTTAAGGAAGCTACCTTCTATTACTACGTCTTAAAGATGTTTCCCTACATTTACTTCTAGAAACTTTATGTTGTTAGTTCTTATATTTTGGTGTTTGATCCACTTTGAGTTAATTTTTGTGTGGGGTGTAAGATAGGGGTCCCCTTTCATTCTTTTGGCTATTGATATCCAGTTCTTCCATTCCCAATTGTTAAAAGACTAATTTGTCCCAGTTCAGAGGATTTGGGGGCTTTGTCAAAACCAGTTGACCATAGATTTGGTGGTCTATTTCTGCACTCTTGGTTTGATTCCATTTGTCAATGCTTCTACCTTGATGCCAGTACCATGCTGTTTTTATCACTGTGGCTTTATAATAGGTTTTAAAGTCAGGAAGTGTTAATCCTCACACTTCGTTCTTCTTTTTTAGGATACTTTTAGCTATTCAGGGTCTCTTTCTCTTCCAGATGAATTTAGCAATTAGCTTTTCCAAATCATCAAAGTAGATTGCTGAAATTTTGATTGGTACTGTGTTGAATCTGTAGATCAATTTGGGGAGAATTGACGTCTTAACTATGTCTAGTCTTCCTATGCATGAGCAGGGAATGTTTTTCCACCTATTTAGATTTCCTTTGATTTTCTTTTGCAATGTTAAGTAGTTTTCTGTGTACAAGTTCTTTCTGTCCCTAGTTAAGTTCATTCCTAAGTACTTGATTCTTTTAGTTGCTATTTTTAATGGAATTTTTTCCTTAACTGACTCCTCAGTTAGGTCATTGCTTATGTTTAGAAATGTTACTGATTTTTGCACATTAATTTTTTATATCCCACCACTTTGCTGAACTTGTTTATTAGCCCAAGTAATTTTGCTGTAGGTTTCTCAGGATCTTCCAAGTATAGTATCATGTCATCTGCAAATAATGAGAGTTTTACTTCTTCCTTTCCAATTTGGATGCCTTTTACTTCGTTGTCCTGCCTCATTGCTCTAGCTAGAACTTTTAGCACAATGTTGAATAATATTGGATGACAATGAGGATGACATTGGGCATCCTTGTCTTGTTCCTGGTTTAGGGGGAAAGCATTCAATCTCTCACCATTGAGTACGGTGCTGGCTGTTGATTTTTCATATATTTCTTTTATCATTTTGAGATAGTTACCTTTGATTCCTAATTTTGAGTGTTTTTCAGAATAGGATGCTGAATTTTGTCAAATGCTTTTCAGCATCAATCTAGATGATCATGTGATTTTTCCCTTTCAATTTATTAATGTGCTGTATTACATTAATTGATTTTCTTGTGTTGAATCATCCTTGCATTCCTGGTATAAAGCCCACTTGGTCATGGTGTATAATACTTTTAATGTGCTGTTGGATTCAATTTACTAATATTTTGTTGAGAATTTTTGCATCTATGAGACCTTCCTATAGTTTCCCTTTTTATAGCATCTTTACCCAGTTTTGGTATTAAAATGATATTAGCTTCATAAAATGAGTTAGGCAGAGTTCCTTTTCCTTCAATTTTTTGGAAAAGTTTGAGCAGGATTGGTGTTAGTTCTTTTTGGAGTGTTAATTTTTTGGAAAAGTTTGAGCAGGATTGGTGTTAGTTCTTTTTGGAGTGTTTGATAAAATTCCCCTGTGAATCCATCTGGCCCTGGACTTTTCTTTGAAGTAAGATTTTTGATGACTAATTGAATCTCTTTACTTGTGATTGATTTGCTGAAATCTTCTATTTCTTCTTGACTCAATGTAGCTTGTTTGTGTGTTTTCAGGAATTTGTCCACTTCATCTAAGTTGTCTTGTTTGTTGGCATATAGTTCCTCATAGAAGATTTCTTTTATTTCTTTCAGGTCTGTGGTAATGCACCACTTCTCTTTTCTTATTTTTTTATTTGCATCCTCTCTCTTTTTTTCATTGTCAATTTTGTTAGTGGCCCATCAATTTTATTGATTTTCTCAAAGAACCAACTTTCAGTTTTATAGATTCTTTCTATTGTTCGTTTTTTCCTCCCATTCATTTATCTCCGCTTTAATCTTTGTAATTTCTCTTCTTCTATTTGCTTTGGGGTTAGTTTGCTGTTCTTTCTGAAGTTCCTCTGGGTGTGCTGCTAAGTCCAAGATTTTTGTTCTTTCTTGTTTTTCAATATAGTCATTTAGGGTAATAAATTTTCCTCTCAGCATAGCTTTTGCTACATTGTATAATTTCTGATAAGATGCATTCTCATTTTCATTCATCTCCAGATAGCTACTGATTTCTCTAGCAATTTCTTCTTTAACCTACTGGTTGTTTAAGACTATATTTTTTAATCTCCATATATTGTGAATCTTCTCATTCTTTGGTGGTTATTGAAACCTAGCTTCATCCCATTGTCATCAGGACAGTGCTTTGAATAATTTCCAAGACCTATACTTGTCTGCTAAGTATAATTCATTGATCGAGTTGTTTAACATCTCTATTTCCTTGCTGATCTTCTGTCTGGCTGTTTTATCTATAGAGGACAGTGATTTATTGAAGTTTCCTACTATTATTCTTGGAATATCTATAGCTTCCTTCAGTTTTGCCACTGTCTGTCTCATGTACTTTGGAGCTCCTTGATTGGGAGTATCAACATTTATGATTGTTATATCTTCCTGGTGAATTGACCCTTTAATTAGTATATAGTGTCATTCATTATCTCTTATGATTTCTTTACATTTAAAGTCTATTTTGTCTGATATTAGTATAGCTACTCTTGCTTTCTTTTGGTTACAACTTGCAAGGAAAATCTTTTTCCATCTTTTTATTTTCAATTTATTTGTATTCTTAGGTCTAAGATGAGTCACTTGTTAGCAGAATATAGGTGGGTTATGTTTTCTTAATTCATTCTGCCAATCTATTCATTTTATTTGTTTAGTAACATTCAAAGTTATTACTGAAAAGGTGTTTATTAAATCCACATCTTATCTTTTAAATTTTATTTGTCAGATTTATATATTCTTTTCCATCTTTCTTTTTTTATCCTTTAAATTACCCTAATGATACTCTTTGATTCTTTGCCTTCCTTCAGACCTCCCTCTCCCATTTTTTTTTTCAGCCAGTAGCTCTATTTTAGTATTTCTTGTAGGGTTTGTCTCTTGTTGAAAAATTCTTTCAGGACTTGTTTGTCTGTGAAAACTTTCATCTTTCCCTTAGTTTTGAAGGACAATTTGGCTGGGTACAGAATTATTGGTTGGAAGTCTTTCCAGGATCTTGAATATATCATATCACTGCCTTCTTACCTCCATGATGCCTATTGAGTAGTTTGAACTCAGTCTTATGTGGTTTCCCTTGTATGTAGTAGATTGTTTTTCTCTTGCTTCTTTCAGGGTTTTCTGCATCTCTTCAACATTTGACAGAATGTTTAGTATGTGTTTTGCAGAAGGCCTCTTTGGATTTATACTGTTTGGAGTGTGTTGGGCTTTTTTGACTTGAATATTTATGTCCTTTATAAGGGTTGGGAAGTTTTCCTCCATTATATCCTCAACCACTCTTTGTAGCTTTTTATTCTTCTCTTCTCCTTTGGAACACTAATGATTTTTATATTTGCGTGCTTTGTTCTCAGGGATCTCATTTCCCTGGGACCCAATTCAAACTTTCCCATCTTTTTTTGCCATTTGCCCATTTTGAGTCTTCAAACGCAGTTATCCTGTCCTCTATATCAATTATTCTTTCTTCTGCCTCTCAAATCTGGTGTTGTATGCCCCTAGTATGTTTTTTATTTAGTCAACAGTCTTTAATCTCTGTGATATCTATTATTTTTCTATTTATTCTTTCAAATGCCTCTTTATGCTCTTCTACTGTATTCTTGATCTCCTTTATGTCATTTGCTATTCCTCTTTATTTATTAAGTAGACTTGTATGAACCTCTTTGATTAGTTTTTCCAATGTCTGTGTCTCCACTGGTGTTTTAATTTGGTCATTAGGCAGAGCTATAGCTTGTGTTTGTGGAATGGATGTATAGTAGGAAGCAGGGTACAGGGCAGAACACTCAGTGAGGTGATTTGTTTCAGGTCAGGTATAGGCGCAGGTTGGGGATGTTATGCTGATGCTTGTGAATGTGGGCATGCAGTGGCCAGGGCGGATGTAGCTGTAAGGGTACCCTGGCCCAGGGGGCATAACCCTGGTGTGTGCTGGTCTAGAGTGCAGGGTCCTTTGTGAGCATGCGTAGAGCTCTGGCAGGAGGTCAGTGTTATGTCTTCATGGAAGGAAGTGTGACTAAGGGCCTTTTGCATGCTTGGTTCTAGGACTGTCATAAACTGACATTCCCAGAGCTGAATGGCATGACTGGGGGCCATGCCCATGCACGGTACTAGAACTGCTGTAAACTGATGCCCAGAGCTGGGGTGGGGAGAGTGAGGTGAAGTTATGCGACACTAAGGGGATGGGGGATAAGAGTATTCTGGGTATGGAGGTTAGCTCCAGCAGCCTTTATGTGCTGGCAACAGCCTTCAGGGAGCAGGGAGGGGAGGTAATACTTGGGATGGGTGCAGGAGAGGTGGATTGGGCTACACTTGGGGTGGGGGTGTTGGGTGGAGATGCACAATGAGGCTGGTGGGGCAGGGAAACCTGGAGCACAGGGAATGGGAACTGGTGATGGGTTTCAGATGCATGGGGTATGGGGTGAGTCACTGGTCACAGTGCTTGACTGGTGAGGGTAGTGAGCCCAAGCAATGTGGCCTGGCTTACTTCCTAGTCCCTGACTTCTTTCTGTGCACTCCTGCAGGCTCTGCACTTCTGTGCCAGGCTCCAGCTTTCTGCCTCTCTCTTCCTCAACCTCTGCAACTGGGGCCACCCTATGTGGTGCAGAAGGCTCTCCTTCTGAGAGTGCAGATCAGCTGCACTCCTAAATCACCACCTCAGTCCCCCTCCCGTCCCTTCTCTAACTTTTCCGTGGAGCAGGGCTGATCTCAAGCTACTCTATTCAGCCATCTTCCTGGAAGTTCTGAATGACACCTTTAAATTGTCAGAAGAATTGTCATACTGGAATCCTATACCTCAGCAAAATAAACCTTGAAACATAGAGGATAAATGAATACTTTTTGTACAAAGACTGAAAGAATTTGTCAGCAAGTATACCTGCATTAGAAATACACACAAAAACACATATAAAAATAAACAAAGTAGTTTTCCTGGAAGAAAGACAATAATACAAGCAAGAGATACGTAAATGCAGGAAGGAATGATGAATATTAAAAATGATTAAGTTGTGACTAAATTGAACTGATTATGGAGTATAATAGAATGGTATTTTCAAGTCTTTTGGTGTATGTCAGATAGACCCTAAATGACCTCCAGATATCCTCAACATTTAGTACTCAAGACCTCGTATAATTCCATCCCCTTGAGTGTGCACATTATCTGTGACTTGCCTCTAAGCTACAGAATTTGAAAAAAGTTATGGAATGCCTCTCCCATAATCACACTGTTTCATGACTTCATCTTCCTTCTACACTCACTCTAGACCCTCCCCTGTCTGGTTTGATGAAGTATACAACCATGATGCACAGTCACACGTGGCAAAGAACTACAGACAACCTCTAGAAGATAGACTATAAGTGCTTAGAGTTGTCTCTTACTTGCTGGGTGGCCTCCAGCCAACTACCATCAAGAATCTAGGGTCCTCAATCCTTCAGCCATAAGGAAATTAATTCTGCCAACAACCTGCATGAGCTTACATGTAGATTCTTTGCCAGCAAAGCCCTCAGATGAAATGGCTGGCCAACACTTTGAATGCAGCCTTAGGAGAGCTAAGAAGAGGACTCAGCTAATTAGAGCCCAGATTGTTGACCTTTAGAAAGGATGAGATAATAATTTTGCATTGTTTTAAACTTAAGTATATTTGATACACAGTATAGAAACTTGACATATGGAATTTAAAGTACATGTAGAATTAAATTCATGGCAATAATAACATAAAATGTTAGATGGGAGCAAATTGAGTCTGAAAACCTTAAAGTGCTACTGACATCAGAGAAATGGCAATACAGTGTATCAGTCTATAATAAGTTAAGAATGCATGCTTTGAGATGTAAGAGTAGTTCAGAGGTAGAATTCTCGCCTGCCACGTGAGAGCCCCAGGTTTGATTCCCTGCCTATGCACTTACCCACCCACCCACCCTCTGAAAAAAAAAAAAAAAAAAGCCAACAAATCATTTTGCAAAAACTGGATAGCCACATGGAAAAAGAAGGAAATGTGACCCCTACCATACAGGATAAAAAAAAAAAAAAATACATACTTTAATATCTGTGTTACAAACTTTGAAAAACATTTTGCATTATCTACTAAAGCTGAATTCAGGCATACACTATGATATATATCCTTTTCTAGGTATATCCAACAGAAATGAGTATATACGGTTGCCAGAAGTCATATGCTAAAATGCTTATAGTGGCATTCTCATTCTCCAGTTTATTCCAAGCTATAAAATATCTTGTGGTATATTAACATATAGGCAATTTACAGCTATAAGCAATAGTTGAATTATGGATTAATCTCACATACACACGTTGAGAGAAAGAAGCCAGATACAAAAGAATACAAATCATATATTTCCAATTTTATTACTTACAAAAAATTAAATTAATCCATGCTGTTATAGGTCAGAATATTGGTTACTCTTGGAAAAGTAGTTAATGATTAGAAATAAAATAAGAGTGCTTCTTGGAGGGTAGCAATATTCAATTTCTAAATTTCAGTGCTGGTAACAAAATATGTTTAGTTTTTGAAAGTTTGGCAGCTATAAATTTACATAATATGTACAGATACTATCATAAATCCATTTTACAAGTATTTATTAGTTGCCCACTTTGAGGAAGGACTGGAATAGATGTTGGATGGAGAGGATATTAAGGTAAACAAATATTACCAATCTTAAGAATTTCAAGTTTGGTGGTAGAGACAGTTATGAAAATAAGAAAATTCTAAGAAAGATAGGTATTGGGACCATAGTAGATATACTGGACAAACATAAGGCATCCAAAGAGAAAATATAAACTCTTACTTGGATAGAAAAAAAAGCACTAGCACGATAAGGCTTTCCATCCATTTCCCACCACAGGAGACTGGCATTGAAGGGAAGAGAAAAGACGTGATGAGAGGGGAAATGGTGGATCAAATGAAGGAGTTTTTAAAAATTGAAAACATGTTCATACATTCCGGGAAAGCAATTTGCTTATAAAAAGGAAGGTGGGGGGAGTAAAACAAAACAAAACAAAAAAGGAAGGTGGGGTTTAAAATGCAAATAAGAGTCTATATGAATGTTGGTGTAAGGTAGCAGTAGGACTAGGAAAGGAATAAGGGTATAAACACAAGTGCAAGAATTGCCTTGAAGAGAAGCCAAATGTTTCCCTCCTTATTTGTAGGATTTTTCTGAAATGACCAGGCTGGGGAAAGTAGGGCTGGGCCAAGGAGATCTACTCCTTGGACATGTCCACTTGGTTTGGGAAACTGGGTCCTTCTCAATTTCCCGATGTAGCAATTACTCTCTGTGGCTTAGTTGAACTGGAAAAGATTGAGGCACAAAATGCTTGCACTTCCTTGATGTATATGAAGATGTGCCTTAGAGACTAAATTAGACCTATAAAATATGCTTATGGGGATTTGGCGATTAACTTAATCAATTTAATCAATGAAAATAATCAGAACTCTAATTTATTCTATGGGACAAATTAGTTCTATGAAGCTTACTGATTAAAAATTCAGAGCCTGGAAAATATTTTTCCCTTCTGATGAAAATATTGTTAGATCAGTTGAAAATTTCAAATTAAGATTTATGCTCACTCCAGTAGTTTTATGCTATGTAGGTTTTCTTGTAGGATCATTCTCTTCCATTATGTTCTTCTCTTTTGCTCTCACCTTTAACATTTTCAAAATTTTATTTCCTCTATATTTCTATGTAAACCTTTGTAGTTTAAGACTTGTATTCATCTGCTGAGTAGATAAAGCAGATTGGCACGAATCCAAAATAGTTTTAGTTATGTGGTTTGAGTTCATCATATGGTTCAAATCCTTGCTACTCAAAATGTGATCCATAGACCAGGAGCATTAGCATCATCTGGGGATTTATTAGAAATAGAGATGGCTAGGTCCCACTCCCAGATCTGCTCCATCAAAATCTGCATTTAAAAATGATACCAGGTTATTTGAATACACAATACATTTTCAGATGTACAAATATAAATTCCCTTTTCTTTATTTTAAGATTTCTATTGCAGCACAACAAATTGCCATATACTTAATGGTTTAAAAAAATATACAGTTATTATCTCACAGTATATTAGTCAGTGTTCTATAGGGAAGCATAACTGATGAGAGATATAGAAATGTATATAAATTATGTAAATATTATGAGATTTTGTGGGGGGGGCAGGCACTGGGAAATGAACTATTATGAGATTTTTAATAGAAATTAACTCATGTGACTGTGAGGATGGGCAAGTTCAAAATTCCATTAGGGCAGGCAGCAAGCTGGGGACTCTGATGACAGTGTTCCATGAATTCCTCAGGAGAAACTGGCTGAAGGAGATAAAGATGGAAATTCTCTCTTCTGACTGTGGAACCCATCACTTCCCCATTTAAGGATGAGACTTCTCTCATTTAGTTGCAATTTAGATGTCAACTCTGCTGTGTTCCTTTCTGAAAACCAGGGTCCTCTTAAAAGCTCATGTGATTGTTGACATAATTCATTTCCTTACAGCTGCATTTCTCTGATCACAGGGAAGGCATAAAATCTTTTTTTAAACTCTAGTCTGATTAAATCAGGTCCATCTAAAAAAATCTCCCTTTTGATTAATTCAAAGTCAAATTGATCAGAGGCTTTAATTGGATCTGTTTAATCCTTTTAGCTTCTGCATATAATGCAATGTAATCAAGGGAGTGACATGTGTCAATTTCCAGAAGTCCCATCAACACACAAAAGAAGGAGATTATTCAGGATGTTTTACATTGGGGGCAAGAATCTTGGGACACATCTTAGAATCTAGAGAGAATCATGGATATAGCCATAAAACAAAATGGGAGCACAATAAAAAGAAAAATAATTTATTTACCAAGACAAGAATTTATTTGCCAGGTTTTGATGAACTAAATTGCACCTCTTCTATGCTAACTAAATATTCAGTGAAAATAAATATGTATCTATATATATATAATTGGCATATGGAATTCCAAATCATATCCCGATTTTCATTCAAAATAGTACATGTCAACTGAGTCCTCATAGTCTACATTTCCTAATAAGACTATAAGATTTTTATCAGCACCAAATATATCCAATTTGCTTTGCCTTTAGCATTCCAGATATATGGAGTAATAGTTCTTTTCTATTAATAACCATCTAAGACATCACATTTCTTTTTAATTTTTTTAAAATTAGATATGATTAATTTTTTCTCTCTGCATGTCTTTTTTCTGTTATTGGAAGTAATCCAAAAATAAAAAGGGGGGACTTAGAATTTTCTAGGACGTAGAAGACTAAACCAAGAGTGAAGTAGTATTGCTATTCTGACAGAAAATAATATTTTTCACTTTTAAGCTTCTCTATTTTAACCTTCTCTACTTTTAAGCTGTTATATTTTCAAGTGATAATTAGCAGTTGATGTTGCTAAAGGAGAAGCAACAGAATCTCTTGCAGATTTCATATCTTGCCCTGAATTTTATTTACTTTACCTTCATTTTAAGGTTTTTACTGAAAACATGTTACAATGTATTATAAGTATAAATACATATAAATACATTAACGTTCACTATCATAGACAATATAATTTATTTTGTGTAGTACATTATTTGATTTCAGATGCATACCATTTAGTCCCAAAGAAATTCAAAGAACAGAATTTGACACATGTTGGGCTGATAAGGATGTCTTTTCCAGGTTACAGATACTCTTACTTGAGGATCTCTGCAAGGAGTCTTCATATTTTAGTGCACATTCAGAATTTCCTTATTTAACATATATTTATTGAAAGCCAATTATATTCCAGGTACTACTGTGTGTGCCAGATTCACATCATGAATAAAAAGAAATGAGGTTAAGTCGGGATTTAACAGGGCAAACAAACAATATACTTAAATTCAGAATTAATTTGTAAAAGGACAAACAAAATGGGTAGAAAGAAAACAAAATGTCAGCTTTTCAGTTGATAGAAATCTTGGGCTTCTTAACAGTCAATCCCAGAACGAGACAGGCAGATTTACTTACCGAATTTAGGCAATGCAATAAAATCTACTTCTCAGATTTTTAGGGCGCTTAAATTAAACATCTGTGGCAGGTAGTCCTTGATTATGGCTTAAATTATGGTGGGCTCTGCAGCAATCAATAACTAATACAACGATGGCTACCTAGATTATATGAAAGTAGAGTGCTGTATTAACAACATTAAAACATCAAACATGGGCTTGTGATGTGGCAATAGGTAGAGGCCGGAAGGGTAATAAGGAAACTGTTAATGGATCTTGAAAAATAGTACCTGCAAAAGAATTAGCAAGACTTGTGCTTGCAGTAACTTGGAAAATAGAAAAAAGGATCTAATTAAATTCTGCATCTGACTAAGACAATTTCTAGGCAGAATGCTGAAAGTGTCAGTTTTATTTACCACCTATGATAAAGTGCTGCAAGAGAACCATGAACTAAAAATAGAGGACATTCCATTTTCTAGCTATATTTATCTATTGTCAATTAAGAGTTTGTTAGTTGAAAAATAAAATTGTTTTCTATATATATATTTATATATATATAAATATATATTTATATATTGTCAACTAAGAACTTGTTGGTTGAAAAATAAAATTGTTTTCTACTGACAAATGATTCTTAACATTAGAAGGGGCTTCAGGCAAAGTTTAAACCCATTTTGGTGAAAAAAACACTTTCAGGTTAAAGTTCATAACAAAGGTGTGCATGTAAGACACCTTGCTAAGATATTTGAAAGATTTAAAGAAGGTCTACATAGACATCTCAGCTAGATAAAAATCCTTGTAACCATCAGATGGGGCATTTTCTACAACCTCTGGGGCCCAAAATGAAAAGAAGCTGATAGTGAGGATATTTGTGTGAGATTTTGTCTAAATGAGTGGGTCATGATTTGTAAAAATATCTCAAAGCCTGTATTTACTATGACTGGAGTCCTTATAAGCAGTGAGAGGCAGAGATGGAGCTATGCAATGCCGGCAATCTGTCATCAGAATGCTACAGACTTTGGACAAAGCAGGGAATGCTGCTAACTTGATGTTGAACTTCTAGCATCCAGAACTATGAGACAATGAATTCCTGTTTAGGCCAACCAGTCTCCGGTATCATTACCCCTGGTGAAGGCAGAAGCTGACCTTGTGAAACTTCTCCCCATATCCCTCATTCCCACTCCTAGGACCATAATCCATTATGTCTACTCTGGAGGCTGAAGGACCTCATCTTCAAATGCAAAAACAAAAAATCTTTTCAAGGCACATCATAGAGTGTTACATCAGCGAAATCACTGGGTAAGGAACTCCAAATTCCACCTGCATAAAATAATGAAAAAATAAGCAAAGCTGCCAGAATCTACTCTGATGGACTTTCTGAAATTAACCAAATTCTTTTGGCAGCCTGAGGAATATTAATTCAAGAAAATAGTTGATTTTCCCTAGGAACAGCAAATTTTGTAGCCATTTTAACTTACCACAGTCCCATCACCTGCCTCCTGGTTTAGGGGTAGCCAAGTTGTAGCTGGGAAAATAGCATACTTCATTCCTTTGTACTAGAAGGAGCAGATTGGCCTTCATTTACAATGTCTGACGTCCTGAGGCTCCTAGAAGACTGAATCAAAAGAATTGTCTTTATGTCAACAATTTGTTATTTTGGCACTGTTTGTGATTGCAAAAATTTGAAAATAATCTAAATATTTATCAGTTGGGGAATCGTGGGTTTCATGTGTATTAACAACAAAAGATGTCCAACATATACTCCTGAGTGCAAAAAAGCAAATTTTAGAGCAATGTCCATGGTATAACCCCAATAAAAGCCAAGATAAAATAAAAATATATATATTTCAAACAATGTAAAGAAACTACTAATTTGAAATTGAAGGAACAGACAGAGATAATGAATACAGACCTCGGATCCTCGTACTCTCAACACACAGGAAGCAGATTAAAATGTTACTCAACAGCCAAAATGTATCATTTTGGAGGATAACACAGAAAAAAAGCCTGAAGAGTGGAGGAGAGAGCCTCAGAGAGCCACTTTCAGAGAGCAGAGCTGGTCCTTAGTCAAGGCTCTGTCACTGAAATAGGGGAAACTGACAATCTGTGTCTAGCTCGGGATCAGTGATTGCTCTGCATCTCCCCATTTACTCCCTTTTTGAATGGAAGATCTATTATATTAATACCACCCCTTTCTCACCAATAGATATAGGGTCTGTGTAGGGGGGCAGATACGTTTTTTAGTTTAGGGGTCTTCATTTGGGGAAGAGCCATACCTAGGGAGCCTCATATGTTTCAATCTTGATGCTAATGATGAGATCCTGGACTTCCTGCTGGTGATATAATAGGCTAAAACTTCTGTGGGAGAGGCAAGTGTATTTGCATGTGGAAGGGGTACAAAATGTTGTGACCATAGGGTGGGCTGTAGTAGATAGTACGAATACGGCTGTCAATAATTCTTCCCATCACTGTGTGCACATAAAACTTGACATATCTAGAGGTAGAAACTATTCCCTCCCCCCATGAATCTGGACTGGCCTGTAACTGGCTTTGGCCCTTAGAGCACTATGGCAGTGATGTTTAATGAATGTTGAGTCTGAGCCCTACAAAGGATGACAGCTTAAGACCACATAGTGGGGGTAGATTATTAAAGACTGGTGGACATGCTGGAATTCTCCTTTGTTTTGAAAGTAGTTCAAAACATACAAAAGAAAGGAACTTGAATACTTTATATAGCATTTCATACTTAGGCTTGAATTAACGATTCTATGATTGAAATTTGCTAAAATTCTGCAGCGAGCTGGGAATTAAGCTCATGCTGCTGTCTAAAGTCCTTGCCTGTGGACTTGCTTGAAAAATACATAAGAGCTGAAAAATAATTTTGCAGAACTACTAAGCTCTGATTCTTATTTTAGCTCCCTGAAACACTAGGTCACCCTGTGCCTCTGCATTTCAAAGTTGAGCTATATGAAGTTGCACATGGCCAGTATGATCTACTAAGGCCAATGTGGACTGAATCCATTTTTTAAGGTCAGCGCCTATAATCCTGCCTTTTAAAAAATCCCTGCTGTATAAAATGGTCTGAAACCCATGAGTACAAAGTTGTCATTAGTTGTCTGAATCTGCCAAGGTCAAAAGTTCTTGTTTATTAAAAACCTAAATCCTAAAGCTGTTTAGCTATTTGCCCAGGCTTTCTCAGATACAACCCAATCTTCCTCCATCACCAGCACCAAAAAACCAACAAAAAAGGCCACATTGTTCACTTTTTCCATTACAAACTGGCACCAAAATAAAAGTGACACATGGGCCTTGATTGCTAAAGCCTAGGTTAACTGTGTATTTCACAAGCACAATGCACTACAACAGAGCTGAAATAGAGAGCTGTTAGTATTGCTGTTTTGAATTAGGCAAGCCTGATTATGAGGTCACTGGCAGTTCTAAGAAACTTCACCCAAAGGTTAGGATGCTTGTGAAAGAACAGACACAAAGCAGAGCATGGCTCTGTTCATGTAGACAGGTGTCAAAGATAAATGGGAAGGCGCTAGATCACACCTGCTCAGTTCCTCTTTCAAACTCACCTGTTTGCTGTCATTCTTCTCTCCCTGGACTCGGACAGAATGAGGGGCAGAAAAATCCTCAGAATTATTCTATGTGTATAATGATATATCAGACATGAAACAAAAATCACTTCATTCATGGAACTGCAAGAATGTGTGTTTGGGGTGTTAATGAGAAGATATGCAGTATGCAAGTAAACAGGCAAAAAATGAGAGGACCTTACGTAGTGGTAAGAATAACACACAGCAGTATGATGGAAAATGCCTGGAGTGGGGTGGGACTGCTTTACATAGCATGGTCAGTCATGCTTGGAAGAAGTTTCATCTGAGTTGTCCTAAATGATAAGGAGGAGTCATCCCTGCAAAGACCTGGCCGAAAACATTCCATGTATGGGGAAGAACAAGTACAAAATATCTAAGAATGGAATGAGCGTGTCATGTTTTGGTGTTTGGAGATGCAGAAAGACCAAAGTAGCTAGAACTTAGGGAGAGAGGGAAAGGTTGTATAAAATAAGGTTGAAAGGTGGCAGGGCTAGCTCAAGGAGACCTTTCTAGCCCATGCTAGGGATTTCGCTTTGCATAGCAATATGAGGCAAGTGGAAAGGTTTCAGCAGAAGATTCATGTAGAAGTTTTATATTTTTAAAGACCCCTCTGGATTCTACATGTAGAGTAGATTGTTGGAGAAGATGAATTCAAGCTATTTCAGAAGTCCACACAAGAAGTGGCTTACAGCAGGATGACAAGGGAGTTAAAGTGAAAACTTGTTGGCATGGAAGATATTTAGGTGTTGACAGCAGAACTTTGCTATAGTTTGAGTTTCCTTATACCAGAGATAAGGAAAAGGCAGAAATAAAAGATAATGTCAAATTTCTTGCTTGAATGGAAAAATTTACAGTTTTGTTTGTGATATAACAAGTTTGAGGTGATTAATAAAAATGCAAGAATGCATTTGGCTAAAATGAGAATGGAGATTAGTGATAGCTTAAGTGGAGTGTGGAGAAGAACTGAAGTCTCAAAACTACATTAGAGTAAAAGAAGAGGAAGAACCAGCAAAACAGACTGGAAAGAGAGGTCATTGAAAATAGCAAGAAAAAATGAGAAAGGTGAATAACAAAAACTATGTGAAGAAAAATCTTTCAAGAATGAAGGAGGAGCTAACTCTCAGAAATGGACCACTTTAAGAAGAGAAAAGATAGTGTTATAAAAATGGTTATAGTCTTTTTCTCCTCCTTCCTTTCCTCCTCCTTCTTTAAACTAGAATTTCAAGCCCCAGTCCCAGAGATTATGATTCAAAATGTCTGCAGTAGGACCCCTCCAGAATAAATGATTCTTATTCAAATGATTGGAGCCCCATTTTTAGAAACACTTTGATTAGGGAATCCTTAGGGCATAAATGATTTCTGTTAAGTAGCTAGAATTCATTTTTTTTGTATACTTGTGTTAATCAAAAGGAATCAATTTTGGAAATAATATTGTATTGTTTTATTCCTTTTTGTGTTCTCTTTCCTGAGGGCAGCAGCAACAAAGTTATCAAAATGTGGAAACAGTGATGGTAATCAGTGGGCCTGCCAAGGGCTGGTGATGAGGGTCTGCTCCAGTGCAAGCAGTGAGGAGATGTTTAGAAGCAACAATATAACTCGTTAAAATAGACCTGCTTTTTGTTGTCAACATGTGCTGGCAATTCTAAACAGTGTCAGTGATAAAATGCTCTCCAAAGAAATTGCTGCTGTTACTGTTACGTTTTAAATATATATTTACATTTACATATATAAATATATTTTTATATGTTCACTTTTTAACTTAGCATGCTTTAAATATTTATCCTTTAAAAAACTTAAGCATATTCTGCATGGGCATTAAATTGGGGAAATGAGAGTTTAGCAGTTTGTCCATGACACACATAGACTCAACTACATGCAAATAGAATTTAGTCTATTCATTAATGTTTAGGATTGTTTGAGCTCACTTTGAGAGGAAAGAATGTCCCCAAATCTTGTGGTGGTACATATTTCTGATATTAAACTGTGGATTAAAAATAAAACATGATAGCAAACAGATTATAAAGGCAAGCAAAAAGAATATGTATATTCATTCTGTGATTCTATGTGACCACTTGGAGTCTTTATGTTTAAATTTGTTTGTATTATTTTATTTTTCTGCAGAGATATTAGAAAAGGATTATAATTTTGATCCCAAAGAAACAGATTAGGCAGAATTTCAAGTTCTGAAATTTATTGTGAAATGGATTTTTTTTTTAATTTTGTGCCGAACATATCTTTATGCTTAAGACAATTCCAAATCAATATGTCTATTGCTTCATGAGAATCTTTTAAAGTAAAAATTAATAAAAAGTGTTCTCTGATCACTAAAAGCAAAGCCAGACTGACAAATCTGGCTGTATATCTGTTAAACATGATTATGTGAAGAATAGCAACTCTGATAAAGTTATCAACAAATATTTAGAAGTTAGTGTTCATAAACAGAAACCATAGTCATTATTCATTACTCTGACAAACCAATATGTAAGTATAAGTCTATTTTTCCCTGTTCTCAAAAAAATCATGTAAATAATTGAAAAGCATTTTTCATGATATTTTCCACTTTTTTGTACAATATTTAATTATTTTTATTTTACTAGAATTAATTATCCAATTAAAAAAAACATTTTTCCCCACCAGCACTTCTTTTTTGGTCATTATTATTATTACTATTCATTCATTTCATGGTTATTACTAAAAATACTTTTGTCATATAGAGAATTATGATGTTCAATAAAAAAAAAATCTGGTGTCAAACATGCTATACCACTGATAGTTATTCCTGTGGGGTCAGAAAGAGGAATCCGTTTTCTAACCAAAGTCAAAAGTAGTTCATACACATGAATATTAAACACTGCTCTCATTTTCATTGTCAGAGAATGCAATATTAAGGATTATCAGAATTAAAAAATAAATAATGTTGATTATATTTACATTCTTTAGTAAAGAATATTAATTCTAAATCATTAGTGACCCTTTCAGTAGATGGGCAGGGCTAGAACAAGGAGACCCCTCTAACTAAATTAACTAAAATGTGTAGATTATTATTAGGTTTCACATGTAATGTTCTGCAAAGGAAAATAAGGAAAAGCACTGAACATGTACAGATATGGTTTGAAAAGAAAACAGAAAAATATGTCTCTCTATATACATTTTAAATTTCTATATGAGTTTAAATAAACTAATTAATTTAATCATTTCAATCACTCTATACTGGGAATAGGTCAGGACAGAAGTTCTGGGCAAAAAACGCATTTAGTGGTTGGAGAGTGAATGAACTTTGATGAAGTGAAAACAGAGAAAGAAGGTTATTTGAGAAAACAGTGGTGATTCCAACATGTAATTAATCATAATTAAGGGATGTAGTGGCACTGGGAGTTTGAACTACAAATTTGCATAGGCATGTTGTGGGCATATCTCCCTTCAGGACTCAGAGACCTGCGACCCCAGCTGCTGGGAGTGCTGCTCACCGGTAGCCCTCAGATATCTAAGTCTTCACAGTTATCTTGGTTGAAGAGAGCTGCTCCACTTAAACTCAGTTCCTTTGAGTTGAGTCTATATCACAGCCCAACTTCTCTTGCTTTTCTGTTTTCTTTCTTTCCTTTACATGGGCTGTGAAATTGATACTTGGGATCACGAAGCATCATCTTGGGTTCCCCTTGGAGTGGAGGCTTAAGGATTCAGATTGTAATGGAAGTCTGATCCAGGTTCAACTTTCAGTGGGTTCACGGATTCACTCACTGTTCCATTTCCCTGCCTTGAAATGCAGAATTGGAACAAATATATTTGGACGTTAGCAAACTTCTTCCATTGCTTTCTTAACCTATGAGCTAAGAAAATTGCATGGAAGTCTCAGATGAAACCTCTGAAATAGCTCCCTCCACCTCCCCAGGACAAAATAATAAATCATAATATCATATTCCTGAAGCAAAGCAAAGTGTAGTATTTGTCATAGAAGCAGAAACAAAGACAACTAGGTTTAGACCTAGCATGCTACAATTCGTAGGAGAAGTGTACTCTCTTTTAAAACAGCAATTGAGGTGTTACTGGGCTTTGAGAGAGGCAGAGATACTGACCATAGGGCAAAAAATGATCATGAGACTTGAGGTTAGAATTGTCCATCATACATTGGTTTCTGTTTGACCCATCAAGCCAAAAGTCAAGAATAGCCATCCACTATCTATATTAAAATGGAATCGATACATTCAGGATTGAACGTGAGTAGAATCGGAGGCACAAACATGTTGCATGAGCTATCCCCATGTATTTATCACAGTTGCTTCAGCACTTCTCTTTCAATTCCCACCTATAGTCCAGTTAAGAGAGAAAAAAAACCCTCCAATCTTGGTTCACAAAATGGGTCAGCTTGTATGTGCAAATGACCACAAATGAATGGTGATTGCACTTCAGCCCCATACAGGTGTTGCATTCAAAGATAGTGTGAGAGACAAGTATTCCAAAGATGGAGGTTTGGGAAATGCCTTTGGCTATCAATCTTGTGTGGAAAGAGAAATAGACGAAAATTAGAAAATACTTGAATTTATATGCAATGGAAAAATGACTTGGCTAACTGTTCATGTGTACTTGGAGTTAAAAAGAATGGACAATCAGCAGTCTGGGGTTGAAGCAATGTGGCTACACAAACAGATGTGGCCACAAAGAATGAAGATCCTTTCATACTGCACCATCAACAAAAGGCATCCACCGTAGACATTTGATCTCTAGGTTCTGTCATCAGGCATTCTGTCATTGAAAAGTAGAATACCTGGATTCAAGAATCTAAGGGTAAAAGTAGAAGTAGACCTGCTTAACATCACTTTTATTTGAGGAATTTGTACTTCTAGTCCCTGCAAGTCTAAGCAGTAAAAAAGTAGCCATGGTGAAAAAATAAATAAATAGATAAATAAAAATAAATAAAAATTGAAAAAAAGTAGCCATGGTGACATAGATAGAGGTTTTGTAGAAGCCAAATAAAATAGCCTTCCATTTATCAAAGCTAATATAGCTACTGCTGCTGCCAAATGTTCAATCTGCTGGCGACAGAGACCAATATTGAGTTCCTCACATAGCAGCATTCCTCAAGGAGACCAATCAGTGACTTGATGGCAAGTTAACTACAATGGACCCATTTCTCTCTGGAAATTGCAACAGGAAATTTTGATAAGAATAGACACATATTCTTGAGGTCAACTTCTGGTCCAAAAAATTCTAACATATTGCTGCTCACAGAATTTTTGACCCACAGGCATAAGAGCTAACTTAAGATAAACGTGCTTACAATGTGGAAGTAGGTATAAGATCATGGGGCCAGATTTATATACTGAATGACTCAGAAGTCACAGACCTAATAGAATGATGTTCACAGGAAATAACTTATGATGCTGGGGCATTAGTTTTCTAGGACTCAGTGTACAGGTTATGAAAAAAAAAAAGAAAGAAACTCTTATATCGCACAGTATCCCTAGCAGGTAGAATACCTGGATGCAAGAATTCAAGTTTGGAAGCAAAGTGGATTCTGCAAATCTGTGTTGCATAAGTTTAGAAGCCTTGGATGCCAAAGGAGGATACAATGAGTTCCTTTAACTAAAGTTTCATTTTTCTCATGCACACCAGATTAGCAGACAAGAAAAGGAGTCACTGACTCAGCTAGGTAATTGACCCTAATCAACAGGAGTAATTAGGGCTGCCATTACACAATGGAATTCTATATTGGTTATTCTCTTGCCCAATTTTGATAGTAAATACTAAAGTGCAGCAAACACATCCTGCAAAGAGCATAACGGCCAGGGGTTCACATTCCTCTGGGATGAAGTCCTGTTTCCTAGCACCAGCCAAACCTCTGAGACTATAGAAGTGCTGAGGGTCAGGGGAGTATAGAATGGAGAAGAGTTGTAGGGCAATGAATATTAGTTGTGGTCCCAAGAACAGCTGCAGAAGCAGGTTGTAGCAAATCCCACTAAAATTCTCTTATCCATTTTCCCAAGGGAAAAAAATCCACTGGAATCCATTGGAAGGAGCTGCTCTTACTTATATAAAAACATGTATAAGAAAGAATTCAAGTGGTGGACTTGAGTCCTCTGCTGATGTCCCTTCATGAGGAAGGATTTATCTGCCTAGTTGCTAGAAGTGCTGCCAGAAAAAGGGCTCAGCTGTCAGCCCTTTTTGCATTACCTTGGCAAAAGAGAGTCACACCATGAAAGGTCATGTTCCTTCTCAGGGCAGCCCACATTTGATGACTGTTTGACACAGGTTAAAAAGACCCTGCACCTTAGCCTCAATTAGAAATAACTCCGAAGGGTCAATCCAACTTCTGACCCATTGAATTACCTGAAGGGTCATCCCAGCTTCTGACCCCTTGAATTACCTGAAGCCACCTTTGAGATTGTATTACAGTCGGACTTCTCCCCTTGTCCAATTCTGCTTCCTTGACTTTCATTCTTCCACAGCTGTTGATCGCAAGAGAACTCCCCAATAAACTTCCTGTATACTAATCCTTTTTTCAAACTGTCTTCTATGGGACCAACTAACCAATGTTACATAGTAAAATGGGCAAATTCTTTTCAAAATGCCATGTAGTGAATGTGAGCTGTCTTATTTTTATGGAATGAAGAAGTTTATTAAATCAAATTACTTTGAGAAGTTTAATATTCTTGATTTGCATATTTAAAAATACCATTATGGCAGTATTTTTACCATGTATTAGTCCTGTCTGTTCTACCTCAAATGAGAATTTAAATTATCATCATTTTGCAATTATCATTATCATCACAAAACAAAGCACATTTGATTTTTCTCTCTTTTGCCTAAAGATTCAATTCCTTGTCTGTTCTATTAATGTTCTCTAAGAATTTAGAGCACTGATGCTCTGTAAAAGCTTCAGCATAAGCCTTCGTAATAGTATCAAAATTTCGATTGGGAATCTTATGGAAGCTGACCTTGCAGATGACTCTGTGAAAGGAAAGGTAGCAATAAATACAAATCCAGAAAGAACAGAGGTTCTCACTCTAACAAATACTTGATATTTAATAAAGGTTCAAAGTCTTGCTATTTTGTTGTTTGTTTTTTAACCAAAACAAATGTTTTCCATGTTTGAAATCTATATTGTCAAATCCAGGAGTAAAATAACAAAAGAAAGATAAGTAGTCATCTGAGATAGCTTAATTTAATTTGAGTAAACCTTGTACTTGCTTAGTACATGATGTGTATTTTGATAATCATATTGGAATGCTTCATTGATTATACAGTGTACTTTGATCATGGTTTGAATTGTAATTTTATAGCTGGTGATGTCAGTTGTCAAAGAATCTTGGACTGCTGATTTTACTCTGTGTTGTATTGAATTGATTTGATTGATTCCATTTTACTCTGTGGATTTCTGATTCATTGCCGCTTTTTCTCTCAGTAGCAATGAAACAGAACAATTTCCAAATCACTGAATTGCTGTACTTAAAAATTTAATATCAGTTTTTCCCATAAGATTTGTGGCAAAATGTAAAGGGCCTCATCATGGGAAATAAAGCACATGGATCTGAAACTGTCACGATCATAGAGAAAAGAATAATCTCATAAGTAGGAGAAATAAGACAAGGTTGGTTTACTTTTCTAGCTACTGAAACAAATACCATACAATGGGTTAGCTTAAAGAATAGGAATTTATTGGTTAAGGTTTTGAGGCTAGTAGAAGTCCAAAACTGAGGCAGCAGCAAGGCGATACTTTCTTCCAGAAAACTGGCATTCTGGGACTGGCTGCCAGCGATTCTTGGTCCTTGACTCTTCTGTTACACGACAATGTACAGGACGACGTCTTCTTCCTTCTCTTCCAGGTTCACTTAACTTCCAACTTCTTGCTGATCCCCATGATTTCTCTCTCCATCTGACTTCACTCTGTCTACAAAGGATTCTGCTAATCTGGCTTAAATTGGGCCAACCTGATATAATTGGGCCATACCTTAATTAAGGTAATATACTGAAGAGATATGATCTCCAGTGGGTCCACACTCACCAGAATGTAGACCAAGAGCACAGTTCACTTGGGTACACAATTCAAACCATATCAGAGGACCATGATGAGGAAAACACAGAAATCTGAGTTCAGCTCCTTCTAGATGAATTTTAGACTAAAATTACGTCTTTCACTATCACCCTCAGTATTTTATTGAGATATCTTTCTTTCAAGCCAGATCTTGTTCTGCTTTAGGATTTGCTTAATAGTTCCTTTGACATTTTCTTTAATCCACACTTAAAATTTCCTAAACAAATGAACAGGCTTGCTTGACTTCACTAGATCTCAAGATATTTTCACCTCAGTCTTGCTTATTTACTCAGCCACTCACTCATTTTCCAAATCAACATTATGCAAGAACATTCATTTTCTTTTACCCTTATTTGAGAAGCATTATTGAGATAATATACTTTCCTTTCCACATTGCAGAAACTCATCAGGCCTAAAACACCCCAGGTATTCATTACCTAACACCATTATGATTACAACTACTTAGTTGGTCCTTTAGATTCAAATATATTACCTTGCCCAATACTTCCAGAATCCTCTGTTAGATTAATTATTCTACACCAGTGATAACAACGAAACCAGTTTGATAACATCCTTTACATTTTTAAAAGACTTAATAACTTCCTGATGAATTCATAAGATTAAACTCATTAAATCCAATTCAGATTTATCTTTTCAACTTTATGTTATTATTCTATATATTAATTTTAGGAAGTATTTACTTTTTGCTAACATTAAAATTGTTTTGGGATTTGCAACTAATAATCTTTTCGAGCTGGTCCCCAATTAGGGATTATCAGTTACCTGCCAAGCATTTATACAGAGCCTCAGAGGTCAAACCACTTGCTCAAATTGACCCAACTTGCAGAATAAGGAAAAGACTTAGTTTTCTAAAGTCATTACTCTCTCTCTCTCTTTTTTAATCACAGCCTCTTAACTCCATCTGCTTAACATCTTAATACACCTTACCCTTTCTTACACCCTTGGTTTGGTTCATTCTCTTCCCCATAGCTATACTTTGTTTTCAATGAATAAAAATCCAATTTTTAAGATATAGATAAAGTTGTATGTCTAAGATAAAGTTTTCTTGGTAATCACAGTAGAAGTGATCTCTCTGTCCTCCAAGTGCTTACAGGATTCATAGCTGCAAAATGGATTCTGTTGGTTTTTGGTTTATTTATTCATTTAAAATTAAAGTGCAGGGCAGGAAATGGTGGCTCAGTGGCAGAGTTCTGGCCTACAATGCTGGAGACCTGGGTTCGATTCCTGGAGCCTGCCCATGCAAAAGAAAAAACATTAAGTGCAATTTGTGCCAGACATTGTGTTAGTATTTAATGAGTGAAATATTGTCCTGTTCTAGAAATATTTAAAGCTACATCCCAACTGGTCCTTATTATGCATTAACTTTCATTTCACTCTTTTTCTGTACATATGTGTCACCAGCCCAATTAGACTGTAGATTCCTTAAGTCAGGGACTGCCATTTCTTACATCTAGTACTCAGCAAAGCTTTGCATACTTAATATGATATCTGCTGACTGCATTTTATAAAAAAGATTAATGTTGGAAAAATATGCCTGGGCTTTGCAGTAGTTATTTTTTATTTTTATAAAAAAAACCGCATATCCATGATAGTTAGTTATATATATATATATATGTTTTCAAAATTTGCTCTCAAGAGGGCAGGCCATGGTGGTTCAAAAGACAGAGTTCTTGCCTTCCATGCCAGAGACCCAGTTTTGATTCCGGGTGCTTGCCTATGCAAAAAAACATAAAATAAAAACTTTGCTCACAAGGTTGTTGCTCAAAACAACTTCAATAAGTAAGTAGAGAAGGCATTGTTATCTTGCTGTTTAACAACAACAATAAAAACCTTATTCATATTACTTCAATTTTCAAAAAGTGTAATTATTCCTGAAGTATTAATAATCTAACCTGATTAATTCTGGTTCATATCTATCTTTTCATTTTAATGCCATAATTCTATTTGTTTAATTTTAGAAGGTATTTGTTTTTGCCAATATTTGCTAATGATTAAAAAAATACGATTCACAGTTGTTAAGAAATGAGATCATTAAGACTATAGCAGACCAGCTGGACTTGTAATCTAAATTTAGTACATGGATATAATTCCTCTGATCAGCCAAACTGACTGATATAGCCCATTCTTGACACTTACATAACTGTCAGACTTTGTTCAAAGTTACTTATACATGCTAACACATTTAATACTTTTAATAGCCCTACAAAGCAGGGTTTTTATTTTCTTCATTTTTCAGATGAGGAAACTGAGATACAGATAAACTACACTGTCTAGGGTCTCACAGCTCCTGAGTAATAGATAAAGGAGTCAAAACCAGGCATCTGTAAGTCAGCAGACATGGTCTTCACTATATTAAGCCAACCCTTCTATTCCTCACGCTAAGCAAAAAAAAAAATAAGAAACAAGTGATGAGAAATAGAGCCACTCACAAAATGCACACATGTACAACCTATCAGGGAAAACACACTGTAAGGTAATGGGAGATATTTTTTTTTAAAATGTAAGCCTGAACTTCATTCTGTTTTTCTTGCATATAGAGGTTCATAAAGAACAAATACAGTGGATATGAGAGAAAGATTTTGTGGTAATTGTGAAACACACTAAGGAGTTCCTGGAAGAATAAAGTGCAAATGCAAAGGTCCAGCAGAAAGAGAAGCTCAGGGGTTTGAAGGAGTAGTAGATAGCCGGGGTTGCTGGGACAGAGTGAGTGAGGTGAGAGTACAGGATATGAGAGAAAACAGATGATAAGGTCGGATTCTGTAAGGCCTTATAGATCATTATTAGGATTTTGGCTTTTAATTAATGTGCTAAAAAGCAATGAAGAGAGGAATGACAAAATTCAGACTTATTTTCTAATAGGAATATTGGGTGTTATATTAAAATAGACTGAAGGGCAAGGACAGAAGGGTAAGGCTGGTAACGTGAATGTTTCATAGCGCAAACAAGAGAAGACTGTTTAATAGATTGGAGTACCAACTATAGAGGTAATGAGATATACCAAGCAAGAATTAGTGAAGCATTTGGTATGGTGTAAGGGAAAAAATAGGAATCAAGGGTGACTCCAAGTTATTTTGGATTAGGCAATTTTCAAGAAAAAGCAAGCATGAACTGAGATCAGAAAGGCTGAATTAGGAGAAGGATTTCAGGTAAGAAGTTTAAAGAACAAGTATGTTAAGTTTACATGCTTGTTCTTTCACACATGTATATAGGACTGTCTGGGAATTCAGGAGGAAAATTTTTCATAGAGTTATCAATATTACTGTAGTTGGCCTATAGAGAGTATGCAATGAGCAATGTTTAGAGGTTGGGGAGAAGAAAAAGAAACATTAAATGACAAAAGAGAAAAACAGCTATCGAGATATAAAGGGCTAAAGATTGCACTGTGTTTGAAAAATCAAATGGTGTGATGTCATCAAAATGGCAATGTAAGACATCCCCTGGAAAATTCTCCCCTCAGAAGCAACTAATAAAAGGACACATACCACCTCCTTGGAACTCTGGTGGATGATAGAAACTGGAGAAGGAAGCCAGAAATGCTGAAGCAAAGAAAAAGGAAAATAATCACCAAAATCAGGAAGGAGATTTTCTTCCTGGATCCCTCCCTCTCATTTCATTCCATGCAATTTAGGAGCTGCACAGAGACAGCATGGCCTAGGTCCCACCGATCACAGATGCAAACTATAGGGCCAGTCTCAGCAGCAAGTTAAATGCATATCCAAGCACAGGAACCCAAGTCCATAGATAGGGTACAACCAAAGTGGCTGAGGATTGAGTGCCACACGCAAAAGGGCCCAGGGGGAAACAAAAAAAGAGAGACCATGGCAGAACTGTTGGCAAAAGGTGTACACACTCAACCTAGTCACCTTTTGCTGGAGCACCTAAATGTAAACAGATCTGTCTGGACTGACCCACTTTACTGGATTAACTCCAACTGGTTCCCCAGGGTGGAATACACTATCAGAGAAGAAACCAGAGGCAGAAAAACCTAACAGAATAAAAAAGGGAAAGGGAAAGGAAAAGGGATGAACTGTTATATGACAAGATGGATCCCAGGGGAAAAAAAAAAAACAGTAGAAGGAAAAGACACAGCAATAATTGAGAGAGAGAGAAAATAAACAAAACACAGGAACTGAGAAGAAAATTCTACACACACACCCACAAAACAAACAGAATAGATCATTTCCAAGGGGAGGAAGAGAGAAAAGGAAGTTTCTATTGAAGGTGGAGCAATTGCACAAAAAAGTACAATCCTAAAGTGTGCCAAATCTTCAGGTCAAGAATCAGGTGAAGAAGGGCTGAGAAAATCTGAGCTATTAAACAGGGTACTCTAAAGGTCTAGGATAAGTTGTACCAACTGTGAAAGAAGATCCTTAATGCAAAGCCAATCAAAAATAAAACTCTAGGCAAGAGGGAGAAACTGACCTTCAGCATAAACGCATCAAAATAATAAAATGTGCAGACAATAGCAAAAAATTACAAGCCAAAGTAAGAAACAGGAAGGCTCAGTGACTGAGTCAAGGGGACAAATTAAAACTTTAAAGAAGATGCAGAATTTGAAACAACTAGTCAATTGCAAGCCAATCACCTAAATTTGTTAAAGGAGATGAAAGAAAATATTTATATAGAGCTAAGGGACATTAAGAAGACAATGTGTGGACATAAAGAAGAACCAGAAAATTTGAAAAGAAATACAATGGGACTTTCAAGAAGATGGCTGAATAGAGTAGTTCAGGATGGCCTCTTGGGAGTTCCTTACGGTGAACTGACTGAGGAAGAGAAAACTCGGGCCTGGTTTACAGATGGTTCAGCACGATATGCAGGTACCACCTGAAAGGGGACAGCTTCAGCACTACAACCCCTTTCTGGGGTGTCCTTGAAGGACAGTGGTGAGGGGAAATCCTCCCAGTGGGCAGAACTTCGAGCAGTGCACCTGGTTGCTCATTTTGCTTAGAAGGAAAACTGTCCAGAGGTGCATTTATATACTGAACATGGGCTTTTGCTAATGGTTTGGCTGTATGGTCAGGGACTTAGAAAGACCATAATTGGAAAATTGGTGACAAAGAGGTCTGTGGAAGAAGTATGTGGATAGACCTTTCTGAGTGGGCTAAAAACATGAACATATTTGTGTTCCATGTGAATGCACACCAGAGGATGACTTCAGCAAAGGAAGGTTTTAATTATTAAGTGGATACGATGATCCATTCTGTCAATACCAGTCAGCCTCTTTCCCCAGCAACTCCTGTCATTGCCCAATGGGCTCATGAACAAAGTGGTCATGGTGGTGGGGATGGAAGTTATGCATGGGCTCAGAAATGTGGACTTCCACTCATCAAGGCTGACCTGGCTAAAAACACTGCTGAGTGCCCAGTCTGCCAAGAGCAGAGACCTACACTCAGCTCCCGATATGGCACCATTTCCCGAGGTGAAAAGCTAGCTACATGGTGGCAGGTTGATTACATTGGACCACTCCCTTCATGGAAGGGGCAGTGATTTGTTCTAACTGGAATAGACACATACTCTGGATATGGGTTTGCTTTCCCGGCAGATAATGCTTCTGCCAAAACTGCCATACATGGGCTCACAGAATGCCTTATCCATCATCATGGTATTCCACATAGCATTGCTTCTGATCAAGGGACACACTTCACAGCAAATGAAGTGTGGGAATGGGCACATGCTCATGGAATTCTCTGGTCTTACCATGTTCCCCATCATCCAGAGGCAGCTGGATTGATAGAACAGTGCAATGGCCTTTTGAAAACTCAATTGCATTGTCAACTAGGTGGCAATACCTTGAAAGGCTGAGGTAATCTTCTCCAGGAAGCTGTATATGCTCTGAATCAGCATCCACTGTATGGTGCTGTTTCTCCCCTAGCCAGGATCCATGGGTCCAGGAACCAAGGGGTGGAAATGGGACTGGTACCACTCACTATTACTCCTGGTGATCCACTAGGAAAAATTTTGCTTCCTGTCCCTGCCACCCTGAGCTCTGCTGGTCTACAGGTTTTAGTTCCAAAACGGGGAGTGCTTCCTCCAGGAGAAACAGCAATGATTCCATTGAACTGGAATCTAAAACTGCCAGCTGTTCACTTTGGGCTACTTATGCCCCTGGATCAACAAGCCAAAAAGGGGATTGCATTACTGGCTGGGGTGATTGACCCTGACTATCAGGGGGAATTAGGACTGCAACTACATAATGGGGGTAAAGAAGAGTTTTCTTGGAATATAGGAGATCCCCTAGGGTGTCTTTTAGTGCTGCCATGCCCTGTGATTAAAATCAATGGAAAACTGCAACAACCCAATCCAGGCAGGACTACAAATAGCTCTGAAACTCCAGGAATGAAGGTGTGGGTCACCCCACCAGGCAAAGAACCATGGCCAGCTGCAGTGCTTGCTGAGGGTGAAGGGAACATGGGATGGGTAGGGGAAGAAGGTAGTGATAGATACGAATTTCAACCATGTGATCGGTTATAGAAACAATTCAACCATGTGATCGGTTATAGAAACAAGGACTGTAATGCTGTTTTGTTCATGTTATACTATTTAAGTTGTAAGATATCAAATTTAAGAATGAATATTACCCATGGATTTGCACCCTATTCTGGAGAGATTTAACGTGTTTCCAGTTATATGCAGGGCAGTCGAGTATCATTAGGTGAAAGAAAAAATGTGTGTTTTATTGTTTTTTATTTAGAAATTAGGTATGGTTTAAGTTGGCATGTATAGCTGCTAAGTTGACAGGGGGTGGACTGTCATGTGTCAGCTTGTGTGTCAATTTGGCCAGGTGGTGGTACCCTTTTCTCTGGTTGGGCAAGTGATGACCTGTCTGTTGCAATGAGGACATTTCATAGAATTAAATCATGATCATGTCAGCTACATCCACAGCCGATTCTGTTTGTAATCAGTCAAAAGGGAGTGTCTTCTGCAATGAATGATGCTTAATCTAATCACTGGAAGCCTTTTAAGGAGGATTCAGAAGAGACAGGCTCTCTTCCTGCTTTGGCTGGTGAGCTTCTCCTGTGGAGTTCGTTCAGACCCTCCATCAGAATCGTCAGCTTCACAACCTGCCCTGTGAATTTTAGACTCTGCATTCTCGTGGTCATGTGAGCACTTTTATAAATTTTATATTTGCAAATGTTCCTTGTTGATTCTGTTTCTCTAGAGAACCCTAACTAATACACCCCCACCCAGACTGGTGCACCTATGCAGCTACACACTCACTGGCCACTGGGAACCCACATTCACAATCATCAGTATAACATCCCCAACCTGTGCCTATACCTGACCTGGAATGAATCACCGCACCATTGTGCCCCACCCGGTACCCTGCTCCTTCCTGCCCATCCATCCTGCAAACAAAAGACCTTACCCTACTGAAAGATATCAACTCCTAAAGTAAATCAATCAAGATATTTACAGGTGATGAAAACAACAGAAGATCACTGAGTATATCACAATGCAGACAGATATAGTCCTGCCTAATGACCAAATTAAAACACCAGAAGAGACACAGACACTGGAAAAACTAATCAAAGTGATTCATACAACTCCACTTAATAAAATAAGTGGGATGGCAAATGACATAAAGGAGATCAAGAAGACAACAGAAGAGCATAAAGTGGAATTTGAAAGAATAAATTAAAAAAATAGCAGATATCACAGAGATTAAAGACTCTGCTGACCAAATAAAAACACACTAGAGGCAAACAGCACCAGATCTGAAGAGACAGAAAAAAGGATATAAGCAATATAGAGGACTAGATAACTAACTTTGAAGATTCAAAACAGCAAATGGCAAAAAAGATGGAAAAATTTGAATTGAATTTCAGAGAAATGATAGAGAAAACAAAGCACACAAATATAAGAATCATTGGTGTTATATAGAAGGAGAAGAGAGAAGTAAAAGGCTAGGAAGAGTAGGTGAAGATATAATGGGGGAAACTTCCCAATCCTTATAAAGGACATAAATATAAAAGTCGAAGAAGCCCAGTGAACTCCAAACAGAATAAATCCAAACAGGCCTTCCCCAAGACACATACCAATCAGTCTGTCAAATGTTGAAGAAGCAGAAAATTCTGAAAGTGGCAAGACAAAAACAATCTACTACATACAAAGGAAACCACAGAAGACTGAGTTCAGACTACTCAACTAGGACCCTGGAGGTGAGAAGGCAGTGGTATGTTATATTCAAGATCCTGAAAGAGAAAGACTTCTCACCAAGAATTCTGTACCCAGTCAAATTGTCTTTCAAAACTGAGGGAGAGATTAAAATTTTCACAGACAAACAAGTCCAGAAAGAATTTGTGAACAGGAGATCGGCCCTGTAAGAAATACTAAAAGGAGTTCTGGCAGCTGAAAAAAAAAAAAGACAGGAGATGGAAGTCTGGAGGAGGGCACAGGATTGAAGAGTAACACTAAGGGTAGCTTAAAGGGTAAAAAAAGAAAGAAGGAAAAGAATATGTAGATATGACAAATAAAAAAAGATAAGATGGTGGATTCAAGAGATGCCTTTTCAGTAATAACTTTGAATGTCAATGGACTAAATTTACCAATTAAAAGATACAGATTGGCAGAATGGATTAACAAACATAATCTATGTATATGCTATTTACAAGAGACTCATCTTAGACCCAAAGATACAAATAGATTGAAAGTGAAAGGATGGGAAAAGATTTTCCATGCAAGTTGTAACCAAAAGAAAGCATAAGTAGCTATACTAATATTGGACAAAATAGACTTCAAATGTAAAGACATCATAAGAGACAAAGAAGGACACTATGTACTAATTAAAAGGTCAATTCACCAAGAAGATATAACAATCATAAATGTTTATGCTCTCAATCAAGGAGCTCTAAAGTACATGAGACAGACATTGGCAAAACTGAAGGGAGCTGTAGATGTTTCAACAGTAACAGTAGGAGACTTCAGTACACCACTCTCCTCTACAGATAGAACAACCAGACAGAAAATTAACAAGGAAATAGAGAAGTTAAATAACTTGATAAATGAATTAGACCTAACAGACATATAACAGTATTACATATAGGTCAGTGCACTCCCAAACACCAGGATATACATTCTTCTCTATGTTCATGGAACATTCTCCAGGATAGTTTATATGCTGGGGCACAAAACAGATTTTTATAAATTTAAAAACATTCAAATTATTGAAAGCACTTCCTCTGATCACAGTGAGATGAAGCTGGATCTCAATAACCACCAAAGAACAAGAACATTCACAAATACATGGAGATTAAATAACACACTCCTAAAAACCCAGAGGGTCAAAGAAGAAATTGCTAGACAAATCAGTGGCTATCTGGAGATGAAGGAAAATGAGTATACAACTTATCAGAACTTACAGGATGTGCAAAGGTTGTGCTGAGAGTGAAATTTATTGCCCTAAATGCCTATATTAAAAATAAGAAAGAGCAAAATTGAAGACTTAACAGCACCCCTGGAGAAATTTGGGAAAGAACAGTAAACTAATCCCAAAGCAAATAGAAGAAAGGAAATAACAAAGATTAAAACAGAGATAAATGAATGGGAGAACAATAGAAAGAATCAATAAAACCAAAAGTTGACCCAGCCTCTCCACACCATCAGATAGTTCCATCTCCCTACCCCATACTTGTGACAGACACTTCCAATACAAAAAGTTTAGAATGGCCATAGCCTAAACATCCTTAAAGAGAGGGATGGAAAGATGAAAGGTGATGGTTGAGTTATACAGTTAAGATAGGATTTAACAAATGAATATTAATATTGAATCATTAAACTGATCTCCAGTATATTAGAGCAGCTAGAAGTAAAAACCTAAAAATATGGATTTGTAACCCATGTCAAACTCTGAAATACTGTCTATAACTAATTGTGGTGCTGTGTTTTGAAATTTATTGGGTTTTTTTGCATATATGTTATTTTTCCCAAAAGAAGAAGGAAAAGTTGATTATGATGATAAAAATATTTAAGCCTTCTAGCCTCTTATATTCTGGAGCAGGTAGAAGGAAAAATCTGAGTGGATCGTATTGTAGTGTAGCCCATGACAAACTTTAGATTCTTTCCTGTTACTACTTGTTGAAGAGTGCTTTGGAAACTACTGCTTTTTTACTTCTTTGCTTTGTATATATGTTATACCACACAATAAAAAAAGTTAAAAAAAAAAAAAAGAAAAAAGTGAGGCAATGGATTTGAAGGATGAAAGGCAAAATAATGGAAATGAAAACTACACGAGCAGGATACAATAACAAAATTTGATGAGGTATGCGGTAGTTAGGTTCAGTTGTTAGCTTGGCCAGGTGAAGGTATGTAGTTCTGCTGCTGTGGACATGAGCCAGTGGTATGTGAAACTCATCTATTGCTGATTATACCTGCAGTCAGCTAAGAGGCATGCCTGCTGTAATGAATGTGTTTGATTTAATTGGCTGGTGCTTAAATGAGAGAGCTCAATGTAGCACAGTCCAAGCAACTCAGCATACCTCATCTCAACACTCACAGCTCAACCCAGGCCTTTGGAGATGCAGAAAAGAATCACCCTGGGGAAAGTTGTTGGAACCCAGAGGCCTGGCAAGAAGGCCAGCAGAGATCACCCTGAGCCTTCTCACATTAAAAAGAACCTCAGATGAAAGTTAGCTGCATTTCCTCTGAAGAACTAAGGAAATAAATATCCTTTTATTAAAAGCCAATCCATCTCTGGTGTGTTGCATTCTGGCAGCTAGCAAACTAGAACAAGGTAGAAAAAAGAATCCATGAACAAGAACACAATCAAAACCATGAAGACAAAAGAATAGACAAAGAAAATAATAGAAACATTGAGCAGTATCTCAGGGGTTTGAGTGACAGCATTAAGTGCTTAAACATAAGCATCATTGGTGCTCCAGAGAGAGGAGAAGGGAAAGGGGGTAGAAAGAATGTTTGAGGAAATAAAGGCCAATATTTCCCAACTCTTATGAATGATGTAAATACGCATGTCCAAGGAGCACAATGTACTCCATGCAGAATAAACCCTCAAAGACCTATGCTCAGACATATAGTAATCAGAATGCCAAGGGCCAAAAACAAAGAATTCTTAGAGCAACAAAAGAAAACAATTCATCACATACAAGGGATCCTGTGCTGGTTTAAAAAGTTTTGTGTACCTTAGAAAAGCCATATTTTAACCCTAATCTCATTTTGTAAAGACAGCCATATCTTCTAAGCCCTATTTAGTACTGTATGTTGAAAGTCTTGATTAGGTTATTTCCATGGAAATGTGATTCACTCAAGAGTGGGTGTTAAGTTTGATTAGGTGGAGACATGTCTCCACCCATTCCAGGTGGGTCTTGGTTACTTTGCTGGAATCCTATAAAAGAGGAAATATTTTGGAGAAAGCTGGAGATTTGGAGAGAACAGAGCAGAACGACATAGCCATGAGAAGCAGAGAATCCACTAGCCAGAGACCTTTGGAGATGAAGAAGGTTATTGCCTCCCAGGGAGATTCGTGAAACAGGAAGCCAGGAGAGAAAACTAGCAGATGATGCCATGTTCGCCACGCGGCTTTCCATGTGAGAGAGAAACCTTGACTGTGTTCGTCACGTGCCTTCTCACTTGAGAGAGAAACCCTGAACTTCATCAGTATTCTTCAGCCAAGGTATCATTCCTTGGATGCCTTAAGTTGGACATTTCTACAGACTTTCTTTAAATGGGACAATTTCTCAGCCTTAGAACTATAAACTAGCAACTTGTTAAATTCCCCCTTTTAAAAGTCATTTCATTTCTGGTATATTGCATTCTGATAGCTAGCAAACTAGAACCGATCCTCAGTAAGGCTGTGGTGATTTCCCATCAGAATCTATGGAGCAGAGAAGGCAGTGGTATAATATACATAAGGCACTGAATGAGAACTCTGCCAGACAAAAATTCATTATCAGGCAAACCATCCTCCAAAATCGAGGAAAAGTTTAAAACATTCACAGATAAACATAAAGTGACAGAGTTCATAAAAAAAAAAAACCTACTCTGCAAGAATGACTAATGGGAGCTCTGCAGGTTGACAGGAAAAGAGAGGAGAGAGTGGCTTGGAATAGTCTGAAGAAATGAAGGTCTTCATTAAAGATAATAGGGTAAATGCTAAATCCAATTGCACAGTATCCTCAATATACAAATCTACTATTATTATATCTAAATAGTAGATATAAATCTACTATTCAATCAGAATACAACTGAGCAGGAAAATGTCATATTTCCAGATAATCGATATGTAAATTATAAAGTGATAATGTGAGACATAGCAACATAAGCAGAGGAAAAAGAAAGATATATTAGCAGAGAATGTATATGTTATTGAAACTTTAATTGGTATCTTTTCAAACAGTAGGTTATGGATATTGACAGTATAAAACAAATCCCAGGATAATCACAAATATAGTATTTTTTAAATATACAGAAAAAAGAAGTGAGAAGGGGATCAGTCAGAAACATCACAAAAGGTCAACTATACAGAAAAGGAGGTTGCAATAAAGGAAAAGGGAGAAAGAACAGATATGTCATATGAAAGCCAAACGACAAAATGGCTTAAGTTTATATTGCCTTCACAGAAATAACACTGAATGTTAATAGAATAACTATTCAATAAAAAGACAAAGATTGTCAGAATGGATTTAAAAACATGGTCCAATTATTTGTTGTTTACAAGAGACTCAACTTAGATCTAAAGACAGAAATAGTTTGAAAGTGAAAGGATAGAATAAGATTTTCCTTGCAAATAGTAACCAAAAGAGAGCTGAAGTAGATAAAGTAATATAGAAAAAAAATGGATTTTATGTCTAAAGCAGTTAAAAGATACAAAGCAGAACACTATATATTAATAAAAGGGTCAATACACTAAGAAAAAATAGCAGTCACAAATGCTGATACACCTAACCAGGTGCCTCCAAATAAAGGCAAACACTGGCAAAACTGAAGGGATAAATCGCCAACAGTACAATATTATTTGGAGACATTCATATACCATTTTCTCAATATTAGAACATCTAGACAGAAAATCAATAAGAAAACAGAGAACTAGAACTATATGATAAATGAACTAGACCAAACAGACAGAACATTGCCTCCCAAAACAGCAGGATATACATTTTTCTCAATTTTGCATGGATTGTTCTGCAGTATAGACCACATGTTGGGTCACAAAACATGTTTCAATAAATTGAAAAAGATTGAAATTACACAAAGCATCTTCTGTGACCATAATGAAATGAAGCTTAAAATCAATGACAGGCAGAAAAGTGAAAAATATGCAAATATATGGAAGTTAGACAAGACACTTTAAAACAATCAGTGGCTCAAAGAAGAAATTGCAAGGTACAGCTGTAAATATCTTGGGAAGAATGAAAATGAGAACACAACATACTAAAACTTATGGGAAGCAGTGAAGGCAGTGCTCAGGGGAAATTTATACCTTGAATACTTACATTAAAAAAGGAGGAGGAGTTCAGTAAATAATAATGCATCAATATGGACAAATGAACCATACCAATGTAAGATATTAATAATAGGTGAGGGTGGGCCACGGTGGCTCAGCAGGCAAGAATGCTTGCCTGCCATGCCAGAAGACCCGGGTTTGATTCCCGGTGCCTGCCCATGTAAAAAAATAAAATAAGATAAAATAAAATAATAGGTGAAACTGAATGTGGGGTATTTGGGGACTCTCTGTACTATCTTTGCAACTTTTCTGTAAATCTAAAACTATTCTAAAATGAAAAGTTTATTTTAAAAATGAGTGAATTTAATAGGATATAATTTTAATAATTTATAGAAGATTGCCAACCCTTGATAACCTAGGAGAAATTTCTCTCAGCATTCAGGGACAGAAAGAGTTCTGCTTCAACTAAGCCACTGTCAGGTTCATATCTGTTTATTCAGCTCATCTAGATTTTGATCCATCTTTGTTTTGGCCATTAGGAAGCATGAAAACAAATCTTCATCCCCTAATTATTAGTACTTAACTGTTAGATTTTTCTTATTCTACTAATATTTTCACTCCACTCTGATTTCATTATTTTTTGTCAGTATGTTTATCTTATCATACTACCAGTCACCTCAAATCTCTTTAGAAAGAGGCTTTATGTTTATGAATATGCTTAAGTCTGATTATTAAATTTTGCTGTTTAAATTTCTGGCTTCCCATTTCTCATGTTACCAAATTTTTTGACAGTCATCCACTCAACAGCCAAGATGTAGAAAATTATTAAAACATTCAGCTTTAATTCTTGCACTTGCAAAATGGAACAAACACAAGAATTAACATATATTAATATGCCTAGTACAGGTAAGGAAAAAGCTCAATAGATGTCTAACACTATTATTATCACTAACAATAGCATTGTCATTAATGTAATGAAAATAATGGAGCTGAATTACAAATGAAACAGAGACCAGTAGGTGATTTTCTCAATGGCCCATATAAACAAGAGTAGCTACTGTATTCTAAAAGATTAGAATAATAACTAAAACAAGAACACAAATCACCAAGAAGGGAAGAAGAAGAAGAGTGAGAACAGGGAAAAAGAACAGAAGGAGGAGTGTCACAGCCAAAAACAGGTTTGAAAGCTTTCAGACATGGTGAAATCCAACCACCAGTTAGACTTGACTCCCATAGAACAACAAAAAGTCAAAGAAAAACAAAAACCCTCCTAGACTTTTTTGGCATCCATTTATCCAAAGCCTCCCAAACAAAGACATACAAGAGCCAAATTAACACCAAATCTGAACTGCTCCTTGGCCTAGAGGATGCCAAGTTCATGTTGTGTTGCCTCAAGTTTTCTTTGGAATTGACACATACAAATTCAGACCCTTATCTCCTCTATTCTAGAAGAGAAGACAGTGGGGATTTTCTATCAAAAGAACAATTTATTGACTAAGTACTATGTGCTACATCTTTTATCCACAGTACCTCTAACTCTCTGTGTTGCTGGGAAGGGCTTACACATGAGGAACTCAGGCCAGGAAGGTAAATAAGTTGCTCAAGATTCTCACAGACAGTACACACTGGAAACACAACTCAGATAAGTCTAATTAGAAGGTCTATGCCAGAAACTTTACATGGACTCTGCCAAAACTGATTGAAAAAGAAAGTGAAATAGGATAGCAAATTCCTTTAAAACTTTTTCAGCATGGTGTTGGGAATTTTCTATCTGCTACCTAACTCACTTAATCCATACAACAACCTCATGGAGTAAGCATTGTCATCTCCATTTGAAAATTGAAAAAAACTATAAATGGTGACTTGTTTCACCCTGATCATACAGGTTGAGCAAAAGAAGAGGAAAAATTGATAAATTAAGGAAATACCTGGGAGAAAGATAAATGTAAGATATAGGTGTCCCAGGAAGAGGACATTCATCTATGCAAGAGAAACTGGATGCTCTGGTGTCCAAGGTCCTCAGGCTGCACTCTACAAGAGAGAAATGGTAAAGGAAGAAAATAGCTGAGGCCTCTGAAGGTGCTTGCAAGTGTGTGTGTGTGGGAGAAGAGATTGTAAATTTGTCCTAAAGAAAACAGAATGAGTCATGAGCATCTCAACCCATAATAAATGGCTGTGATTACTGGATAGCAAATAAATCATTTTTAGCATAAAAAAAAGGAAGAGCTAAATTAAAAATCCTAACTGCATACCTGGAGGAAATAGCAAAAGAATAGGAAACTACACCCACAGCAAGCAAAAGGAAAGAAATAACAAAGATAAGATTAGAGCAGAGTTAGAGAATTAAAAAAAAATAACAGAAGACTCTAACCAATCAAAAAGTTGGTTATTTGAAAAGATCAATAAAATGGAAAAACCTTTAGCTAACCTGACAAGGAAAGAAAGTGGGAAGAAGCAAATAAATAAAATTTAAAAATGAGAGGAGGGACACTACTTCTGACCCCACAGAAATAAAAAGAATCAAAAGAGGATTCTATGAACAATGCATGCCAGCAAATTAGACAACCTAGATGAAATGGACAAATTCATGAAGGCACACAACCAAGTATGCCAACCTGAAATTACACAAAGCATCTTCTGTGACCATAATGAAATGAAGCTTAAAATCAATGACAGGGAGAGAAGTGAAAAATATGCAAATATATGGAAGTTAAACAACACACTTTTAAGAAGAAATTACAAGGTGAAACAGATCTCAACAGACCAATTACAAGTAGAGATTAAATCAGTCATCAAAAACCTCCCCACTGGAAAAGCCTAGGACCGGATAGTTTCAGAGGCAATTCTGCCAAACGTCCCAAGAAGAATAATCACCAAACCTGCCCAAATTCTTCCAAAAGATTGAATGGGGGAGCACTACCTAAGTCATTCTATGAGGCCAATACCACCCTATTAACAGAGCCAGATAAACATACAACAAGAAAAGAAAATTACGCATCAATTTCTCTTATAAATGTAGATGAAAAATTCCCAACAAAAGACTTACAAATCAAATCCAACAGCACATTGAATTAATGGTCAAGTGGGTTTTAATCCAGGTATACAAGAGTGACTCAATATAGGAAAAAAATTAATGTGATATACTATATAAATAGAATAAAGGGGAAAATTCACCTAATCAGCTCAATTGACACAAAAAAGGCATTTTTCTAAATCCAGCATCCTTTCTTGATACAAACACTTATAATGGGAATAGAATGAAACTTCCTCAACATAGTAAAGTGCATATATGAAAAACTCACCCTATCATTGTAGTCAATGGTGAAAGGCAGAAAGCTTTCCCTCTAAGATCTGGATCAAGGCAAGGATACCCACTGTCATCACTGGTACTCAACATTTGTACTAGAAGTTCTACTCAGAACAGATAGCAAAGGAAAGGCAATAAAAGGCACCCAAACTGGATAATAAGAAGAAAAACTTTCACTACTTGTGGATAATACGATCCTATATATATAGACAATTCTGGAAATTCTACAACAGAACATCTAGAGCTAATAAACAAATTCAGCAAAGTGATAGGTTTCAAGATCAATATGTAAAAATCACTAGTGATTCTACAACAAGTAATGAGCAATCTTAGGTAGATATAAAGAAAAAAATACTTTTACAATTGCACCTAAAAGAAACAATTATCATGGAATAAATTTATCTAAGAGTGTAAAGGACATATATGTGGAAAACTACAAAACATTGTTAAAAAAACATCAAAGGAGGTCTAAATAAATGGAAAGGTATTTCATGTTTATGGACTGGAAGCCTAATACTTGTGGGACCTTAATCCCAATACCAAGAAATACACTGGCTAATAGATTCAGAATATGAGATAACAAACGAACCAAGAGCAAAATGAACCAGATGGTAAGAGTCTAAATGATGTTCCAGGAAGTCTTCTGTTTATGTTCCCGGGAGATATTTGGGAAGATTAAAGACAGAGAACACTGCCACATATTTCACTCTTCTGAGAAGGGTGCTCCCATTGTAGAGCAATTGCCCTGCTCATCTCCTTTCTGGGGGTGCCTTTTTCTGTCTCTCTCTCTCTCTTTCCCCTGGACGGCAGAGCAATGCCTGTGTCTGACTCATCTTAGCAACTTCTGAAATTGTTACCAAGTGCCTTTAACAGAGTTAGCTCTAAATAAACATTTTTAAAAGTGAACATAATCCTCCTTCATATATATATATCCAAATCAGATGGCTACTAGCAGGTGAGAAGTCACTGTTCATCTTTAGTGAAGAAGTTTCAACAATATAGTGATAATTGTGTGCTGACTGGTGTAGTGGGGGTGGGGGGAGGTATTGGACAAGGCAACGTTGAAATGAATATATTTGTGCTAAATATTTACATATATTTTCCTTCAAAATATTTCTTGGCAAACTTGCATGAAATGGCTTAGGAACAGAAATTTCATCCTCATGATTTTCCACTGCAAATTATATTGTATAATTTGTAAACATCTACAGAAAATGGATCCAGTGATTTAACTGCTTACAATAATTAGTGTAATAAAAGGGAAGATATTTAAATATCAGTTACTTGAGTAACTAAGGGAATTTTCAGGATGAATAGACTTCAAAAGTTCACTGCTACAGACCTGCTGCTTAAGTTCTTGTAATATATCCAATTTATGAGTCATACTTCCAAAGACAAAGGGCTTCTTCAGACAGGTTAGGAGATTTTCTTTGAGAACTGTCTAAAGTGAGTGGTTTGTGAGTGTTGACAAAACAAATCGGCAAGCCATCACATTGACATGTAGACAAGGGCCAAGTTTGTCCAGATGTCTAATATGGCACAGATGAGCAGGCAACACATTTGGCTGTGGTTGTCTTGTAAACATAAGAGAAAGCAGTACCCAAAGCTAACTTTTAAAAGCAATAGCTTTCCAATTGGGGAAATGTACCAAGCTGGCTGACTGTCACAGCACTAACTGCCATCAGCACCCTGCTGCTCTACTGCTTGGCATCCAGAGAGTAGTGCAGCTCCTGTGCACACAGCAGAGCTGCAGCCAGGAACAGCTGTCAAAACCTGCAGCAACTCTCTGACTAGGTTCCATGACCTAGTTAAAGACCTGGAAGATTTTTTTCACTTTTACATTGTGAGGGTTGTTATGCCTTTTACATGTACAGTTTCAAATCTAGCAGATTAATTCCATGGTATATGGCACCATAGGAAACAGAGAAGGAGACAGAGAGAAAAAAAGAGAGAACAAGAGAAACAAGATGTGGCAGGCATCTGCTGGTCCTTTGCTCCTGGGTTGCATTGCTTTCAGCTTCAGATCTTAGTGCCTTTCTCTCTGAACTCCTCTGAGGACACCTCTCTGAGTTCACCATATCATGTAGCTGTACTCTTAGCATCTCTGGGGCATTTCTCTCTCTCTATCTGGGCTCTGTATAGGGGTCTCTCCAAAATGTCTCTTAGCATTTCTTTTCTGTAAATATCTTTGAGCTTTCTTAGCTTTTACTATCTTTTTATTCTCTCACAAAGGACTGCAGTAAAGAGGATTAAGACCCATGTTGAATTGGGTGGGTATCATCTCCATGGAAACAACCTAATCGAAAGGTCCTACCCACAACAGGACTGAATCCACAAGAATGGATCAAAAAACATGGCTTTTCTAGGGTACATAACAGTTTCAAACCACCACAGTATGTGTACAAAATTTACGTTATTTGTGCTAAGCTGCCAGAATGTGATATACCAGAAATGGAATTCCTTTTAAAGAGGGAATTTAATATGTTACAAGTTGCATTAGTTAGAGTTCTCTAGAGAAACAGAATTGATAGGAAATACTCATAAAAATAAAATTTATAGAAGTGTCTCACCTAACTGTGGGAACAAAATCTATAGGGCATGCTGGGGAGCTGACAACGGCGATGGAGGGTCTGGACAAACTCACAGGAAAGGCTCGCCGGCCAAAGCAGGAAGAGAGCCTGTCTCTTCTGAATCCTCCTTAAAAGGCTTCCAGTGATTAGATTAAAAATCACTCATTGCAGATACACTCCCCTTGGCTGATTTCAAATGGAAAGAGGTGTGGATGCAGCCAACGTGATCATGATTTAATTCTATGAAATGTCCTCATCGCAACAGACAGGCCAGCACTTGCCCAAACAGACAAACTGGCACCACCAGTTGGCCAAGTTAACACATGAACATAACAGTTCACCCCTTGTCAACTTGGCAGCTATACATACCACCTTAAACCATACCTGATTTCTAAATAAAAAACAATAAAACGCACATTTCTTTTCACCTAGCAATATTCAACTGTCCTGCATATAACCTGAAACACATTAAATCTTTCCAGAATAGGGTGCAAGCCCTTGGGTAATATTCATTCTTAAACTTGATATCTTACAACCTAAATAGTATAACACGAACAAAACAGCATTGTTTCTGTAACTGATCATGTGGTCATAGCTCATATTTATCACTACCTTCTTCCACTACCCATTCCATGTTCCCTTTACCCTCAGCAAGCACTTCAGCAGGCCGTGGTTCTTTGCCTGGTGGGGTGACCCGAACCTTCATTCCTGAAGTTTCAGAGCCATTGGTAGTCCTGCCTGGATTGGGTTGTTGCAATTTTCCATTGATTTTAATCACAGGGCATGGCAGTACTAAAAGATGCCCTAGGGAATTGCCTATATTCCAGGAAAATTCTTCTTTACCTTCACTGTGTAGTTGCAGTCCTGTTTCCACCTGAAAGTCAGGGTTAATCACCCCAGACAATAATGTAATTGCCTTCTTGGCTTGTTGATCCTGGGGCATGAGTTGCCTAAAGTGACCAGGTGGCAGTCTTAGATTCCAGTTCAATGGAATCATTGCTGTTTTCCTAGTGGAAGCACTCACCCCTTTAGAACTAAAACCTGTAGACCAGCAGAGCTCAGGGTCACAGAGCAGGAAGCAAAAATTTTCCTAGTAGATCACTGGGGGTAATAGTGAGTGGTGCCACTCCCATTTCCACCTCTTGGTTCCTGGACCCATGAATCTTTGCTATGGGAGAAAGATACCATACAGTGGATGCTGATTCAGAGCATGCACAGCTTCCTGGAGAACAGTACCCTGGCCCTTCAAGGTATTGTCATGTAGTTGGCACTGTAATTGAGTTTTCAAAAGCCATTCCACCATTCTATCAGTCCAGCTGCTTTTGGATAATGGGGAACGTGGTAAGACCAGAGGATTCCATGAGCATGTGCCCATTCCCACACTTTATTTGCTGTGGAGTGTGTTCCTTGATTAGAAGCAATGCTGTGTGAAATACCATGATGATGGATAAGGCATTCTGCAAGCCATGGATGGTAGTTTTGACAGAAGCATTGTGTGCAGGGAAAGCAAACTCATATCTAGAGTTTGTGTCTATTCCAGTTAGAACAAATCACTGCCCCTTCCATGAAGGGAGTGGTCCAATGTAATCAACCTGCCACCATGTAGCTGGCTGGTCACCTCGGAGAATGGTGCCATATAGGTGGTTAAGTGTGGGTCTCTGCTGCTGGCAGATTGGGCACTCAGCAGTGGCTGTAGCCAGGTCAGCCTTGGTGAGTGGAAGTCCACATTGCTGAGCCCATGCATAATCTCCATTCCTACTACCATGACCAATTTGTTCATGAGCTCATTGGGTAACGACAGGAGTAGCTGGGGAAAGAGGCTGACTGGTATTGACTGAACAGGTCATCTTATGCAGTTGATTATTTAAACCTTCCTCTGCTGAAGCCACCCTCTGGTGTACATTCACATGCAACACAAATATGTTCATCTTTTTAGCCCACTCAGAAAGGTCTACTCACATACCTCTTCCCCAGATCTCTTTGTCACTAGTTTTCCAATTAATGGTCTTTCCAAGTTCCTACCATCTAGCCAAACCATTAGCAATGGCCCATGAGTCAGTGTACAAACATACCTCTGGCCAGTTCTCCTTCCAAGAAAAATGGACATCCAGGTACAGTACTCGAAGTTCTGCCCACTGGGAGGAGTTCCCCTCACCACTTGAACAGTGTTCAAGGACACCCCATAAAGGGGTTGTAGTTCTGCAGCTGTCCCCTTTCAGGTGGTACCTGTGTATCATGCTGAACCACCTGTAAATTAGGCCTGAATTTTCTATCTCTCAGTCAATTCACTGTAAGGAACTCCCCAAGAGGCAAGAACTCTGGTCTCGGAAAGAGAAGATAATGTGGCAGGAGTAGAGACTATGGGTATTTGGGCCACTTCGTCATGTAACTTATTTATGCTTTCAGGACCTGCTCTGGCCCTATCTCGAATATACCATTTCCATTTTATGATACAGTGCTGCTGCACACACCCAAATTTATGGCTTGGTGGGTTAGACAATACCCAGCTCATGATAGGCAACTCAGGTCTCATGTTAAATTTGTGGCCCAAGGTTACATGTTCAGTCTCTACTAAGGCCCAGTAGCAGACCAAAAGTAGTTTAACAAAAGGAGAGTAGTTATCTGCAGCAGATGGTAAGGCTTTGCTCCAAAATCCTAAGGGTCTGCATTGTGATTTTCCTATAGGGGCCTGCCAAAGGCTCCAAACAAGATCTCTATGTGCCACTGACACTTCCATCACCAATGGATTTGCTGGGTCATATGGTTAAAGTGGCAGAGCAGCTTGTACAGCAGCCTGGACATGTCAGAGAGGTTCCTCTTCTTCAGGTTCCCACTCAAAATTACTAGTTTTTATGGTCACTCGATAAATGGGCTGGAGTAGCACATCCAAATGAGAAATATGTTGTCACCAAAATCCAAAGAGACCAACTAGGCATTGTGCCTCTTTTTTGGTCATAGGAGGGGTTAGATGCAGCAACTTATCCTTCACTTTAGAAAGGATATCTTGACATGCCCCACACCACTGGACACCTAGAAATTTCACTGATATGGAAGGCCCCTGTATTTTTTTGGTTTTATCTCCCATCCTCTGACACACACATACCTTACCAGTAAGTCTAGAATAGTTGCTACTTCTTGCTCACTAGGTCCAATCAACATGATATCATCAATATAATGGACCAGTGTGATGTCTTATGAGAGGGAGAAACCATTAAGTTCCCTGAGGACAAGATTATGACATAGGGCTGGAGAGTTGATAAATCCCTGAGGTAGGTCAGTGAAAGTATATTGCTGACCTTGCCAGCTGAAAGCAAACTGTTTCTGGTGGTCCTTGCTAACAGCAATTGAGAAAAAAGCATTTGTCTAGATCAATAGCTGCATTCCAGGTACCAGGGGATGTATTTTGCTCAAATACATCAAATCATTTGCTCAAGCAATGATACCACATCCAGAACAGCAGCTGCAATTGGTGTTACCACCTGGTTGAGTTTACAATAACCCACCGTCACCCTCCAGGACCCCATCTGTTTTTCTGGACAGGTCAAATAGGAGAGTTGAATGGGGATGTAGTGAGAATCACCACCCCTGTATCCTTCAAATCCTTAAGAGTGGTGGTAATCCTGCAATCCCTCCAGGAATCTTGTATTGCGTCTGATTTACTATGTAATAGGTAGGGGAAGTTCTAGTAGCTTCCACTTGGCCTTTCTCACCATAATAGCCCTCATTGCACAAGTTAGAGAGCCAATGTGGAGATTCTGCCAATTGCTTAGAATGTCTATTCCAATTATACATCCTGGAACTGGGGAAATAACTACAAAATAGGTCTGGGGCCCCACTGGACCTACTGTGAGATGGACCTGAGCCAAAACTCCATTGATCACCTGGCCCCATAGGCCCCTACTCTGCCTGGTGGACCAGAGTGACATCTTGGGTCCCCTGGAATTAATGTCACTTCCATGTCTAATAATCCTCAAAATATCTAAGCATTTCCTTTTCCCCAGTACACAGTTACCCTGGTAAAAGACCGTTGATCTCCTTGGGGAAGGCTTGGAGGAAGATTAACAGTATAAATCTGTGGCAGTTTAACAGGGTTCTCCTGCAAAGGGACCTGGCCTCCCCTTCATTCAAGGGCTCTGGGTCAGTAAACTGCCTCAAGTCTGGAAATTGATTAAGGGGCTGTGACTCTGTGTTTTTATAATTCAGGTTAGACTTCTGCTGTCTTGAATTTGAACTCTTTTGTTTATACAGCTCGAAAAAGAATTTAGTAGACTGCCCATCTATTGTATTTCTAGGTACCCCATGATTTACTAGCCAATGCCACAAATCTCTGAGTCATATTATTTTGATTCCTGCTTTGAGTTTGCTGTCTATTATGATAGCTATGTCTACCCTGTCTTTGGTGATTAAGTGCTGCCACCCTGCTTCTGCTAACTCAGGATCCCATCATCCCCGTTGTGTTTAAGGATTCCAGCTCAGTGACAGCAGTTCCCACAGTAATATGTGACCTGCAGAGAAGTGCAACTACAGAGCTCTTCAGGGATGATGGTGCTAGTCTCACAAATTTATTTCTCACTGTTCTGGTAAAATGTTCATCCTGTGAACATTCCTGGGGTGTAAGAGCAGGCTTTGCATGATAAATCCACTCTAACATTCCAATCTCTCTAAGCCTCTCGATCCCCTCATCTACATTATACCAGGACAGTTCTGGCATTTCAACCTCAGGTAATGTCGGCCACCTTTTAACGCATGTTTCAACCAATCATCCATACAAACTGCTAATGCCTTTTCTAACTCCTCAAGCTATAACATTGAATGCAGAATCTCTGCTTAGTTGGCCCTTATCAATAAAATTCATCCTGATCCAGCCTTATATTCCTCCCTTCATTATCCCACACCCTTAAAATCCATTGCCACACATATTCCCTGATTTCTCTCTATATGAATTGGGAAACTCACACAGTTCTTTTGGAGTATTATATACCTCCTCATGTGTCATACTTTGTACCTCACCTTTAAGGATCTGTTGGGACTTTCGTCTAGCTATAGGTCTGGAAGAAATGAGGGGTGGTAGGGGTGGTCATGAAAAGAATTAGAGGTATCTTCCAATACATCTGCTGCAGGGCATTCATTTGCAGTTTCATCTGGTGAAACAGGATTAATCACTCTAGGCCTATTCCCTTCAGGTGAAAGTTGGGTATCCATCTCCTCAAAGCAGGCTGGAGGTGGGGTGCCTATGTTCTCAGGGCAGACAGTTACAGAGTTATCTAGAGAAGACTCAGCATGACCTAGGTTTTTCAACATTTCCCCCAACATCACTATCAATCCATATGTCACCATCTCATGTTCCAGGGTCCCATTCCTTTCCAATCAAAGCTCTCACTTTAACGGCAGACATCATGCAAGATTGAAATTTCAGTTTATGTTGTAAAGTTGGTACTCTAAGAATAAGTGTCTAAGTCTGATTTTCAGAGATCTCAAGTCTACGGGTACAGGAAACAAGATTTTCCTTCAGGACACTCATAGAAACTTCTATATCTGTCAGATGTTGCTTAAGCTTCTTGTTTGAAGCCTTAAGCCCATCCCTTTCACTCTTTAATATATCCAATGTATCTAACAGCAACCAGCCAACATCTCCATACCTCCCATTTCCACGAAACTTTGTAAAGGTGTCAAAAACAGTATCCCCCAGAGCCTGGCTTCATACAAGCGAAGCATTAGAAGAATCAAATAGTGATATTTTGACTATCTCTTTTGCCAACTCACTCCATGGATTGGCAGTGTCATTCTGATTATGGGAATCAGAGTTCTTAGTGACTTTGAGTCCAATCAGAGTAGAAAATCATTCATTAAAAACTCATTTTTAAGATTGTTAAGAACCACTCCGGGTTCCAATTTGCATTAGTTCAGGTTCTCTAGAGAAACAGAATCAACAGGAAATATTTGCAAATAGAAAATTTATAAAAGTGTCTCATGTAACCACGGGAACACAGAATCCAAAATATGTCAGACAGGCTGTGAAGGTGATGGTTCCTATGGTGGGTCTCGACAAATTCCACAGGAGAGACTTACCGGCCAAAGTAGGAAGAGAGCCTGTCTCTTCTGAATCCTCCTTAAAAGGCTTCCGGTGATTAGATTAAGCAATACTTATTGCAGAAGACACTCCCTTTAGCTGATTACAAATGGAATCAGCTGTGGATACAGCCAACGTGATCATGATTTAACTCTGTGAAATGTCCTCATTTCAACAGACAGGCCAGCACTTGCCCAACCAGACAAACAGGTACCACCATTTGGCCAAGTTGAAACATGGACCCTGACCATGACACAAGTTAACAGTTCTAAGCTAATGAAAATGTCCAAATTAAGGCACTAACAAGAGTTTACCTTCACTCAAGAAAGCTCTGTCAGCTGGGAAGTCATATGGCTGTCATCTACTGGCCCCTTGCTCCTGCTATGTTGCATTCAGCCTCTGCTCCTGTGGGGGTTCTTCTCCAAACTGGCTTTCACTTTTTCACTTCCCTTGGATCTCTCCAGGTTCTGGCTTGCTTAACATCTCATGGCTATGTCTGCTGGTGTCCACACATCTCCAAACATCCACGTCTCTTTTCTCCAAATGTTGGCATCTGTGTCAGCTCTGCTCTGAAGTTTCTGCCAGCTCTGTCATTTCTTTGTCAGCTCTGATGTTTCAGTTGTTTCTGATTCTCTCCAAAACGTTCCCTTTTTAAAGAATCCAGAAACTAATGAAGACCCAATTGGAATGGGTGGAGTCACATCTCCATCTAATAATGGATCACCCCTGCAAGTGGGTGTGCTGCATATCCATGGGGATAATCTAATCAAAAGTTTCCAACCGATACTATTGAAAAAGGATGAAAACAAATGGCTGCTTGAACAAGATTAGTCAGGATTAAAACATTGCTTTTCTGGTATATAATATTTTCAAACTGGCATAGGAAGTACACACATTTTCAAAGCACTCTAAAGATCTTAAATCATTTAGTTTAGGAAGGTGAAAATAAATTAAGCATATAGCTATTTTCTCTTATTATTTTTCAAGACATTTGATTAACTAAAAATAGTCTTATTCAGAAAATAACAAGAAATTTGTTAACTGAAATTTAAAATTTTCTGCCTTTTTTTTTTCATTTGTAGCTCCTAAAGCACTCTCACTCTAGTTTTACCAGTTTATTAAGAGCCGAAAACTTCAGTTATGAAAAACTATCAATATAGTCATCAAATAAACATACTTACCATGTTCTCAGCTTTTAGTGTCCTTCCCAACATAAATTAGATGCTGAAAGATTTATTTTCAGAGAAGCAGCCTAAAGGGAAAAGAAAAAAAACTGTAATTGAAGACAACCTCTGCCGTATGGAACTCTGTTTAATCAGGCCCATTTTTCCCCCTATGCTTTGAGAATTAGCAGATTCTTTTTCTCAGATGTTTCATGTTTATTACAGTCACTAATTACTGAAAACCAAAGGTTGCCCTAGATAATGACACACATCTCTTGCTTTCACATAAGATAATTAGAAAAAGTAGAAATTAGTTACTTTTATTATTTGGTGTATTTCCAACTGTGTGCCCTTATCACATCCTACAGATGCTGAAGAACATGAAAAAGATAAAAACACAAGAGAACAGAAGCTTCGTAACTTCACAATACAAAGAATGTGTCGCTATGTTGCAACTGAGTTGCGGCCTATGGAAAACTGTACTTTTGAATGGAATAAACCCTTACGATGTTCTGTGTTCTTCAAAGTCCAAACGTTTTTATGCCTAGTTCCTACATTATAGTTAAAAGATAAAGTTGCTTACCAATAGTGCTTTAGAATATTGTGCAAAGGTGATTTTAATGTGTGCGAATTTAACAAGACACAGGTTTTGCTATTTATACATTGCGGACAATTTTATATTGAAATATTAGTTTAATAAATTACTTGGGGAAATAAAGGTCAGGTAACAATTCAATCTTGCTTTCCCTAAGTTATTTTACCAGTGTATATGTGCCAGTTTGAAAATATTATGTACCCCAGAAAAGTCATGCTTTAATCCTTATCTTTTGAGTGAGTGTTGTGGGGCGCACGGAAAGAGAGACCACTTAATTCAAAACTGCAAGCCAATTTGGAGTCTTTATTAGCCAGCAGGTGACTGCCTCAGAAACCTCCAAGAAGGAAGATTCCGAGAGCAGCTCCTAGAGGTTTTCAAGGTGTGCTTATAAAGGCTAAAATTATGTTGTGGTTTTGCAGTTGCTAGCAAGCAAGTGTGATCATAGAAGCAGAAAAATGCCATTAGCTGTTGCCAAAACACATCCTGTTCTCTCAGTTTCCTAACATTGGTTATTGTTTAACTCTTGAGGACATTCCACCCCAATGTTGTGGGGACTTCCCCTGCTTGGGCCTGATTGATTGCTCCTGCTTGGGCCTGATTGATTGCTCCTGGCCCTCCACAGTGAAAGCAGCTATTTCTTTTCATCCTGATTCAATACTGTAAGTTGGAAACTTTGATTAGATTATCTCCAGAGAGATGTGATATCCAATTGTGAATGTGATCTATGAGTAGATGGAGATGTGATTCCACTCATTCCAGGTGGGTCTTGATTAGTTTACCCGAATCCTTTATAAGAGAAAACATTTTGGAAAACCAGAAATGACTGAATCATCAGAGCCTACAGAAATGACAGAGCCAACAGATAGAGAGAGCTGACACAGATGCTTGGAGCCCAGCAGATATTGCCATGAGATGTTAAGCAAATCAGAACCTGTTGAGAGTCAAGGGAAGCCAGATGAAGGCCAGCCCTGGGGAAACAAAGTGAGGAACCCCCACAGGAAGAGAGGCTGAAAAAAACCGAGCACAGGAGCAAAGGACCAGCAGATGTCAGCGTGTGACTAACTAGTTGACAGGTGTTCCTAATCTATTGGCCTCCCAGGAATTAGACTTTCTTTTCCTGGATGTCTTAATTTGGATATTTTCACAGGCTTAGAACTATAAAGTTTTAATTTGATAAATTCTCTTTATAAAAGCCATTCCAATTCACGTACATTGCATTCTTGCAGCTTGCAAACTAATACAGTATTTATTAAATTTTTTAATATACTTACTCAAAATCACTTTAGTCTAGAACAAAACAAAGTTGTGCGCTAAGTAGTCTAGAATACAAAATGCATGTTCTTGATGAACCCTTATGCACTTAAGATAAACCCACAACCAAACAAAATTAGAGAGACAAAATAAGAAATCCTTATAGTTCCAATTCATCTTGCTTTTCTTTAGTCTAGAAAGGTCATGTATACCACAGTAGATGTTTTACATAAATTATTTATATTAGATGGTTACTTTTATGTTTTGTAGGGTAATTACACAATAATTAAAGGTAGAATTTTGCACTTGTTTTTTTTTTTAAACTTAATTATGATCTACTGCTCTGTGTCTAGAGAAAACTTAATTGATCTGGTAGAAAAAAATATGAGATAGTATTTCACTTTCTTAATTTTATTTTCAAGCTACAGGGCAGACAGCTACCTCCTGTTATTGGAGAGTATTAGGAGTGAGCATATTTATTTTAATTTGTTTCTAAGAATAAGTGATAAATTATAATCATTCTGAAGGAAACATAAAATGACTGGTTGTATGATGAAGCAAAAATTAAACAGACACAACTATGCATTATTAAGAAAGAATATAAACAACAAGTATTATCTCAAATTATGATTATGTAGTTCTGAATTTAAAATTATATGTCAATTATTTGCCTCAATTCAGAAAAGATTAGATAGCTTATTTATAATTAATTTGAAAAAGCACCAAGAAGCTTGTTAATTGAGAATTGTACAAAATCCTGTACTTTAAGAAATACATCTTAGTTAGGGACCTGAATTTCTTAATCTCTAATGAAATACTTTCCAAACTTAAAAACACCAATAATGACCATGTGTGGGCATGGCAAAATAAATGTATAATTCCAGTTTATCTTAAATAAAATAATTTATAAAAAAATTTTCAGCACTTATATATAAAGTACAAACACAAAAAATAATTTTATTTAAACATGGTAAAGATAGTTTCAAAGTCCTAAGTAGTACCAAGAAATTTAGGTGTGCCTAAAAATTTTGGCTTAGAAAATAAAGGAAAGGGCAGGCCACAGTGGCTCAGCAGGTAAGAGTGCTTGCCTGCCATGCCCGAGGACCCGGGTTCGATTCCCGGTGCCTGCCCATGTAAAAAATAATAATAATAAAAAAATAAAGGAAAATGTTTGGAGAAATAAGCAAGGGAAATTTTAAATAAACGTCAACATGGAATATGTATAAACTAAGCCAATTAATTGATAAAATCCTTGTAAGAAACAGGAACCCTTGAAGAGAGAGAAACTTTTTTGTATTTGAATAGTTGTTTGATGAGATTTAATGGACTTTCTTAGACATGTAGCTCAGTCATTTGCTTTGAAGCATTGCTTCTAGAGATGTTGACATTTTCTTTTAGCAGGGAGTCAAAACTGAGATAGGCAATGCACATGGAAAGATCAGTCTCCCCATTTCTGTGCCCAACATTCAAAATGGACCTTAATTTGAGTAAATTTAGAATGTGGACAATACCAAATTTGAGTAAATTTTAGAATGTGGACAATACCAAATTTTAAATGAATCGTTTAATTTAAAAATAAGTGAACAAGAAGAATTCAAAACCTTTAAGAGAAGCAGAAGTTAGAACGAATAAAATATACATTGTACTCACAATTTAGGACATATAGGGAAAGGATCTTGCTAATTTCAACCTTTGTTTCACTTCTAAAATGCTTTTGCTAACCTTTACTAATGTCACTTTACTAATGTCACCTCTAGTGGAATATTTAAATCTGTATATAATTTTGTATTTGTCAGCAAGTCTGTGAAAGCAAAACAACACAGAGAGTGACCTTTGGCCTTTCACAAGCTGTGTTACACATGCCACAGTCACAAAAACTAAGAAACAGCCAAGTAGTCTAAAGTAAGAGGGAAATAGTAATAAATCTGAACTTTACAATGTTTACAGATATTTTACAAGTGCTTTTTTAATCTGAAATTTTGATTTATTGCACATTACAAGATATTGTTTTTGTTCTCCCTTGAGGATCATTTTCAAAAGCCCTGTGTCCTTGTAGAATATTTTGGATTATTGCTTTAAAAAATAATGTCTTGAAGACTGAAACTGTGTCTTTGGTTTGCTTCTTGAACAATAGTTTCATTATATTGAATGTATTTGTTGAAGATTTTCATGGTTGACATTTATGAGAAAATTTATCCTTTGATCTCCAAAAGCTATCCAATATAGCTCCTTCTGTAGGAAGTGGGATTTTTACATGGTATTATAACTCCTTTGTTGCTACCTAGCATTATGCAACATTTATTAATTTGATATTAATAAAGATTACTGAAGTAATACTACATATGTAACACCTGGACACAAAAAACCTCACTGGGAAATTAAAGTGTGTGCAAATGGACATTATATATAAATATGCTAGTACTATATTAAATTACATTTCATTAGAAAATGATTTGGCTTTTGTAATAGGGCATAGTACAGGTTTGGTAGTTGCTATTCATCTGTTATTAAGAAATTTCTCAGTGTGTCTAGCTTATTGCAAGTTACAGACTAGGCATTCAATAAATGCAATTTAAAAATATGGAACATGAAGTAGTGATTTCCAGGCTCAAACTTCATCCCTATACACATTTATTCACTCATTTATTCATTTAACAGATATTTCAGGAATATCTTTTAATGTTTCATTTTGAAATAAATTTAGACTTAGAGAAAAGTTGGAAAAATAATAAAGAATTTTCAGTATCCCTCCAATCAGCTTTCTCTTTTGTTATCTTACACAGCCATAGTACAATTATCCTAAGAAATTAACCTTGGTATTTAATAGCAACCTTATTAAATAAACTACAGACTTTATTCAGATTTTACCAGTTTTTCTACAATTATATTTAATTTTGTGTTCCATGATTCAATCTAGAACCCCACATTGCATGAAGTTGTTATGATCTCTTTGTCTCTTCCAACATGTGACAAGTCCTCAGTTTTCCTTATCTTTGCCTTGACACTTTGAAAGGTCAGTTATTTTGCAGCATGTCTCTGAGTTTGCCTAAGATTTTTACGATTAGATTGAGGAATTTAGGCAAGATTACCAAAGAAGCATTGTGTCCTCCTTAGCACATCCTGTAAAGGGGTATATAATATCAACATGCCATATTACTGGTGATGTTAACCTTGTCCAATTGCGTAAGTGTTACTTCAGGTTACTCCATGCATGATTACCTTTTAGATACCAGTTATGTTCCTTGTCCATGACCATCCCATTGTCTGACAGAAGAGAAGAAACCATAAAAATAATCACCATGAATTTAATAGAGATATGTTAAAGAACTTAATGTATTTAATAGGAAAATCTAACATTTTACTAGAATCAGGAAATTTTTTCTGGAAGGTATAATGTGTAAGCTGAGATTTGAAGAATGAGTAAGAATTACCCAGGTGAATGGGGATTGAGGGGAAATACCTTCAAACCACAGTGATCATGATACGTAAAACCACATCCATGTTATACAACTGTAAGCAACAAAAGTTGCATAAAATACAAATTACTTGGTGAATTTAAGCAATTAGGCTAGAGAAGGTCTCAGGTATAAGATTTTAAAGTACACCATATGCTCTCCTGAGATTTTAGACAATGTTCTATAGACTTCTTATTTTCAACAAAACAAAGTTTAAAATTTTCAATGGCAATTCCTTGAAAAACATTATCTGAACTTTCCTGTCTGTCATCATCCTCTTCTAAACTCTACCACGCAAACACGACATATTTCAATCTTGTGTGTGCCAGTATTTGCAACGCTCATATCGGCCATATGCTTTTAGACCTCTGTGCTGTTCTTTGACCTGAGAAGCCCTTATTCTCTTTACTCAGAAACATTTTACATATGTAACAAAGTCTAAGAAACATACCAGCTTAGCTATAACAAACCTTCTTTTTGGAACCCATTATAATATTTTTTGTCATATTGCTATTAGAATATTCTTTGCAGTATGATTTTTGTATATGTTTATGTCTCCCAATAGAGTATAAGTGATTTCAGTATAGGAATAACATTTACATATCTTTCTACTTCCATTTTTGTCAATGTTTGCCTTATGGTTGGAGTCTAATAAGTGACTGGTAGATGAAGGAATGAATGAAGGAAGAATAAATACAACAAACACATAAAGGAATACTCAGTATATTTATGCATGGGAAGCACCAATTGAGGCAGTTATTTTTAGTCATTGTTATAACAGTTAATGAAAGAATCCAGTTTCAAGAGCATTATTCATGTTATTACTTCAGATAGAATCAGCACGGAGAGTGAAATTAATGTGTCTTCTAATTTCCTGTCATAAATATTCAGTGACATTTGGTGAGAATGCAAATGTTTTTTAGTTTCCTTCCTAGTTTCCATGTGAAAGTCAAACTTCATAATTACTATAAAATAAATATGCAGTAAGTTATTACTGAGGTTGTTACCTGGTTAAAGGTAAGGAAATGGAAAATTATTTTTATAGATTTCCTTAATTTTTTTCTGTACTTCAACTGTACTAATCATCATTAAAATTAAAGACCTGAACTCTTTTCAACTCATGAATGAGATAATTTATCTCACATCACATCTGAGCAAGAACAAATGTTACTTGAGGGATATAATATGTCTGTATACATATACATATACATATATATATATATATATGTATATATATATAGGCAGGAGCACATTAATTGTAAAATAATTGACTTAAAGATTTTGGTGAAGTGTTTGGCCATTTTCTGGAAATTTCTTTTCAAATCAAAGAATCAGATTGGCTCTGTTATTTGCTGGAGACTCTCAAATTCTTTGCTGAACTGAATTTGAATTATGTCAGCAAGGTTCTCAGGCAAACTCATATTATCCCATATGAGAGATATGATACCAGAGACAGAAAGAAATTGGAACATTTGTTCAATCACTTACAAAATCAGTTTTGTTTCTTTTGTAATATACAACTTTTTGTGTTTTAAATAGAAATGGCAAGCAGAGAAATTAGCAAGACCTTGATAAAATTATTAGAAATATAACCTTGCTTTTACTAAATTGATTTTAGAGATCTGTCTTAAAATATTTCCTTCCTCTGAGGCAGGCAACTATGGCTCAGTGGCAGAGTTCTTGCCTGCCATGCCAGAGACCAGGGTTCGATTTCCGGTGCCTGCCCATGAAAAATATATATATTTATATATTTCCTTCTTCTGAGTATTCTTGCAGGGAAACTTAGAACAGTGATGATGATACTAAAAGAGTCAGCACAAGGAAATAAGCTGTTTAGTGGCATCAATGCTCATATATTTGGACAACTGAAGAGTAAGGTAGACAAATGATGAAAAATAAAAATATGTAGATGTTTCAATTTTCTAAAGCTGCTGGAATGCAATATATCAGAAATTGGTAAGCTTTTTCAAAAGGGATTTATGAGGTTATAAATTTAAAGTTCTAAATTCATAAAAATGTGCAAATTAAGGCAACCATAGGAAGATACCCTGACTCTGAAGAAAGACCTTTGGCATCTGAGTTTCCTCTGTCAAATGGAGAAGCACATGGTAATGTTTACTGGCCCTTCTCTCCTGGCTGGTTTTAAAATGACCTTCTCAGTTACTGTGTGTTCTTGTGGCTTATCCTGGGGCATTTTCCTTCTCTGAGCTCTCTCCAAAAGTGTCTCTCCCTGAAAAGACTCTACTAAGCATATTAAGGCCCAACTTGAATGGGTCACATCTCCATGGAAGCAACCTAATCAAAAGGTCCTTTCCACAACAGGTTTGTACCTACAAGAATGGATTAGAAGAACATTGGTTTTTCTGGGGTACATAATTTCAAACCAGCATAATAGAGGATATAAACATAAAAGAACTATTACATAATTAGATAATGTCACCATTTCCGATGGTACAAACCAAACACTCTTAGATTGGCAGAATCAAAGAGGGAGATTAATAGAATGAGTTAGTTATCACAGAGCAAAAAGATTGGAAAAGTAAAACATTAAATCCTGGAAGGAAATTTTGTAAAATAAAGAAGTTACTAAGTTTTGTAAACATAGAACTCTTAAACAGAGAATGAATGTTTAATGTACCTAACCTGTAGAAAAAGAAAAAGCCCAACCACAGGCTTTTGGTCCAACAGCAAATACGTGGTAACTTAGTTCTAAGCAATGAAAAAGAAAACACAATAAAAAAGATAAGTGATGGTAGATCCTTAGGGGAAGAAATAAAAACGTGAATTGAAGACACATCACAGAGCAAAAAAGGAGCAGACTTGCCAAGGTTATGGCTTCCTCTGGATTGTGTATTTTGATGGGTATAAACAAAGTATTTTATGATAGGTTTGACTGTTCTTTTGGAGAGAGTGTCCAAGAAGCACAACTAAAAAAAGGAAAGAGGAAATAGTTCAAGCTTTTGAAGAGAAAAGTCAGTTGCAGAAAATAAAGGATTAATGGTGCTTTCCCACAGAAAATGAAACTGCATGAGAATTCTCCATGAAATGTGCTTGTATGGCAATCAGCCAGGATGGAAAAACAGAACATAAGGATGGCAATAGCTACAGAAGACCTTAAATATTTAGTTTCAGGTAAAGGAGAAAATACAAATTTCCCTTAAACTAGATTGTTTCTAAAATGACAATTTCTGCCAAATGATTTATAGCAAGCTAAATTTATACACAGTTTGCTTAGAACATGCATCTTTGATGAGAGAGGTCATTTGGTGACTGTTTCTTAAAGAGATTATGCCAAATTGCTCAATAGACCATAGGATATTTTTAAAATAATTCCCTCAATCTCGGTGCTTGAGACTGTTTCTGTGAGTTATCCATGGATTTTAGGTTAATTTGCTCAAATAAAATGTATTAAATATATACCCTCTTTTGTATCCCCACAAATAGAAACAAAAAAGGACTAGCTTTCTATTTTAATTTTAAAGCTCTCCACCGCAGGGCCTGAAATTAGACTAAATATGCCAAAATATAAACAGAATATATATTTTTTCTTTCGAAGTATTACAATAGGAAATGTGTGTGGAAGAATAAATATATTGATATAGGATTTTCACATTAACACATGAAAAATGAGATATTTTTAAAGTGTGATTACATCAATGATGATACCACATATTTAAAAGAGCGAGTATCTTGAAGTCACTGACTGCTCTCATCTTTTGCTAGAAAAGTTATTATGTAGATATTCTAAATATGCCTAGTTTTCAAAACAATAAAATGGCTATAAGTTTCTTTTTCTTTCACTTATTGCTACATTTCCATTAACGTTTGACTTCTACCTATTTTCATTCCCTGAAGTCATTCACTGCCATGTTACTCATGAACGAGTTCTTATAGCAAATTGTGAAAATAGAGCATAAAGCCAGTATAGGAATTATGGTTGTTGCTTAAGATAATATTTAGTAAAAGATTCCCGTGTGTCAAGGGTTTGACATACTTTGTATTAAACTTCACTGCAGACATTTGAGAGACTATGATTTTTCTTTCCATTTTACAGACTGGGAAATTGTACCTTAGAAAGATTAAGCAGCTTTCTCAAACAAATTCTACTGATAATTGATGAAGTGAGGATTCAAACCAGGTCCTTCTGATTCCAGGGATTGAATTTATAACCATCGCAGGAAGATTTTTTTTTTTTTTGACAAGGTTGTCATGTCCACTCAATTGGGAAAAATAGGCTCTCCAAAAAATGCGAATGGGAGAACTTAATATCTATATGCAAAAAAATGAAGGAGGACCCACTTCTCAAACCAAATACAAAAATTAACTCAAAATAGATCAAGACTGAAATATAAGAACCAGGACTAAAATACTCCTAGGGGAAAACATAAGAAAGTATCTTTAGAATCTTCTGTTAGAAATGGTTTCTTAGACTTTACACCCAAGCACAATCAACAAAAGAAAAAATAAATAAATGGGAAGGGACCTCATCAAAATTAAAATCTTTTGTGCACCAAAGGACTTTATTATGAAATTGAAAAGACAATCTACTCAATGGGCGAATGTATTTGGAAACCATATATCCAGTGAGGGTTTAATATCCAGAATATTAAAAGAAATCCTACAACTCAACAAGAAAAAGACAACCCAATTTAAAAAATGTGCAAAAGACTAGAATAGACATCTATATAAAGAAGATAAACAAATAGCTAAAAAGCACATGAAAAGATGATCAACACCATTAGCTATTAGGGAAATGCAAATCAAAACCACAATGAGGTACCATTTCACAATCACTAATTTCTACTATTAGAAAGGCAGAAAATTACAAGTGTTGCAGAGGATATGGAGAAATAAGAACACTCATTCATTGCTAGTGGGAATGTAAAATGGTTTAGCTGTTGTGAAAGACAGACTGGGGTCGCTCAGAAAGTTAACTATAAAATTACCATATGCACAGGCAATCCCATTTCTAGGTATATAACCAGAAGAATTGAAAGCAGGGATTGGAGACAGATATCTACACACCAATGTTAATAGCAGCATTATTCAAAACTGCCAAAAGATGCAAGCAACCCAAGTGTCCATCTGTAGATAAATGGATAAAGAAAATGTGGTATATGCATGCAATGCAATATTATTCAGCTGCAAAAGGAATGCACTACATATGATAATATGAATGAATCTTGAAATAAGCCAGACACAAAAGGACTATATTGTATGATTTCATTATATAAAATAATTAGAATTAGCAATCTCATAGAGTCAGAATCTGGAGTATAGGTTAACAGGGGCTGTGTTTGGGGTAGAGAATAGGAAGTTAATATTTGGTTCATTCAGAATTTCTATTTGCATTGATTGTAGTTTTTGTAATGAATGGTGGTGATGGTAGCACAGTATTGTGAATATATTTAACAGTACTGAATTATATAGGTGAATGTGGCTAAGAGGGTGAATTGTGGGTTGTATAAATATCAGTAGAATATAAATTTTTAAGATAGCACTGTACAACACAATGAACCCTATTGTGAACAATGAACTACAGTTAATAGGACAATTATAGTTAATAGTATAATTGTAAAAATGTTCTTTCATGAATTGTAGCAAACATATCACACTAATGATAATAATAGGGAAGTATATGGAAAGTCTGTATTTTATTCATGACTTTTCTATAAACCTATAACTTCTAAAACAAACAAATTTAGGTTGAAGATAATCTCCACAATATTCCTAAAGACTGCTAAACTAACAGCCTCAAATAATTCTCAGGACTAATGTAAGTTTCAACAAACCACTTCCACTTTTAGACTCAAGTTCTGCCTAATGGACAGGACAGCTCTAAATTTTCAAGGGTCATTAGAAAGAACGGTTAATTCCATTCATGTTCTGCCTCAACTTCCTCAGAAGATGTTCTAATCCACCTTGTAAGTACCAAACAGTACTAATGTAACTGTTATTAACTGAATAATTTTGAAATATATAGAAAGGTCTTTTTTGGCTATTCTTTGGCAAAACTCCTCCAGTCAAATCTGCATTTATTGAAAAAATTTAATATCAGTCTTTACTTCCAACTACATGGTTAAGTGCTGTATTACCAAAGTATTTGTGTTAAGACCTCTCTGTACTTGAGAAACAAAATATTTTGTTTTATGCTAAATGAATTTTAGTAATCTATGAACTTATATTGGGATGTATATTTCAGTCCAAGAGGCAGGAACACTATCCCATAATTTGGAAATCACACATATATGGTCAGTATAAGGACTTTGAATTCTGTAAATTCCCTAAATTCCCAAAGAAAGAGAAAATGTGGTGGAGTTCTTGCATGGCTCTGTGAAACTTTGTGCATGCCATGTGGTGGGGCAGGGCATAACTGGAAGGAGAAGAAAGAATGTGCGGAAAAAGGGAGAAAGAAAGAGAGAGAGAGAGAGAAAATGGTATATGATTTCCACCCTATTTCTCTTTAAATGTACCTGCTCCAAGCTAATCTTCCAAAGAGGCATTAAATTTCTAAATTCTTGGACCCCAGAAATAGCCCTATAATATATTATGGATAGTTGCTACAATCCAACCTCACACCTTAAAAGATGAAACAGAGTGTAACTAAAAGCTTAATTGGGTTTATAAAGAAATAACACTTGAAATAATTCAATACATTCTCCATTCCATTAAAATGATCAATGAAGAAAATGAGAGAAGAATCTACCTTTAGAAACTGTGATAATGTCAGTGTTTTCAATGCTCTGTCTTGGATCTGTTTGTTTCTAAATCCTCTGTCTACTGAATGACATCCACATGTAGCTATAAATGTCATCATTTTTACAAAGTATCTGATTTGTGATTTAGCCCGAACCAGGATCTTGAAATTCAAATACATAAATCCTCATCCCCACTAAAGACCTCCACCCAGCGAATGTGCTGGCATCTTAATAGCATATGTCAAAAACTTAACTCCTCACTTTTCCCCTTAGACCAAGTTTTAGTCTATTGTTTTATAGGTTCAAAATTAGTCACATACCCTAAGTATTTCCTGGAAATAGAGAAAGAGATTCTTCATGTATGTACACAAACATTACAGTCCCCTGCAGTCACAATGAGCCATTTATGCAATCGTTGTTCCCTTTGGGAGATGCCTATCAATTGTTTGGAGAATCAGAGTTGTTCTTGTCCACCTTAAAATTGGCGATCTGTTTCTTTTGCTTCTTCCTCCAGTGCTACCAAAAGGTCAATCCTCATGGCACAAATGGTGTAAGATATTATGTAGAGGCTAGGAAGTGGTGAGAGGTGTCTTCTTCTCCCGATCCTTTGCCTCACTTGGCCACCAGGGTCCATGGCATATCTCTTCTTGTGCTCAGGGATGAGAGATTCCCCTGGGCCCATACTCAATTATCAAGAGACTCAAAACTATTCCAAGTGACTGTGTTATGGGCAAAAGCCATTTTATTCTCAAAGCCCTGCTTCCTCATCACTTAGTTCCTCCCTCAGCAAATTTCCATCCAGCTTTTCCCACTCACTAAATTAACCTTCATACACATGAAAGGAGATAAACCCCAAATAGAGATTTCAGAGGGGAAAAGCAAAGAGAAGGGTGTTTCTCTTTCATACCCTTTTTACCAATTCTTCAACCATGGCACCACCATAATTCCAGTTACTGAAAATCATAGAGTGGTGACTGTCTGAGATTCCTCCCTTTTCAAAATTCCCCATTTCAATCACTCATTGAATCGATTCAGTAGATCTTATTAGTTTTTTCCAACTCTCTTTCTTCTGAATCTCATAACTATATCCATCAAGCCTTAATTTCTTAGAGTACTTCATTAAATTTTAAGTGATTTCCATATATTCAATCCTTCTTTGTCCACTTGGAATCCATCCTGCTACATGACACCGCAATGATCTTGACTAGTGCACAAATGGATCATATTATTCCTCTTACTAGATTTCCTTCAGTGGCTTCCTATGCCTTCAGTAACATCATCAGAGCCTCCTATTTTATTAAGCTTTTGTTTAACAGTTATTTTTTAAGTTAGGGTCAAGTGAGAAAAAGGTGACAAGATAACACAATTACAAGTGCCAATGAACACTGAATACTAATTGAAATTTCTAGAAATTGAGGTCTTTGAAAATACTATGTTATGGGAGGAAGTCATAGATTTCATTGGTCAGACAGCGTACTTTCCTGGTTGTCACTAAAGGTCACTTGGTTAATTTATAATATGTGTGACTTGTAAGCCATGCGTAGTATTTCTACAACCATAGCCGCCACTCCAGCTTATAAAATGTCAACTTCCTGTTTACCATGGTGTTCTAGTTTGCTAGCTGCCAGAATGTGATATACCAAAAAAGGAACAGCTTTTAAAAGGGGGAATTTAATAAGATGCTGGTTTACAGTTCTAAGGCTGAGAAATTGTCCCAATTACAACCAGTCTATAGAAATGTCCAATCTAAGGCATACAGAGAAAGATACTTTGATTCAAGAAGGCTGATGACATTCAGCATTTCTCTCTCAGCTGGAAGGCACATGGCAAACATGACAGTATCTGCTGGCTTTTTCTCTAGGCCTCTTGCTTCATGAAACTCCCTGGGAGGCATTTTCCTTCTTCATCTCCAAAAGTGTACTCTGTGGTTATCTTGTCATTTTGTTGTGGTTCTGCGATTCTCTCCTCGTTCTCAAAAAGAACTCTCTCCTCTTTTTATAGGATTCCAATAAACTAATCAAGACCCATGTGGAATGGGTAGAGACATGTCTCCATCTAATCAAGTTTAATATCCACAATTGATTGAGTCAATAAGGATTAGAATAATAGGGATTATAAGAAACCGTTGCCCTCACAAGATTAATTAAGATTAAAATGTGGCTTTTTTAGAGTACATAAATCCTTTCAAACCAGCACACATGGTATTAGAACTAATTACTACAAAAACTAAGCTCTAGGCCTTTGCTTCCATCCTGCAGCAACAGCACTTACCTGAACAATGTCTTTCCTGAATGTAGTGTGGGTTTGCTTTGTTGGTAGCAAAAGTTTTACCTCACTTGACTCTATAATTTGACCCATCTTGACATTTAATTGTTCACCTTTCATGTAAGTGATATTTCCAGGATCTTCTTGGCTTTTCCTTTCTTTGGTATTCCCTGTTATATTCTCTTGTGTATCTCTTTCATGGTCTGAAATTCACTCATTATCCTCATTGTTCATCTGGACTCACTATCACATTCACTTATATATACACACATATCTTTGACTTAAAATTAAGAATGATAAAATCTGTTTTCTAGATGAAGAATTTAATATACAAAGCACTTAAGTAGATGAGAGACAGCACTTAAACACCATGTCAATGTGTGTGTGCTCGTGTAATAATCACCAGGCCAGAGTAACTATAATAATTGTCTGACCCGTATGGATATTTGGCAGGGGCTAACTGATCAGGGTCTTTGTCACTAAAATCAGTCAGCCTGTAAAATACAACTTGAGTTATATTACTGAAAAAAAAAAAAAAGCTACATCTAATGAGCAAAGGCTTGATGTAGATCTCCATTGCAGATTCATAGCTGCTGTCCAAGATCTAAGATTCTAGACAGTCAACAGACCTAAGACCTTGAACGAAGGAGAGTCTGAATACTGATGAGAAAGGATTCCCAATAAGTCATGTGTTTCCTAGCCTTCCTCTCCCTCTAAGCCTCCCCCAGGGTTATGCTGCCATTTAACAGGAAATATTTGTACTTGGTTAAGGGAAAGAACAACACAAGGCCTTTTCAGTGTTCACAGATACTGGTGTTAGGCTAACCATAATCTCTGAGCGCCCATAATGCCAAAGTGGTCCACCCTAGGGGCTTATGGAAATCGGAGGATAAATGGAATAAAAGACTGTTTCTCTTTCACAGTTGTAATGAGGACAGTGGTTCCATGAACATATCTTATATTCCTGAATGTATAGTTGAAATATGAATATTTAGCACAGAGTCCTCACATGGTTCCTTGATCCATGGAGTGATGCTTATTATAGTAGGAAGAACCAAAAAGTCCCTAAATTTCTTCTCCTTATAGAAAGAGTAAACTGAAAATAAAATCATTAGGACCATCAAAGAGATTAATGTTGGGTGGGCCGCGGTGGCTCAGCAGACAAGGACGCTTGCCTGCCATGCCAGAGGACCCAGGTTCGATTCCCAGTGCCTGCCTATGTAAAAAAAAAAAAAAAAAAAACAAAATAGATTAATGTTACTATTAGAAATCTGAAAGATAAAGATAAAATAGTGAGGCTTTCTACCACATTACCCCGTAAATTACCTATTTATCCTAAAAAGAAGGCAGCTGGATCCTAGAAGAAAGAAATATGAGTTATAGTAAATGTGATGAGATTGTGACACCAATGGTAGCTGCACTCTGAAAGACATGGTTTTTTTTACTGGTGGTCACATCTGACAGGTGGCTATAGAGAGGATGAATGCATTTTTTTCTGTATAGTGCTATGATATCAGGAACTGCTTATTTACGACTGGCAGGGAAGCAGTATACTTTTAACATTTTGCCTCAGATCTACAACATCTTTAGCACTAGTTTCTGTAATTTAGTCTGGAGAAATTTTGTTCATTTCACCATTCCGGTTCACATCAGGCTAGTTCACTAAACTGATGATATCATGCTGTTTGGACTCAGTGAGCAGGAAGCAGCACATCCATTTAGGTCTTGTGTCTGCCAGAGGATGGGGAAGAATGTCAATGCTTCTGCTAGCAAGCTTTATCATGGAAGAAGTGGTTTGCTTTGTCGTGATGTGCTGTTTGCTTGTTTTTCCAGCAGTGGTGACTGAAAGCCCAGTCTCAATGATTTACATGGGTGTTGAGAGGCAGAGAAGAGGGCATCCCCTTTGCCAGCATATATTATGGCTGAAAAAGTGTGGACCTTGGGTCAATATTTGCAGGGTTGACTTCCTGATTCCTGGATCATGGCAGGAGTGATATTCTCTTTTACCAGAAGTTCAAGCAGAGATTTCCTGATTCCCAACTTTCTGATCATGATAGAAATTATGGCTTGCCTTATGAATCAGTTTTGTGTTTTACTCCAGAAGTCATTTCTGGAAGCCTGCTTTTCTGTGCCTTATAAATGTTCAGTAAGAACCTGATTTACCATACTAAATCCCTTTCCTGTCACCTGCCATTAAACTTTAATGACTATAAGATATGGATATATAATTCAAACATATATATTAAGAGTAAGAGCAGGGCTGTGATTGTGTTTGGATGGGATTATGTACAAATTCTTCTTTTTCAATCAGGTTTATAGCTTTTTGGTATTTTCTTCTCTGCTCTTGCTTCTCTGTGTGTTTCTCAGAGAGCTATGCATAATTAACACCAGGGAATTGGAACTATCTTAATTCATCACTAAACTAAAACCTGATAAACTCAAATGCACAATATGGATAAAAATTCACTCAAACATGTGGTTTAAGTGCCCTTTTCCTTCTTTCCAAACCTAAGTCATGGAATTTTATCATTCTATGTCTCCATGATAAAAAAATATGTATGACTGGCCATCACATGTGTATATAAATATAAAAAGCTAGAAGAAACTACCATGGTCAGATATTACAGGTTCTATCACTGCAGACTAGAAATGTGGAACTAGAATAAAGGGAAACACTTATGGGTAAAGGATCTTTTTAAAGATTGGTTCCTGTCCCCATTAGTAATCATGATCTAATCAATATCCTCAAAGCATAATCAATCCAATTAGTTTCCATTCCTCTTCCTTGGGGGATAGTGTAAGAAGATAAAGAGAGCTAAAACTTTCTTCCTCTATGATATGAAGCAGTTAGATAATATAGTATAAATACTCTAATGAAGTGTTCAAATAAATTAAAAAACTTACAGCAAATTGTGAAGGGTGGTTATTGGTCATGGTAGAAATTTATAAAGTGTGAATATAGGCTTGATCTAGTTCTTGTTTTTGTTGGTTGGTTAATACCCCAGGCAGGTTTTTATTAGGGAGAGTCAATTTTCATCCAGTGTAATTTTCCTCATTTTAAACTCTAAGAAGTAAATGTCATTTTTATTTTCTAGACAAGAATATCCATAACTTATCTGGACATTACAGTTGTTTTTTTTAAATTTAGATAAGGAAGATAGATAAATGTACTCAGTAGTAAACATACTTACTGGTTCCATATTATTGAAAAATAGATGTGCAAAACGTATATTCTTCCTGCAGGTGTGGTCTTAGACTGCTGAGAAGTTATGAGTGTCAGAGGAATTTGATTAAACAGAAAACTGCTAATGGATATTGTTATTTGGATGAGAAGCCAAAGCTGTACTTGATTATTTTAAGGTTAAATAAATCATAGAAATGTAGTTTTCTTAATTGATTGATATGAACTTCTATAGGCAACTTCTTTACATAATTGATGTGTACTTAACTTTGCTTTATACATAAATCATAATCTTGGAGAAACAAGAAGAAAATCCATGCTTTCTTCCCACGCTTTAACTCGTGGGTTAAAAGATTTAACTCGTGGGTTAAAAGATTGATCCAAGAGTTGAAACACCATTCACATCCATTAGAATGGTTGCTATTACAAAAACTGAAAATAACAAGTTTTGGGGAGGATACTGAGAAATACAACACTCATTCATTGCTGGTGGCAAGGTAAAATGGTGTAGCTGTTGTGGAAGACAGCTTGGCAGTTCTCCAAAAAGTTAAGTATAGTATTAACATATGACGTGGCAATCCTACTACGAGGTAATAAACAAAAAATTGAAAGCAGAAACTCAAATAATTTGCACACAGATGTTCATAGTGGCTTTATTCACAGTTTCCAAAAGAGAAATCAACCCAAGTGTCCATCAACTAATGAATGGATAAGCAAAATGTGGTACATACATACAATGAAATATCATTCAGTCGTAAAAGAAACGAAGTTTTGATTCATTTGTGACAACTTTGATGAATCTTGAAGACAACATGTTCAATGAAATAAGCTAGACACAAAAGGCGAATATTGTATAATTTCACTGATTTGAAACAATTAGGTTAAGGAAACTCATAGAGTCAGAATCTACAATATGGTTTACCAGGGAGTGGGGAAGGGAATAGGGAATGGGGAATTAAGGCTTAAAATGTACTAGGTTACTATTTGAAATGATAGAAATGCTTTGGTAATGGATTGTGGTGATTACACCACAGCATTGTGAATGCTGTTAGCAGCACTAAAATATATACCTGAATATGATTAAAAGGGGAAATGTTAGGCTGCATATATTGTAACACAATAAAGATTAGGGAAAAAAACATGGAACTACACTACACAAACTGAACTCTGAATTAAACCATGGACTTTAATTAATAGCACAATTATAAAAATGCATTATCAATGATAACAAATGCTCCTCACCAGTGCAAATATTGATGATGGGGGGGTGCATGGAAATCCTGTATTTTATGCCTGATTATTCTCTAAACCTACAACTTCTCTAATTAAAAAAAAAAGTGAGAAAGAAAAATGAAAAAACAAAAGTGTGGAATTAAATTTGAAGGAGTTTGTGCTTTTCTGATCAAGTGGAGACTGAAAATGATGATATTTGAACTTCCTCGTTCTTCCTTCTTATCTTTGTTACCAAATCTGGTCTTTGAATGGAGAAAGAAAACAAGTAATAGATTTTTGAGAACTGCAGTGTGTTAAATTGGCTAACATGCCAATGTGTTTACAGGCAAGGAAACATTTGTAAAGAAAATGGGATTCAGATCAGGACAAGAATAATAGCATGAGGAATGTACGTTTGATTTTGTTATTACACATTTGCAAAGCATCATATATAAATAAATTTGGTTCACAAGATATTTCGCCAAGCTCTATTTGTCGTTTCTACTTTACTGATGAAGCTAGGGAAATTGGCAGTGAGGATTTTTTGTAACTTCAGACATAACCTTTCCCCTTTCATTTCTTCAGTTTTTATACTGGATAGGTTTATGGCACTTTTTCAGCCAAATATCATATTGCACAATTAAGTGCAGGGCCTTTTTCTTAAAAATATATTAAATAGGGCGGGCCGCGGTGGCTCAGCGGGCAAGAGTGCTTGCCTGCCATGCCGGAGGACCTCGGTTCGATTCCCGGCCCCAGCCCATGTAAAAAACAAACAAACAAACAAAATATAATAAAACAAGAAAATGTTTCCCTTTCTTCCTCCCTTCCTTCCTTCCATCCTTCCTTCCTTCTCTCTGTCTTTCCTTCCCTTCCTTCCTCTCTCTTTAAAAAAAAAAAAAAAAAATATATATATATTAAATAATGCCTCTTGGGGGTGTGGAGTCTCAAAATGTCACAACTTCCTATATATATATATATAAAAGATCATTTAAAATATTTTTAACTACAAATATGGTGAACTTGTTGCCATAGACTTTTCCCAAATGTATAGCATGTAGTTGATGTGTCTCTTTTATTTCCTTTAAGGTCATGGAACACTGTGAAATTAATTTAGCAGGAAAATTTCCATTTATTCAAGAAGCTACCTTACGTACCTTAAATTTTCCGTTTCATAGTCTGATACAACAGCTGTTTGTTTGAGACATTTTTCTCTCTTAAAGTAAACATAACAAACTATTTTTTATGAAGTGGGTTAAGAAGTGACCCACCATTTTTGACAGGTCATAATTTTACATGACTAATGTTGGAAGTGAAATCTATGATTGCTTACTCAATATATTGGTAGTTTGAAACCACAAAATGATTAACATTTCCCATATCAAGCATCTTATAATCCAATCTTGGGAAAACATTAGGATGATATTTAAATATACAGTACTTTATTATTTAGGTTCTGTCTAAAGGGACAATTTATTAGAGGTTATTTGCCAGTAATATGAAGCCATAGAATTTGGTAACTGAATTCCTTAAATTAATTAATCTCATCCTTTTTAGTCTAGCTGATTGGATTATGTAGAAATACCATAATTTATTATGGAGACCAAAATTATTTACAACATTTCTGGTCAGGGGAGAGATAAGGCATAAAATAGTTTTATGTCTTTCCAAAGACATACACTTTTTAATAAAAAAAAAATTTCACATTATGATATAAGGGCCATAGGAGACATTGCTGGTGTCCAATCCAAATCTTAGCTACTGGGGGAAACCCTTCCTTTAGTTGCTTTGAATACTAGGTGCTAACACCTCACAGCTGTTTCCTGGACAATTGTTCAAAGAGGAATGCATAAGAGGACTCAGATCATCAGCTAAATTCCATACTTACCCTCCCAGCCTTAGGCACAGCCTGTAGTTAACGACTGATTCCTCTGGGTTGCAGTAGGGCCAGATCCTGAGTGGTCAACTCTGGTGCAATTCATGCTGCAGAGTTCTCTGTGAAATCAGGCTAGCACTTTCCTCTGTCCTATTCTTTTCTGCTTACTTCCTTCTTCTTGTGCATACTCTGTCCATAAACCATGTGTACCAAATCCATGTTTCAGGCTTTGCCTCTAGGGAATCTAGTTTGCAAAAATGGGCTGCATCCATTATAACTGCAAATAAGTATAAAATTTGTTCACAATATCTGGCTTTGAATGTAAAATTATTTTTAAAGCAGAATTAGTGAATTGAAAATAATTAGATGGTGTCTATATACAAAACAGACTTGTCTGCTTTCCCTAGAATGATTTTCACTAACCCAGGAAAATAAAACACTCATTTGTGTTCTGACATTGCTCTTTCTTTCCATAAAGCAAAGAATACTGAATATGCGGGCCTATTTAATGTTTGTTTCCAAAGACACCATTATGAAAACCCAAAACCAAGATGTAAAACACTTTTAGAAGTAGTCTATCACTCATTCTTTATTCCTGATCTGTACTGAAATAACACCTTTTTTAAAATGATAACAATGCCAAAAATGAATTTTCTTCATCTAAACTTTGATCTTACCTCTTATAAGGCACAAATATTACTCTTAAAAGACAGAGGTCTATAAACCATAATACAGAGAAATTTAAGAACATAAAGAAATTATGCCCACAACATCCTTGGAAGTTCTTTATACATCTCTTGTTTGAAATTTTAGTGACATGAAAGGAATCTCACCACTACTTTATTAAGAGTTTTATGGTAAAGAAAATGGATTTGGAGTCAGTTCAGAAATTTCATCCTGGTTCTGCATCTTTTACATATGAGATCATGACCACGTTAACTGTGCGCCTCACTTTTTTAAATAATCACAATGAGGAAAATAGAATCTATGGTAGAATGTGTAATGGTTATCAAATATATCAATGTCTTAATCCCTAGGAATGTGAATATTACCTTATATGGTAAAAATGATATCTGCAGATATGATTAAATTAAAGACCTTGAGTTGGGAAGATTATCTCGAGTGCTCCTTGTGGGTTCTGTATGTAATCGCAAGTAGATTTACAAATTCCTCTTGTACAAATGGAGGGGAAGACAATGTGATGACAGAAGTAGATAGAATGCTGTGCTTGAGGGGAAGGGAAGACAAACTAAGGGATCTAAGAAGCCACGAGAAGCTGAGAAGGGAAAGGAAACAAGCTTCCTGCCTCACAGCCTCCAGAAGAAACCAGCCTCACTGACAGCTTGACGTTAGCCCAGGGAAACTGATTGCAGGCTTCTGAGTTCCTGAGTCTTTATAAGACTATAAGATAAAGTTTTATGTTTAAGCTACTAAATTTGTGGTAATTTGTTACTGAGGCAACAAGAAACCAATACAGTATCCAACTATTTTTAAATTAGGCTTAAATAAAGCAATGCTCAAGGGCAGTGTTTGGGATAGTGTCTTAGTTTGCTAGGGCTACTGTTACAAATCCTGCAGACTTGTTAACAATAGGCTTAAGTACCAAGAATTTATCATCTCACTCTTTGGGAAGTTAGAAATCCAAAATCAAGATGTTAGCAAGACCATGCTTTCTGTGTAGTCTGTAGCACTCTGTTGGCAATTCATACCCCAGTCTTTGCTTCTCTCATATGGCCACTGCCTCTCTCCCTGTTTGCATCCTCCTGTTTTCTACTGCTGTGTTCAAATTTCCTCTGCTTATAATGAATCCAGTCAGATTGGATTAAGGCCCAACTTGATTCAGCTTGGCCTCCCTTAACTAATAATATTTATACATATAGATTCTCATCCATAGGACAGGGATTTACTGTTTGCTAAACCTGACAGAATGCAAAATACAAGAAATGAAATGGTTTTTTAAAAGGGAATTTATTCGGTTGCAAGTTTGCAGTTCTAAGGCTGTGAAAATGTTCAAACTAAGGTCTCCAGGGAAAGCTATCTTGGCTCAAGAAAGGCCAATGGGCCTGGAACACCTCTGTCAGCTGGGAAGGCTGGCATCTGCTGGGGTACTTGGTTTCTTATTTCAAACAGCTTCCCCAGGGGTGTTTTCTTTCTTCATCACCAAATGTCTGGGTCTTGTGTTGGCTCTGAAGCATTTTCCAAAATGGTTCCATCTTAAAGGACTTCAGTAAGCAACACTACCTTGAATGGGTAGAGACACAACTCAATGGAAACCACCTAATCAAAATGTCCCACCCACAATTGGGTGGGTCATATCTCCATGGAAACAACTTAATCAAAAAGATCCCACCCAACAATATTAAATGAGGGTTAAAGAACATGGCTTTTCTGGGGTACACAATAGTTTCAAACCAGCACAAAAAGTTTAGTACTTGTGGGGAACACGATTAATCAATAGCATAGTTAACACTCTCATTAAATATTAGAGGGGAAAGTTGACAATTCACTCGTGTGACAGAAGTTCAGAAATCTGGTAACATTTCCCACGGCTTCCCTATGAAAGATTTTTCAAGATGAACCTTCTGGCACCCTTTCTCATAACGTGATTTCCACAGTGTTTCCTATATCAGCTTCTGTTTCGAAGTATGTTTGACTTCATTCAAAACTATATTCACTCTGGGCATAGTTTTTTTCAAAATAATTGTTGCAATGTTAAAATTACATGATAACCAAAATAGAGACAGAGTCTTACTTAAGCGTTTTTTTTTTTTAAATAAGGAAAATGTTTTGTAAACCAGGTCTATGTGCTGGGTGATGCTTGGAGTGGATATATAAATGCAACACAATGATAAAATAAAAAGCAAAAGAAAATAGTAAAAGTTCTTACAATTTAATACTTATAAAAGTTGTCAATAAGCTTGCTTCTACCCTGCAGTAGCAGTCAATATAAGCTCTGATACATAAACAATTGTTGGGTTTTATGATTTTATGATATGCTCAAACTTGCAAAATTTTAAAACTATAGACATCAAACCATATATGCATGAAACTTAATGAAACACACTGATGCTTCAGACATTCACAAAGAGTGGAACAGAGAAATACTACAGAACGGAATAGAGTTTACTGTGTTGGCCATCCCAATTTTACAAATGTGAATTTCTCAGTATTTCATGTACATTAGAAAACTATCCAATCTCTGAATAACTTTTTGAATGGAGTATGGAATAGAATTACAATGTGATAAGTACCATAATTATATATTATATTAATTACAAGCATTCTGGGAATGCTACCTGCCCCACCATATACTTTGAGCTATATTTTTCTGAGGTTGAAAAAAAATAGTTAACATAAGTTTAAATAGTCACAATTTTTTTTTCAATTTGTAACTGATTTTTTTTCTTTTGTAGCTAAAAGACAAAAAAAAGACATATTACAACAAAGACAAAAGTCTTCACAATTGAATACAGAAAATGTTAAGAAAAATGCACAATCAGCTACTCAGATTTCTTCCAAATATTTGTTTTAAATTATTTACCAGAGCCTCTAGTTACTTGAAGACTCAAAACAGTTCTCCTACAAAATAAATTTACCTTAATGTAATCATTACCCATATCCATTGGTCTATTCTTGTTTAGCTGTATAAAAGGGACAGGAATCAGTTTTATTAATTAATATAGTAAGAACAATTTGGTAATAATGGATATTAAAAATGAATAATGAGGGCAAACCACAGTGGCTCAGCAGGCAAAGTACTCATTCGCCATTCTGGAGACCCGGGTTCAATACCTGGTGCCTGCTCATGCAAAAAAAAAAAAATAATAATAATAATGAATAATATGAATTCAATTCACTGTGAATTTATCTTTCCTAGCTAAAATTAGAGTCTAAAGTGGTACTAGTTGTTAACAAAATAAATCAAAACCCAAACAACTGAAGTAACTGATGACTCTATATAAATCAATGATACATTTTTTAGTTTAATGAAGTAAGGGGAAGGAAGAAAAAATAATTTAAGTATCCAGAGTGAAAAAAAAAAACACAGAAAACAGAGAAGCCTCAATTAATGTAAATTTTGGGTTATCTGAATACAAAAAATCTAACCCTATAGAATTTGAATAAAATGATATTGTACAATAACCGATATTGTGCTCTAAAATGTCAGTTCTGAACAAATGCATTTTCTCAACTGCTATTTTATGAATGCTTTAACTCTTTCCAGAAAGTTATCATCAGAGACAATTCTTAATGTATTTTGTAAACATTGAAATTTGCATATTGTATTCTTTTGTAATGCTTTATTGTGAATTTTGAAGAGCTTTATATTTTCTTTATAATAGATTTCTTTTATATGTTTAATTGAATTGTAAAATAAAAACTTTCTCTTTTATCTACCTTTACTCTTTCTTGTGAGATTCGGTAGAATGCTGTAATTTGGATAGATTGCCAAAGAAATTTATCTTGCTAGAGAGAGAGAGAGCACCACTCCAGATGACCTTGGGGTTGCTCAGTAATTCTAGTCAGGGAGGGATATCAGCAAAACCACAAAGATTAGGGCTTGTGTAACTATCTAGAAAGGAATCAGCTGAATGAAAGAAGACCAGAAGGCTAGAGGGGAAACCAGACAGCATATGCTTAACCCAGGTACATAGTAGATACTTCCACGAAAAACTAAACTACGAAACAGAAAAGCTAACTCCCCTTTTTCGCATGTCAGGGAAAAGCGTAATGATGAATAGCTCGTGTGAGTTAGCTCACTATTAGCGCATGAATTCATTTTTCTTATCAAATAAGTTGAGATCAGAATACTAGTTAGTTTGTGCAAAAGTTTACTGATTATCACTACTTAATATAGACAATAAAATTTGAATTCATAGCCAATTTGTTACAGGTTATATATTGTTTTTATTAAGTCGTAGTTATATATTTTTCTGATCAAGTGAAACAGAGCATCCACACAATAAAATAGTAACTAGATGGTAAAATAAAACGCATGATACAATTAAGGAAACGCAACAAAATTATGTTTTAAAGGTGCTAGGGGCCAGTGCTATTACTCTGGACCTCACAAAAACTTTCTATTCTGATCAGTCAAGTCTGAGTTACAGCATGCTGTTCCTCTGACAGAATCAAAGAGGTTGAGTTTACATTTGTCAAAAAAAAAATATATATATATGTATATAAATATATGTAAAGATATATAAATACTCAAAGAACTGAAAACTATTGATATTGACTGCCACAATATACAAAAGTCAAAGTGTTTTTTTTTTTTTTCTATTAACCTCTTCTTTACTGAAAAACACTAATAAAAGACTATGGCCTAAAAAAAAAAAAAGAGGTCAGGCAATGGTGGCTTAGTGGCAGAGTTCTTGTCTGCCATGCCAGAGACTCGGGTTTGATTCCCGGTGCCTGCCCACGATGTGAAGATGGTGTGGGTTGCTTTTTAATACAGATAAAATAGACAAAGTGAGCAGATCTGCCCCCTTTATTGGTGGTAGGATACACTGTCATTTCCTTGAATAATGAGTCAAACTGAATTAATCCATCTTAATAGTTCTTCATCTATTTAGCAATTATCATACCTCTAGATTCAGTGGTACCAAGATATGAAAACATGAATAACAATTAGAATCTAATTTGTAGTAATAAAATGCTTAGTAATCCACACTTAACCCTGGAAGTTAATGTTCATAGGTTGCAAAATGTTTTAAGTATCCAGAGAGGGACAAAGGTAAGAAAAAATCAAATTTGCTACCTGAAATCATTCTAATATTTATTCTGTGACATGATGAGTGTTTAAATACCTCAAAAATGACAAATCACATTATAAACCTGGTGTATATTACAGGTTTCATTTAAAAATACACAAGAATGTATAGATTATCCAAGAAAAGTGAGTTAGGAAACCTTATAAACAAGTTACATATGAGCACTCATTCCTACTTAACAAATAAAGGAGGATAATTTGCATTCTCTGTTCATCTAGCTCAGTGTGTGCTTGGGCCTGTTTTAGCAGTGGCAGTCATCTGAGGAGAACCATATAGATGAAATATTTACTCTGGCATAGATTTGGTTCCACATTCAGATTTTTTTCCAGATGGGCTATCTCCATGTGCACAAAAATCTGTCCCTTAATTTACTTACTGAAATTAGGGACGATCTCTTCAGGAGCTTTTGGACAGTAAGAGAGTCAGCAGAAATAGAAGTGGCTATCTGTAAGTTCTTTTCTCCTTCTCATTTCCTTCATAGTGCCTGAATATTTGCAAAGGGTTACCTTGTTTTACAACCAAATTGTGACAAATGCAGCTCCAGAATAAATTTTCTCTGCACATGGCCATTATATCAGCCCTGGTCCTCTGTTTTTTCAAGAATTCTTGAGAAGCCATCAAAACATATGCATGAATTGTTAAGAAGCAGCAAATAACCAAATGAGTGCTCCTAGTTGATTAAGATTAATGTCTTTATTTTAGGCCTTTTGAAAAAGAATTTTTGCAGGGAAAATGAAAGCAGCATCTGATTTGGGATGCTAGACTGACTGTCCCCAGAGTGTGTCAAGCCCTATAAAAAATATTGACAAGTCTAACATATTAATACTGCTATCCAAAATGATAAGTTAAATTTTAAAAAGACCATAATTCTATAAAATAATTTATATTTAGATAATAAGCAATTACTATAGGGAATATTGCACTTAATTTAGGGATGTGAGGTTAGTTTGGATTGGGTTTTGGGGTAGAGAGAATAATGGCTACCCAAAGACATCAAAGTCCTAATCCCTAGAACCTGTGAATATGTTAAGTTGTATGATGAGGGACCATTAGAGTTGCAAATGGAATAAAGGAATATCTAGTTGACCTTAAAATAATAATAAGAAGAGATCAGAGAGAGATTTGGAGTTAGTATGCTGCTGGATTTGAAGATGAAGAAAGGTACCATGAGCCAAATAATGTAGTCAGACTCTATGAGTTTGAAAAAGTCAAACGATTCTCCCCCACAGATTCCAGAAGGAATGCAGCTCTACAAACACCTTGATTTCAGCTTAGTGAGACCCACTGAATAGTGTCAATTCAAACACGTTTCCTATGAAGACGTGTTCAACTCCTCACCCCCAGTCCTGTGGATGGGGACTCAATTGTAAGTAGGATCTTTGAAGACATTATTCATTAAGATGAGGACAAAGTGAATCAGGATGGGCCTTAACCCAGTGACTGGAGTCCTTATAAGCAGAGGAAATTTGGAAATGTCAGAAGACAGACACAGAGAGAGAGATGGCTGGATGATGGAGGTAGAGATTGAGCTATGGATTGCTGGCAACCTTCCTGCAGAATGCTACTGACTTCAGAAAAAAACATGATCCTTCTGTTGCCTTGATTTGGACTTCTAGCCTACAAAATTATGAGGCAATAAATTCCTGTTGTTTAAGTCAACCAAACTGTGGTATTTGCTACAGCAGCCATGGCAAACTAAGACATTTCCTTTCATTTAATATTGAAAATTGAATGAGGCAATACATGTAAGTAGCTTAGCATCATGACTGGGACACAGTGTTCAAAAACTAATATGTATTTACTCTACTGCTGTTATGATTTTCTGTTTGGTAGATATTAAGACCCACTTGCTTCATGGTGCAACTTCATAGAAGAGAGTTGAAATGATTGCCTGGAACTAGGCTGTCAATGAGAACAGTTGCCTTGCCTTTGTTTTTTGATAATTGTATCCTTGGGTATAAAACCAAGCCTGATCCATAAAAGTTGCTCAATGACAATTTTTGAATGAATTATTGAATAATATGTGGACTTTCTTTTCTCTCATGATTTTAACTACTATGTATATAATTCAGTAAGTTGGAAGTCAAGGAATATCTCTGGCTGAAATGAGTTTGATTCTACCTACCTCACCATCTTGTATAGAGTACAGTGAGATCATTTCATCTAGAAAACTTAAATTAGCGCTAGAGTATTTAACTTAACGTACTCACACTCAAGTGTTCTGGTTTGGTTTTGCTTTTAACATGGGGTTCATGAATCCATTACTATGGTACCCATGTTTGGATGTGCAGAAGTCTTTTGATTCTCTAAAACTGTGAGGGAAATTTTATGTTCACATGATTTTTTTGGTGAAGAGCCTGAAGTTTTCATCAGTTTGTTAAAGAGATTATTTACAACCACATACTGTCCCACTTGGTTGAGCCAGTTAATCCAATGACCATGTTCAGGAAGTTAGAAGCTCTCGACATTGGACCCATGGAGAAAGGAAAGAAGGAAGAAAGGGAGGGAGAGGGAGGAAGGGTCCGAAGCACAGAGGGACTGATGCAGAGTGACACTATCATAGAAGGGAGGAAACAATGTTCCAAGTAAGTTAATTACTTATTCTTTTATAAAATAATTTATTGCTTCCACACTTTTGTAAGAATTTGTTCCTAGAAATCCTGAGTGCAAAATATATAGAACTCTGAATGCAATATTCTCACTAATATGCTTTAAGCCTGAAAAGTTACAACTTAGAGTTAATCATTTTTTGATTTATGCTTTTAATATACTTACAGCTTAGCATGCAGTTTTATGATGAGATAGCCCAATTTAATTTATGTGAGATATATGAGAGAACATTCTATTCTGATTCAAGTACCAAAGATTAATTTCATGGAGTAGGAAGCACAAAGTTTAAATAATCAAGACTTGGAAAGGAAGACATAATAAGAAAAAACACACCATCAATAAATACATAATGTGTATATGCAAAAAGTTAGTATTATATTCCATTACAGAATGGAAACTGAAATCTTGTGCTATTCTTGAAAAGTAATGGAATTATTATTAACTAGAAGAAGAGGTCCTATTATTCAAATACTACAGTAAAATTTAACGGGTCATTATGGTCTCTGCCTTTGATTTTGTGTCAGATTCTTTTTTCCTCTTTTCTTCCTATTAATTTTTTTTTCCTTTTCACTGTTAAAATCTTATACTAGAAGTCTAGGATTTCATACTCCTCTCTTGTTTGGGAAGTAAAGTAAGCTATAAAGCATTGCTATGCAAAAGAGTTTTCCTTAATTTAATTTTCTTTTTCTTAGAACACATTCAGTAATTAGATTAGTGGACTGTTATGCCCTGCAATAAGTATATAACTACATGGCTTAGCTGAAATTGTTTTGACAACAAATTTGTCAAACTAGGATGCAATTAAATTGAATTTATTTCAACACCAGACTCTTGGATGGTGGAATATTTACCCCCTAGTAATTTCCTTGCATAAATTTAGTGCCTAAATCATTTGAGTAGGATCACGAGAAATTCATCATTTCCTCCAGAAGAGGTGGCTTGAACTGTGTGGTAAAATTGTGCCTTAATTATTTAGCCCCAGATGTCTCTCCAATATGGATGCCTTCTCTCGGTGACTCGTAGATACACAGCTCAGAACACACTCTGGCAGAAGTCAGAACCTCAGAACAGCACGTGGCTGTTAATCTCTAGTATTCCCACTGAAATTGCAGGGCTAAAATACAATTCTAGAGCTTCTTAAGCATACAAACTTGAAAATAGTTATTGAAAAGCATTTCTTTTTATGGTATTACCGGAAATGCAGCGAGCAATGTTGCTCCCACAGGCATGTCTGCACTAAAAGAAATAGAGGACTCCAGTACATTAAACAACCACAACCAAGATCACCTGAAGACAATTCACATGGTTATATTTCTGAATGTGTAAATATTTTAATTTTCTAAGTTAGAAAATGTGGAGAATTGAAGAAATTGAGGTTTATTATTCTGAGTTTTTTGAATTCTCTGAATATAGTACATATAATAAAATCTTATTAATATGAACTTAAGCCATGTGATAATTTAATCACTCAGTGGTCTAGTATCAGCTTTGCTTCTTGACTGGAATAAAGTTTTTAAAGCTGTGCTATATAACAAAATAGTTGTAAAAATTGACAAAAATATACATAATTTATTTAAGGAAAGACACTGATATTAAGTTTTCTAAAACATTCTTTTTCATAAAGCTTGTATAAATTATTGCATGCTGTCTGCTGATCAGAGATTATGCATTTTTAATAAAACAGGCCTTATGGACTCCAATATAGATGCATTTCATTTTTATTTTGTCACTTAAATTACTCTTTTAAGACAATTCCATAGTTAAAGCTGACAATTTCCTAAAAGTCTTTTTTTAATAAGACATTATTTTAAGAGATAGTAAACCAAAACTATCTTTAAATAAAATACAGTTGGTTATTTATAAAATTTAAGATCTCATTTAAGTGTTTATTTCTCTGGCTCTACTGGATTTAGGTGCCTTTTCTTAATGATACTACATGGACGTTTTAATTAAGTGTAGTTTGAGGACTTAATTTCTTAAGAAAAATATAATTTAGAGAAAAGAAAGAATTACATATAATTTCCCAGGTAATAATTAATCTATTTAATATATAATATGCCACATCATGACATTGTATTTGATAAACGTCCTCAGAGAGTAGACATAGTATGCTTACTGTGATCACTATCAATATTAAATTAGAAAGACTGTATAAGCTCTTAATTGGAATGCATCAGAGGAATGTTTCAGGTTACTCTCACTTTATCTATTTAAAATACTTGTTTTATCTCCTGACTTACACACGATGCATTTTATGGTAGAATATATTAACAAATATGGGTCATTTCCAGTATCCAGGCTTCTATACTAATCAAAGATTTCTAATCCTTGTAAAAATCATTTTTATAGATCTATCATTAATGTTTTTCCATAATCATACTTATTTCTAATTCTAACAACTATTACACAAAATGTGTCAAAATTTTTAAAAAAATAAAGTTATATTTTTCTTAAGTGGGATATACTGAAGTGTACTATAAGTGAAGATCTTCCGTAAAATGCTTTCTGAGGCTTTTTGGGAAAAGATTTCATCATTTGACTATGACTAGGAAAAAGATACTGTGTTGATGGCTGCCTGAAGAACAATCCTGTTTTTACATCTCCGCCTCCAACTTCATTACTAAATAAAATATCAAAGTTGTTTTAGTTTTCCTCCCTACACTCCTCGCTTCCCACCCTCATCCAAACTGTGGAAAGTGTCTTTGGCAAAAGCAACTGTATTATTTGCCATGGCCCAACCTACAGTTTCCTGGAAAACCTAGGGAGTGCCCTGGGTACCATCTTAGTCTCTATAAAGGTTTTTCTCAGTAAGCTTATTTTCTTAGAAATTTAAGGCCTCTGGATTGATTCTAGGCCAAATAAGTCCTGGAACCAAAGGTACAATCTCTCTGAGAACAACACCCAGGTTCAGTCCTCTATCCCATTAGGTCAATATCCCACTTCCAGCAAGAGCAAGTTAAAATGGTCTTTGTCTAGATAGCCCTGAAGATTGAGAGAAAGATCAGACAAGAGGGAGGAGGCATAACTGAGAAATTAGGATTTAACAAATGACTGTGACTGCTGACTTATTGTATATATATAGAGAGAGATTTCTTTTTAGGGTCAGGTGTTTTAGAATAGCCAGAAGGAAATACAGGTTGTCGAACTGCAATCCAATAGCCCTGATCTTTGATGATGTTTGCGTAGCTATATTATTGCAAGAAGAAAAAAAAAAAGTCAGTTACTCATGTCTGGATGGATCTACTTCAGGAAGTTTCGTTTTGTTCCACTGATAACTATATCTGTCAAAACTACACTGTCTTATTAACCTACTTGGGTAGATTGCAGAACTAGTAATCAATAAGACAGATGGGTAAGTGGTATGGGATGCTTGGAGTATCCTTTTTTCTTTTAATTTGGTTTTCTAGAGCAATGCAAATGTTCTTAAAATGATCCTGGTGATGAAAAACACTGTTATGTGATGATATTATGAACCATTGATTTTATACTTTGGATGGATTTTATGGTGTGTAAAGATATTTCACTAAAAATACATAAAAAGAAGAAAAAGAACAACTGTATTGAAAGATCTTTGCCTGGTGACCTGAATATAAAAACGTATGCTGTCTTGAGAATGGTTTCATAATTTTCTGTTTTTATTCCAAAAGTAAAAAATGGGTAATATTTATAATTCCAAAAATGATGCTCTATTATTTTAGGCAAATTATCACATCAGCAACATAATGAAAACAAATCCATTATTTTTTTTGTCTTTATGACTTTCCATATTTAAATATTTTTACAGTGTGTACTATAGAATCAGTGAACATTGTTATCATTGTCACGTACTAAAGAGAATATAAAAAATAGAAAACATGTTGCTAGTGGTTTGAATTGAAAGTAAAAAGAAATACTAACAAAGAATTGATTTTTCTGAATAATTACTATTGAAATTATGTTGGACTTACATCAGGCAGAAATCAACTAGGTTTTCTCACTCAATAGGTTTCTTGAATGGAAATGAGGATAATAATTTGGGAGGGGGAGCTTCAATAATTGTTTTCTGCTCATTATGAATGCCCCATCTATATAGCCTAAAATATTTATCTTCTACACAGGTGGTAAATTTAATCGTCTATAGTTTGATGGAATTTTTATCTCATTGCTTTTTCTTAATTTGCAGTGAAGCACTGATAAGGTAAAATTGGATACCAGTACAATGCCATCCTTTAATGAAGTTTTTATCCTATTTTTCTGACTTTATTTTTGTGAATTAAAAGTTTTTCTTGAGGGATCAATATCCATAGCACACTCTCTCTAAAAATGTGTCTATCAATAGCATTAACATTCTACTTCAAAACATGCAAGTGCCTTTCATTGCTATTTTCAAAATGGTCATTTAATTAGTTTTACTACCTTCTTAAATATAATTTTCTCTACGCATGATTATGGCAGTTGTAGATGTAAAAAGTGCCATACAGCTTTGCTTTATCCATAATCTTATCAATACCTTAATCTTGTTTTACCACTCCATTTTGATTCTTTTGATCATTTAAATTCATGACACTTTAAGATAGGTTTCAAATGTAATCACATAGATGTTGATTTAGATCTTTAATAATAAGTTAGATCAAACAAAGAAAAGAATGGATTGAAAAAGCAGAATCCACAGTTGATAAAACAAATGAACCTTATCCAAAGAAGCTATCATCAATAATGATTATGTTGATACCCCAATTCCTTTGTGAAACCTCTATGTTTCCATAATTTGGTGGTTCCTAACTTTGAATCCTTTTTAAAATGCCATTTCTCATATTCCTTACTGGGATCTTAATGCATTTGATTCTAACTCATGGACACTGGCTTTATCATTTTCTTCAGCTTTACTCATAACTAGATTTGACATTTCCTTGCTCTTTCTCTGGTGATGACTTCTCTTTTATACAACCCAGCTTTGAGCACCCTTCTTCTTTTTGGGTTTCTTCCTTCCTAACTTGTTTTCTCCTCCTCTGTCACTGTTGTTTTATTTTTTTCCTTCCCATGATTTAATTGGGGGGAGGTGGGGTAATGAAGTGAAGGGGAAAGGACAGCGTGTGATATGAGAGAGGTGGATGTGGTGTTGAATTAAGAAAAGAAAAATTCTTTATTAAGCTAAAATCATATCTAAATTGCAAGTCAACATGTGTATTTATTTTACAATTTACTCTACTTTGAATTTTAGTTCTTTTTCCAAACCTGATATTCATAAAGGGGATAAAACATGATCATGATATATTTTAAAAATGTGTTCTATTTCTTGGGGCTTTCTCTGTATTTCTGCAGATGATCAAGGAAAGTAATTTTAAATATAATCTGTAAATTCTTAAAAGATAATATGTTAATAAAGAAGCATTTAGAAAAACAGTTGTTCTAGTCAGAATTCTTTTGGTTTCAAGTGACAGAAACTCCAATAAACTAAATGAAGCAGAAAAATGACATTTATTGTAAAGATCCTGTAATGACTCGTAGATTTAATGACTGATAAGCAGGAACCATCAAGAATTCAGGAATTTCAGTGTCTGGAACTATAGGCTATGTATCATCAAAATTCTCCACCCCTCTACAAATTTTCCTTCTGTCTCTGATTCCATCCTTCTCTACTGCAGTTGAACCTTCTCTATTGCTCTCTCCACACACTAATGCACCATATCCCAGGAAAGGACTTTGATTGACCTAGATTGGATTGTAAAGTAATTAATTCCTCAAACCATGAGTAATATGGTTGGCCAGGTCTGTTTACTAGCCACTATAGGTGGACTGCCAGAGCATTATGACTGGGAGTCCTCTAGAATATTATGGTTTGAGCAGTGAAGAAAGTTTTGCAAAGAAAGCTGTTTTCTGTTATTAGGAAAAGGTGATAAGAATGCTGGAAAATTCAGTAGACTTTAATATTTCACATTTTATTAAACTGTTTCATTAGGCAGTAAATGATTAAGGCATAAAGTGAGATTTAGAAAAAGAAGAAAATCATGAAAGAAGATGACTAAGAAAATTGCTCTTATTATCTTATAAATTAGTTTAGCCTAAGTTTCCTAAGTTCACTCATTTATAGATGTTTCCTTGCCTATAGCACAAAACTCTTCAAATTTATTACCACTTCAACTATCTGAAACAAGATGTACGACAAATAAAACTTCACAGAGTCTCTACCAATATCACAGCTTTTCTGTATGGAAAGTTTCGCAACTTGCCTGTTGCTGTATTCCCATTTTAATTAATGGTAAATTTTGTGGGCACTCATGCATGACCACAGTTACTGTGTAAAAACTATTTCAGATCGCAAGAGTGTTGATGAGATACACTTTGGATTTTAGTGTGGATCGGTTTCCCACATTGAATTCTATGTGGAGCTTTGGCTGAATCCTAGAACAAAGCTCTCTTGTTAGCTGATTTTGCACAAATTTAGTGATCCTTATTTGAAAGAATATAATTCTAAAATAAGAGAAACATTTGTTAATGATATCAATTTATATTGCACTCAATTTAAGTGGAATTTTCTGTTTATAATAAGCAAAGTATATGAACAAATCTAGAATTATAATTTTAAATTCAGACACTACCTTGTATAGGCACAGTTTACATTCTGGTAAATCATCACTCTCAATGTTGACTGTTTTTGCTAGGCAATAGGAAATAAAATCCATTAAGTTTCCTGATCATACATACATGAGGTTTCCTTCCTAATTCATTAAAGTTAGATTTCTGCTCAAGATATTGGCACGCTACTTAATACATCTTGGACAGTCTGCATCATTCAGAGGTCTAAAACAAACTCATTTTGTCTTGTTTGTGCAATTTATGAAGTCTAATATTCACTCAGAGTTTGTAGAATGTATTTAACCTCAAGATAGCTCATATGGAAAAGAGGCGAAACAATTCCCCAATGTGTGAAAAAAATTTATTTACATTTTTTTTTTCACAAATCTGCATTAGGTGTATTATTTGTAATAATGCTGTACTGCCACCTTGTGGACTGACTGGAAGGAACCAGTTTAAAGATTTCTGGCCAGTTTCCACCACTTAGAGAAACTTAAACTAATTGAGGGTTCAGGTAAGAATGGTTAAGCTGGTACTTTTCTTGCAGCATGAATAGGTACAATGTGGCAGCAGAATATATAACTTATGAGTGGAATGAATTCATTACAAAAAATTAGCCAAATATAATTGATGTCTTCAAAGAGATTGATTATTTTTTTAAATTATATGATCTGAAGTACTTTTTACTTGGAGAACAGAAAATATCAACATGTAAGTCCTGCATCTGCCATTAACTAGCTGTCTATGTCTTTGGCCTCAGTATTTCCATCTCTAACAACAGAAGTTAAACCATATGTCTTCTACAGAAACACTAACTCTCTTATTTTGTGTATGGTTTTTCATTTATTAGTTTATTTACATAAACAATCTGCATTTTGTCCTTTGATATTTTTTAAATATAAAAACTATTTGCTAAGAAAGGTGTTTGATGCTTGTATATCAGTGATGAGAAAAAGAAGTTGAAATGTTACTATCTCTGTGATGCCTACAATATAGTAAAATTTCAAATTAAATTCTGGTAAAACATTGCTATCTAGGAAATATTGATTCTTTCTGGGTAAAAGTATGAATTGTTTGTATTTCGAAAGCCTATTATATTATATCCAGTCATAACCTAGGATATTAGCAGAGGACTTATTTTGATAACTTCTGTAAGTATTTTTAAATTTTCATTTAAGGACACATTTTTAAAATAGTTGAAGTTATGTAATCATTGGAAATAAAATGGATTTTACATGATTTAAATCCCACAATCAAATTTTTACTATAATACAAATATGTCACTAGATTTCCTTGGGAAAGGCAAATGCTCCACTGAATTTCGAACCTTTCTTAATTCTAAATAATTAAAGTAAATTAAATATATATGCTTAATATAATAAGCATATATAAATTCATTAAGATATTTAAATTTGTATTTTTAGAAGTAGAAACCATTCTAAAATACATAATGATCATGCTTTTAGCCCATTTACAAAGAACAGATTTGGAAAGATGATTAAAATTTTTCTAATTACATCTTTTAGAATTTTCTTCTATAATACTATATCATAGATAAATAGCTGTCTTGTATGTGTGTGTCTGTATAATTTTTGTTAGCTATATAATATATCAAAAGACAATTAGCTCAAAATTTTACCCCTTATATGTTGCCACCCAGATCCTTTGACATTTTAAAATATTTCTCTACTAAAAATTGCATATCATGATGTCAAAGATGTGGCAGGTTTTCCATCACTCCTTTTTGCTACCTCCCTGGTTGACACCAATAATTAATTATGGAATTTTTTTCATACTGATTATCAGACGTGATTGTACTACCCCCCTCCCAACTAGGTATAAGGCAGCCTTTAATAATTGACACAGCATGCAAATTTAAATCTAACGGTTGTCTCTAGCAATTTTTCAGTCTTGGTATGTCTAGATCATAAGTTCGTCTCACTACTACATACAAAAGAATCATTTCTGTCACTGTATTATTTATCTAAATGTTTTTTCATATTTCAGAATATCATATCTTTACCAAATGAAACTTAATTGAGCAAGAAAAGGTGTTAAAAAATACAAGTAAGAGAATATTAAACCAGAAAAGTTTAGAGACATTCCAAATTTTATGTTTGTGGAGTTATTAGGTAAAAAATAATAATAATTTATCTGTCAACAAACTTATGGAAATATTTGAATAAGATAAATCATAAATATATAAAATCAATTGTTTTAATCAATCATGACCAATTTTAATGGAAAAATACTTGTAGCTGTTGACAAACTATAGAGAAGCATAGGCTTCAGTGTACTCTCTTAGTTAACCATGCATTTGCTCATTCAAAACAATAGTTTTTAAGCATCCTTTATGTGCCACACAGCATTCTAGGTATACATAATGGTGAGCAAAATAAATATAGCTCTTGCATTTATGGAGATTAATGTTCAGTCAAGAAGAGAATTTAGAAAGCATAAGTACTGTGATAAGGGGAAAATACAGGATAGACAATAGGGTCAAATAAAATAGGACATACCTTACTCTGTAAGGGAAAGGGGAAACTCCTACAAAAAGTGATGATTGAGTAGTACCTAAAGAATGTATAAAAAGGGAGAAAATGGAAAATATTCTTAGTGAAGCTATCAACATATACAAAGTCCTGGAGGGCAAGAAGAGCTAGCAAGATTTAAGAAATTAAAAGGGCAATATTCCTGGAAATTAAAGTGGAGTGTTGGAGTGACAAGAGGTGAGTCTGAAGACATAGGCAAGAGACAATTAAGAACAGCTCTGTCATATTTTAAAGGAAATGTGAAGGTATTTAAAAGTCATAAACAGGGAGTGACATAATTCACTTTTCATTTTAGAGGAACATTCTAATATTTGGAGATTATATGGGATGGGAAAAGATGCCATAAGAGGCAGAATAAGTAGCGAAATGGGAAAAGTTCCACACAAGAGATTATAGTGGCCTGAATTTAGATGATTTTGGTGAGGGCAGAGAAAAGTAGCTGGTTACTTGTTTGGTCAAGTAGTGGGTTAATTAGATGGATTAGAAATTTTTGAGAGAGCAGAGGTGTGCTGGTTTGAATCTATTATGTACTCCAGAAAAGCCATGGTTTAATCTTGACCCAATCTTGTGGTGGCAACTATTTCTTTTAATCCTGATTCAATACTGTAAATTGGAAATTTTTTATTAGGTTTTCTCCATGGAGATGTGATACACCCAATTTGGGTTATAAACTTTTGATTAGATAGAGATGTGACTTTACCCATTCTGAGTGGGTCTTGATTAGTTTACTAGAGTCTTTGAAAGAGGGAACATTTTGGAGAAATCTCAGAAATGAAAGAGGCACCAGAAACTTCAGAGCAGAGCTGACACAGATGCACTTGGAGAACAGAGACACAGATATTTAGAGATGCTTGGAGCCCAGCAGACCAGGCCATGAGATGTTAAGCAAGGCAGAACCTAGAGAGAGCCAAGGGAGGCCAAGAGATGAAAGGCAACCCCAGAGAAGCAAAGTGAACAGAAGAACGGAGCCTCCACGGGAACAGAGGCTGAAAGCAATGGAGCCCAGGAGCAAGAGACCAGCAGGTGCCAGCCACGTGGTTTTCCAGCTGACAGGCATGTTCCAGACCCATCAGCCTTTCTTGAATTTAAGGTTTCTTTTCATAGATACCTTAGTTTGGACATTTTTATAGGCTTAGAACTGCAAACTCATAACTTACTAAATTCCCCTTTATAAATGCCATTCCAGTTCCAGTATATTGCATTCTGGCAGCTTACAAACTAAAACGAGAGGTTTGTGCAGTTGAATAGGGGTAGAAGAGCATGAATTAGTTCCTTTTGCATGTTGAGTTTTTAAGATCTCCAAATAGATATATTATTTAGGCAGTATGAAATGCAAAGCATATCTGTGTGCACTCTCTCTCTCTCTTTCTCTCTAGATATAAACATATATCCTTATACATGTATTTTTTTAAATATGTATAGGTAACAAATGAAGATATAGGAGCAGTTATAATCATCAAAATGTGGGTATGAAACAATATAGGACCAAAGAGACAGAAGATAATCAAAAAAGTAAAGTCTAATGAAAGATGTCATTTGCCAGAGAGAGACAGAGATAGTTAAAATCTTGATAAACATTGTTAAATAGTACTAAGAGGTTGAATTAGATAAGGATTGAAACAGATTGATGGATTTAGCATCAACAACTTAGATCATTTGTGGAGTGATAAAAGATGAGATTTGTCTTAGTTTTTATTTTTTATCGGATTTTTCCTTTGCCTGCAAAATGGGAAGCAAAATGTACTAAGTATCCATCATTTTAAAAGAGCTACATATATTAGTGCCAGACATCCGACATCAAAACTTTAAAGGGGTAATCAAATGAGGCCTAATAGGACAAGTACCATGAGCACATATCAGAGGATGGCTTGGAGACTTCTCAGGAGGACCTTGGGGACAAAAATCACAGGCCGATCATGAGAAAATAGTAGTCCAACTACCCATTAAATTATCGTGTTTGCAATAACTGTTGTAACGTTCTGTCCCCAATTCCTCCATTTAACTCCAGAACAGAAACCTATAGCAGAATTCTTTGTTTTTAATGTCATTTTTTTAAAAAAATAGAGAGTAGAAAAATAACTTAGATTTGTATTATAAAGCTGATGTACCATAATGCACAATATTAAAGATAATATGAAACAAATAAATGCTGGATTCTGGAAAGTATTTTAGCCAGTTGTCCTTCAAAATTCTTTATGCCATCATTAAATATGCTTATATAATAAAAAGTTAACTTTGCCCAAAGTTAATTCTACCTGCGAGTAGCCTATGCTCCTAGGGGTAGCCTCAAAACCTTCTGAATTTCCCCAAGCTAAAGGACTTCCTTTGTTATTCATGATAGTTTCTGCTAACAAGATGATTCAGGTCCTCTCAGAAAGGGTACTGGCTACATCAAAAGGATCAACCATGTGATTATAGGTTTGGGCTGGAAACTGAGCTTAATCATTCAGTCATATGGCCAGTGATTCAGTCAATGAAACCTTAAAAACTCTGGAGAGAATATCTCAGTTGGGCTTCCCTGGTCAGCAATATTCTTTGAATATTGTCACACATTGTTGTGCTGGGAGGGTAAAGCATCCCTGAGGAAGACCAGCTTCGCATTGGGACTCTTCCAACTCCACTGTATATATCTTTTCACTTGGCTTGTCCTGTTATAATAAACTGTAAACATGGGTATAGCGCTTTCCTGAGTTTGTGACTCATTCTAGCAAATTATCAAATCGAGGGTGGTGGTGGAATGTTGGGTAAGTCTCATGTACAAGCTCAGAGGCCATCTCCCAGCCCTCGCCTAACTCTCCCCCACTTGGCTTTTATTATTTGAGTATGTTTCTGTTCCACAGCCCAGGGGGGATAGGTCTATTGAAAGGGCCTGACAATGCCTTGACCAAGGAAACTGGGAATGAGGAGCCATAATGACTTATTAGGGTGGGCCTCCTCGGGAGACTTGCTGCAATGGGATCTCTTCCCTTGCTCTTTTGGACTCTTTGTGCCATACAAGCAATAACATGATCATTTGGTGAAGGTTGGTGCTGTGCCTGAGCCTGTGTTCACAATACAGCATACAGCAACTTGCTCCACATTGAAACTTTGGTATTTGTAACCAGCTGGTTAGAAGTGAGGGTGACCCTAGAGACCCATAAATTTGTGGCAGGTGTAAGCGTGAAGGTGGTCTTCTGGGGACTCTTTCCTCGAACTGTGCAGTTTGACAACATCCTTGCAATGCTATTAAACAAAAAACTAGAAAAGTAACAAACTTAGAAAGTGACACTTGGGCTACATATATGTTGAGTCCATAAGTAAATTGGGACTTACTTTTTTCTTTTACCAAGCTTTAATAACTTTGTTTGTAAAATGTATTTGAAATTAATAGAAGACTTTATTTTAAAGCAATGAGGCTAAGGCTAAAGTCAAGCTTAGTAGAAGATCGTTTTATTTTTTTAATGGTTTCCCTAAGCAAATAGTTAGGTGTTTTGTCAACTTTTAAAATACTAATTTTCACAATATAGCTAAAAGACAGTGTGTCGCTCTTCTCATTTGATATTCATATATTCATATGTCCACCTATCTCACATGTCCTTTATGAGTGTTAATGAGATTTGGTCTCATCCTCTAGACAGTCAAGGTGAGTAAAATACTCTTTTTGAAAGGAGAGGGGAGAGAGGGACTTAAGTGTTTGTTAAATGAAGTGGTGGGAAGCTGAGATAAACTGTTAGAGATATTTATATGAATATAACCATGTTTAACCTATAAACAAAAAATAAAACTATCATCCAACACATATTGCATTTTAAAACAACTACAAAATATGGCTAGGCAATTGAGTATTTGATGCACTTAAAATATACATGTATTCAATATACATGGATAATACTAATGCATGCTAATTCTTGTCTTTATAAAAAATGAACCCTAATAACTCTTAGCAGCATATCACATATCTGCAAACCTTTGAATTTACTACATGTTCAAGCAAATTCTTAGGTCCTATAATCCTTCTTTTTCAACAGTATCAAGTCTTTTCTGATTAGAATGAGAGTATGTCAAATCTTAATTTATTATAAATCTATTTCATTGTTTGTCTGAAATAAGTATGTGATATTAGGTATTGAAAATAAGCTGACTTCAAAAGAAGAGAATCTAGGAACATTCTTAAACAACAATAGCATGTTGGGTTGATTATTTCTGCTTTGGTCCAATTAATAAATGCAACATGGGCAAAAATGTAAAGAAATATCATGAAGGTAACTAAACCTTTTCTTTGTGATTCACATCTTGAATTGAGCATGTAGATAAAATTGACCCCCCCAATGTGATTTGCTAACATTTTGTAGCCGCTTCCCTATGTTGTTTGCCAGTCAAAGTCGTGTGTAATATTCCAATGTTCTAATTCATAACAATGAACCCAGGGACTACTTGAGAAGTTTAATGTCATAAGGAGAACCCTCAGAAATCTGTATTGTCACCCCAATTTTTATTTTGGAGAGCTATACTCATTACTACCTCAACATCTTAACATTCAACTTTGTCAGTACAGTGAATTCTAGTGGTTTACAATTCTTTAAGCTTTTGGTAAACGCCAGACTTTCTGGTCTGTCATCAAAGAAGTTTGCCAGGTGGGAGAAGGTCAGGAAGAGAGGATAATTATTAATGTCAAAATTGTTATATAATATTCAAAGTGCACTTTTTATCTGCAGACCAAACTGCATTTGAAAAATCATTGTAGAGATTTATTGATCCATAGAAGCCTTACTCCTGTCAGCATTTAAAACTCAGACTGACAGTGTCAAAGTCAATAGATACATTCTGCCACATCTAATAGCAATAAAATTAGCTAGAATCAGGTTAAATATAAAATCCCACATTTTTTATATTGACTTAGCTTGAAAATGAAAGATTTCACTTTTGAAAGGTGTCATAAATGCAAGTATAATCCAAAATATTTTTCAGAGTAAACAATTTTTAAAGCCATACTTGAATGGTAGAGATTGAGAAAATGAACAGCAGAAAGTTGCCATCATCTCATGATTTGTAGTTATTTATTTAACCTGAGACTACTTCAGATTTCTATTTAAGCATCTATTAAACAAATATATTATGTTAACCAATGGCTGGAGTGGAAAATCTATATCAGTTTCTCATTCTAGCTATCGCCTCAAAATTATCTTTATAAATCACTGAATTTTAAATATAATAGAATAATTGAAAAGCAATGTTTATTAAATTATATATAAAACCAACTTTCTGATTCCTACTTTTTAAGAATTTCACTGGCTATTATGATTACTTTTCCCTCAACTTATTTTTAAAGGAGTAAAACATTTAAGGTATAGTTGAAGCCTTCTGCGTGTCTCCCAGTACAATTCTACTCCATTGTATATCAAGGAAACCATCATCTGAAATTCTTCACTAAAAATGTATGAATCCAAAAATTATATGATGCTTTTGTTTACACATTTTAAGAGTTATCTGTATTGATTTGTATTGTATATAGTGATTTGTAAATTCCTTTTTATTTAAGATTATGTTTTTTTTAACTTATTCATATTAGGCAATTATAGTTCATTTTATGAAGTTACAAAATTTCATTATATTATTACATCACAGTTTAACTTTTCTCTTTGTAATGGACATTTAGGAAGTTTCTACTATGTTGCTATTACAGGAACTTTTGCTTTGAATTAATGTTTCTATTACTTCTTTGTACTTGGAGAACTCTCTGGGAATTTATACCTAATGGTGCAATTTCTAAAATGTTGAATATACTCATGTTAAAGATTCTATGCCTTGACATATTGCTCTCAAAAGTACCAATTTACAACCTAGTCAGTAGTTCATCAAAATTTTTCTGTGGGTAAAAAATTAATAGTCAATTTCTCCAATGGTTTTAGTACTGGTGCTGGTTTGAAAGGATTATGCAGCCTAGCAAAACATGTTTAAATCCTGATCCATTTCTTCGAGGCAGTGTTTCTTTTAATCCCTATTCAGTACTTTAGGTTGGAAATTTGATTTAGATTATCTCCATGAAGATTGATTTACCCAATTGTGGGTATTAACTTTTGATTTGAGGGAGATGTGACACCACCCATTCCAGGTGGGTCTTGATTAGTTTACTGGATTTCTTTAAAAGAGGGAGCATTTGAGAGAGAGAGAGAGACAGAGTCACTAGAAATCCACAACCATGAGAGCCCATGCACCCAGAGAACTTTGGAGATGTAGAAGGAATACACCCCCCTGGGGAGCTTTGTGAAAAAGGAAGTCTGGAGAGAAAGTTAGCAGACCTTTCCATGATAGAGAAACACTGAACTTCATTGGCATTTCTTGAGTGAAGGTAACCTCTTGCTGGTGCCTAAATTTGGACAGTTTCATAGACTTGCTTTAATTAGTACATTTTCATGGCCTTAGAACTGTAAACTTGCAACTTATAAATACCCCTTTTTAAAAGCTGTTTCATTTCTGGTATATCACATTCTGGAAACCTGCAAACTAACTACTCCTTAGGATTTTTTTCCCTCTTTACCTTGATCAATTTACTGATTGAATTTGTAATTTTCAGGAAAATTATTTCAGTTTATTTGAAAAAATTATTCATTGAATTATATCTCTTTCATATATACTGGTTTTATTCCTGTACTGTTTTCTTCTTAATAAAGGAAACTTGTTTTTCTCTTGCTGTTCTTACAGTCCACTTAGTAATTCATGCTGCTAAAATGTTTTGTCTTTTTTAACTGTATAGCATTTCAAAACTAAAAAAAGTATGTAAAATGATAGAAGCATCACCTATTAATTAAACTTAATACATGTTAGAACAATTAAAAATAAGACATTTTAGAAGAAAAAAATTTTCATACTTCATGTTATTTTAAAATTTTTTCCATATCATTTTTTTTTTTTTACATGGGCAGGCACGGGGAATCGAACCCCGGTCCTCTGGCATGGCAGGCAGGCATTCTTGCCTGCTGAGTCACCACGGCCCATCCTCCATGTCATTTTTAAGGAAATAAACAATTATCCATAAAATTAAGCTTTTGTTTTTTCTTGCTCAATTTCATTTCTTTTTTCACCAAGGTAATACTACTTTTTTTTTTCTGAATTTTGTGAATATCTTTATTTTTCACCTAACATTATATGTTCAAAATTTGCAATTATTTATTTAACCTGTGACTACTTTAGATTTCTATTTAAGCATCTATTGAATGCATATATTATGTTAGACAACAGTTGGAATAGGAAAATCTATATTATCTTCTGCTTAGAGCTATTGTCTCAAAATATAAAAATATAAAGATAAACGAAAATCTATTTCATTAATTTTAATTACCAAATATTATGCCTTATGTCCATATATTAACATTTTCTTACCCATTTCTTTTCTGCTGAGCAGTGGGAATACTCTGATGTTCTCAGGGGCACAGCCTTGGGTATGCCCCTTGTTCTAGTTTGCTAGCTGCCGAAATGCAATATACCAGAAACGGAATAGCTTTTAAAAAGGGGAATTTAATAAATTCCAGTTTACAGTTCTGAGGCTGAGAAAATATCCCAATTACAACAAGTCTATAGAGATGTCCAATCACAGGCATCCAGGGGAAGATACCTTGGTCCAAGAAGGCCGATGAAGTTCAGGGTTTCTCTCTCAAGTGAGAAGGCACATGGCAAACATAGTCACAGTTTCTCTCTTGGCTGGAAGGGCACATGGTGAGCAAGGCATCATCTGTTAGCTTTCTTCTCCTGCCTTCCTGTTTCATGAAGCTCCCCGGGAGGCATTTTCCTTCTTCATCCCCAAAGGTCGCTGGCTGGTGGACTCTACTTCGTGGTTCTATAGCATTCTCTGCTCTCTTTGAATCTCTTTCATTCTCCAAAAGGTTTCCTCTTTTATAGGACTCCAGAAATTTATCAAGACCCATCCAAATGGATGGAGACATGTCATCACCTAATCCATCTTAACAACCACTCTTGATTAAATCACATCAAGGGAGATGATCTGATTACAGTTTCAAACATATGGTATTGAATTAGGATTATTCTGCCTTTATGAAATGAGATTTAGATTAAAATATGGCTTTTCTAAGGGACATACATCCTTTCAAACCAGCACACCCCTAGTTACCTAGGGATGACTGGTTTTAGCAAGATACTCATTGAAGGTCTTTTTCCCCTGGCGACACTAAGTGTTAACTCTACTAATTGGTGGTAGATTGCTCTATTGTTTTCAACAATGCCTTTGGGCATAAAATTCTCTACAGACAAATTCAAGTAAATTCAAGAAAAATAAAAGTAATAGTTCCAAGGTTAATGTTTGAGATTTGTTTTGACAGGAGGAGGTTAATATCAGCTATCTCTTTCCTGATTCTCTCTATAGCGTCAATGAATCTACAAATCTCCTTCCTAATGCCTTTTACCACAATGTCCATTGATTTCGAGAGTGTTCTTGGGTTTGAACTTCTCTACGATGTTACATATAAAGTTAGTTTCTACTGAGAGAGATTTGGAGCTCTCTGTCTTGCAGCCCTCTGGGCATATGTGCAGAAGGTGACTATAATGGCAGCATGCTTCTTTCTGAATGACACCTTTTAATTAGGAGCTAAGCACTTGGTAGGAGGAGAAAGCAGTCTCAGATCCTCTCAGCTTGCCTCTCCTGGAGTGGAAACCACACTCCATAAACCAGGACTAGGGCAATCAGGGCCCAGTATTCTCAGTGGCATCACACCCAAGGTAGGGTCTCCTTTCCATGAGTGGAACATAGCTTCAATAGCAGGTAACTGGGCACAGGAAGAGAAATACTAAAGCCCTGCTCTTCCCAGGTATAAAGCCCTCAGATTGGATGCTAGAGATAGAGATAGAGAGAGAGAGAGCCCTGTATTCTTGGTTGCCCCAGTCTGGAGTGGAATTTTCATCTTGCTGAGATGGAAGTGAAGAGGTCATGTAGGGATTCTTGGATCAAAAACCATAGATTCTATTTCCTCTTAGTGAATTTTAGTAGATTTTCTTGAATAAATGTTTCTTCATATGTTATATGTCTGCTTTAAGTTTCCTAAGCTGTTTAAAGCAAATGTCATGAAGTGGTTTGGCTTAAACAATTGGAAGTTAATCACTGACAGAGTCCAGGAAAATGCCCTAATCAAGGCATCATCAAAGTGATGATTTTCTTTCTTCCAAAAGACCAGCTGCTGGTGATCCTTAGCTCCTCTGCCATATGACAATATATGTGGCAGCATCTGCTGGTCTCTCCCTTCTCTGCTGGATTTTGTTGATTTCACCTTCTTGATTCCATGGCTTTTTCTTTAAAAAGAGTCCAGTAATAGGATTAAGACAATTCCCGAATGAAGTGGGTCATATCTTAACTGAAGCAGTCTTATCAATAAGTCCTACTTATAGTAGGTCCATACTCACTGGAATGTATTAAATTTAAGAACATTTTTTTTCTGGGGGTATTTACAGCTTCATTTCACCTCAATGTCCTTACAACCATTTCCAGAGATTTAATTTTTTTTCTCTGTGTATAACTCTACATAATCTTCATAAGGGAGAGGGAAGCCCATGGACTCCTTATGTTGTCATGCTGGAAATGGAACTTCTGCTCTGTGACCGTTAAATGGAATCCTCCAAGTTCAATTTATAATGTTGCTTTGTTTTGCTAAATGGTGCCAGTATGCAATATACCAGAGATGGAATGGCTTTTAAAAAGGGAATTTATTAAGTCACAAATTTACAGTTCTAAGGCCTAAACTAGGGCATCCAGATAAAGGTAACTTGACACAAAAAAGTCTGATGTCTGTCACATGGGAAGGCAAATGGCTGACATCTGCTGGTCCTTGTTCTGAAGTCCCATGCTGCCAGTTTCTGATGTCAGTGGTTTCCTCTCTAAGTATCTGTGGGCCTTCACTTAGCTTCTCTGGGACAGAATTCTGGGTTCTAGCTCGCTTAGCATCTCATGGGAAGGTATACGGTGAAGTCTGCTGGGCTCTGTATCTGTCTAGGCATCTTCTCTGTCTGCCTGTCTGCACTCCAAATGTCTCCCAATGGCTACATCTCTGTCAGCTCTCAAGCAAGTGTTATCCAAGCATCTGAGCTTCCTCCTAAATGTTTCCCCTTTTCAAAGACTCCAGGAAACTAATCAATCCGCATCTTGAATGTATAGAGTCACAGCTCCAGCTAATCAAATTTCACACCCACAATCGGGTGTGTTACATCTCCATGGAAACAAGCCAATCAGTTTCCACCCTAAATGATAGGTCTGACCCCACAAGACTGGATTTGAAAAGAAAACATGGCTTTTCTGAGGTATATAATTTCAAAACTACACAAATGCTTATTTTGTAATGTAATTATAAATATTTTATATATTATTAATTCTTACCCCATAAACAATATAGAAGTCTCTTTTTAATTTATTTTATTATTTAGTGGACTCAGATTTATAGAGTTGAATTAATTGTTGCTTTGTATCTTAGTGTAATCTCATAATTGTTTGGTATATAACCCATTATTTGCTTTTGAGTGTTTTGCATTAATAGTATTTTGTTTTCCCCTTTCATTCTGAATCTAAACTCATATTCCTTCCTCAAGATAAGCATTCATTTTATTAGGTTTGATATATGTTCTTTACTATGAATTATAAAATATAAGTTATGGCATTTAGTGCATGTTTTTTTCTTTTTAAACTGTATAATATTATAAAACTCATCTTGTTTTCTGACTGATACACTTAAAACTGCATTTTAATATCTTTCCTTGTTGCTGTATGCAAACTAGTTTTTCTTTCTAAATTAACATTCCATAGGAGTCGTTTACCAAATGCTTTTTAGATATTCCTTTAGAGCTGACTATTCAGTACCCCTCCAACTCTCTCTTACCCGAAATATCACTGCAATGCTCTTCATGAAATTTTGAACCCCAAACCCATGTGTGAGGCATAATGGAGTGCTGTAGCCTTCTGGCTGTGAAAACTAGTACCGTGCAATGGGTTGGCTTAAAAAATGGGAGTTTATTGGTTCAGAATTTTGAGGCTGGAAAAAGTCTAAAATCAAGATGACATTAAGGCGATGCATTCTCCTAGAAGACTGGGATTCGAGGGCTAGCTGCTTGTGAGCTTTAGTCCTTGGCTTTTCTCTCTTTCACATGGCAATGCACATGGTGGCCTCTTCTGGCTTCTCAGCTCTGTTGATTTTCAGCTTATGGTTCCTCCCTCTGTGTTTCTCTCTGTGACCTTACTTATAAGGCCTTCAGTAGTAGGATTAAGAGCTATCTTGATTTTCATGGGTCATACCTTAACTGAAGTAACCTCATCTAAAGATAAAGGTCCTATTTGCAAGGGTTCACTCCCACAGGATTAGATTAAGTTTAAGAACATGTTTTTCAGGGATACATAGTTCTGGGGGACTTTGATTTCTTAAAGGTCACTTTTCACCCAAAATCCCAGTCACCCTGCAAGCTTCCTCACACTTGGTCCATGTGATATACAAATATGATATCTCTTTGTTTTTGATTCTGAGTTAGGAGAACATAGAAATCAACATTGCTTGGTTTTTGTGTATCTCATATGGGCTCACCAGCAGGTTTCATCTCTTACCTTGAGCATTAGAAATCCAGACTCATTTTCCTAGAGTCTGTATTGCCCTTAAATGCAGGGCATCATCCTCATAGATGACCACAAAGCCGCCTTTATTTAAGATTCTTTCTTGTTTCTTTTAATTTGGTACCTGAGACTTTACCTTTCTTTTGAATTATGCTTTTCTTTAATTCTTATAATTTATCCAGCATTTCTACAGTACAATAGGATAAGAGCACTGCAGTAATCACCTGAATTTGTCATGCTACTAAAAGTTCTCCAAACATTGCTTTTCAAAATTTAATACATATGCATAGTTGGAAGTTGAAAATTTTGACTAATGAGAACATATGGTGCTGTCAGTACAACAAGAGCATGCTACTTAGAATAAAATCAATTATCTATCAAAATTAATCATCTATTCTTTGAAGCAGAATGTGCCCTAAACAACCCAAGCTACAATCTGAAATGTGCCACCTGGAGTTGTAAAATGTGGCAATGTGGTAGACAATGACAACAACTATTGGCAAAGCAGAGTGCCAATATTATATTTATTTATGTATTTATTTAAATATTTACTTAATTTATATTTTTAGATTTTATAGTCATAAAAGGTAAACATGCTACAATGTCAGTTTTCTTGTGAGCAGATGGATAAGAATAAACCATAACAAATATTTGAGCTTGTTGGGAAAAATGATGAAACTTTTTAATCATTGATGCCTTTACTCTGACTTTCTATGTCTTATTTTCTTCCCTCTATAGCAAAATAAGGATGCCATCCTCTCAGAGAGAAAAAAATCTACACTGTATATGTCACGTATCTTAACAGGTTCATTGTTGGTCTTATGACGTATTTGTTAAAAAATAATTGTTGGCAGATCTTTTGGAGGATGAGAGGGTGGAAAAAGTCAGTAAATTTGAAAAATCATTGTTGCATTCTTCTGTGGAAATTTTCTGAAACTGTTTTGATAGTAATATCACTTTAACAGCTTTAGTTTTGTTGATAAATGCTACTAACAATAGTGGTTTGGGAGGCAGAAATACGAGAAAACGAAATATAGGAATGATATGATCATTTGACTTTCAGAGCTGTATCTTGAGGGTGAGAAAAGAAAACAATGATTGTATATGGAAGTGTTTGGTGGTTTCTTATTTGGATTTATCATTTGATTGAGAAATGCAACTTCTGAGTATTTATTTTTGTTTTGCAGATTTAAAAAAATTAAGTTGAGAATATTGACTTTAAAGTTCATTTTAAATATTTTGAGGCCTCACAAATTCAAGAAAAACAAGGTAAGTTTAGATATTTAAAATATTTTCATTTAAAGTTAAGCCAGTTTAGACCTAGATGACATTAACAATGCATCTCATAAAAAAAAAAAAAAAAAACAACCAGAAATTAGACCATGCCCTGTATACTATGCTTAACAAAACTAGAATTGTTGGGATTTCATGAAGTTGGATACCAGAATTTTATATCAAGCTGTGGAATTATAATAGACTTTAATGTCAAATCTGCTATATTTTCCAGTTTGTGGCATTAGATTATTTTTTTTCTGTTCTTTGTTTTCTATTGTGCATCACTCTTCCAGGTACCTCTTTTTTTTTTTTTTTTTTTTAAAGGAAAGACAGAGAGAAGGAAGGAAGGATAGAAGGAAGGAAGGAAGGAAGAAAGGGAAACATCTTTAAACATTTTCTTGTTTTATTGTATTCTGTTTCTCCGTTTTTGTTACATGGGCTGGGGCCGGGAATCGAACCGAGGTCCTCCGGCATAGCAGGCAAGCACTTTGCCCGCTGAGCCACCGCGGCCCGCCCCAGGTACCTCTTAATCAAACACTTTTTATTCTATTAAATGTTTCAAACAAAATTCACTAGATTTCACAAAATTTCCATAACTTAAGAAAAAATATAGTGCTTTAAAGAGAAAAGATAGTTTTCTAATATCAAAGCAACACCTGCACCAAGGATTCCAATAAATATGTTTATGTTTCAAGATTCAAAATTATATAAAAGTTATAACTGAAAGTCTCATCCCCCCTTGTTCTTTTTCTTTCTGTAGTTAGCTATTTTTATTAAAGTTTTCATTATTCTGATGTTTCTTTATGAACATATAAGCAAATATGAGCATAATTTTATTTTTTGTTTCTTACATAAAATTGTAATTGCTACTCTTTCTTCAATGCTTGTTACATGTTTAATACTATTTTAAATAAATTATCACCTCAAATCTATGATGTAGGTACTCTACCATTCCAATTAAGGAAGAAATTGAAGCACAGCTCATTTTAGTAATTTGTCAAAATAATACTGCTAAGTAAGGATGATAGGAGTTGAATGTAGGAAGTCTGTCTCCAGAATCTGAAATCTTAAATATAAAGCACTACTTAAAATATAGAGTAATGCCTAAGACGTAGTGTTTAAACCTAAAAGTAGAATTGATGATATAAATTCCATCAATATAGAGCCGTTTGCTAAAAAACGGATAGTAAATTGAAAGGAAAGATACTCCTGCTTTTAAATGCCTATACAACCCTCTCTGATGTTAATGAAAATTAAATATATTAGAGGAGCTACAACAGAGATTTTGGTATTTATCCCAACATTTTGAAACTCTGACTTTGACCAAGTTAATTACCTTGTTTAACTTAAATTTCTTGATATAAACAATGGGGGAAATCACGTCGCTATGTGCCCTCCTCAGAGTGTTTCTGCAAGGCTTAGATGGCATCATTTTTGTACAAAGCTTACTCCAGCACCCGTCATGCATTAAGTACTAAATATATGGAAGCTCAAATTCTCATTTTTATTATTAATGATACATAATGAATTAATTGAATATTTTCCTGGAAATAAGGGGCCATTTTTTTTTCTGATAAATCAAACTATATCACTGTTGTTAGGTCATTGAAGTGGATGATATGTCTGTAGGAACAAATCGTTGATGAAAATGTCAGATGACCTGTTCAACCTGGTCTTATACTGTCACTCACATGGGCCATTTCAGTCATGTGTATATGTCTTAGAAGCTGGCTTAGTAAAATCTGACATCATTAGATCGAATTATGCTTATATTTTTTTCCTTTCTGATCTTAAAGTGCACAATAAACTCATATAAGACAACTCCTGTGTACTTCTTGCAACTATTCCGTTACAACAAAGAATTGCAAACATGTTTGGTTCTGTGTGTTCTATGCTAATTTCTGTTCATTTTTAGTTTAGTCACATCAACTGGTTCTTTCTTTGAGTTCATATAGATTTAGCCTCTGACCTGAAATTTGAGATTGAAATGAGAAAAGTAGTATAATATAACTCATGTTTGAGGTTATTGAAAAAAGAAAGTTATCTCATTCATTATATTCAACTGTGGAAAATGGTAAATACAAAATGTAAGTGTATTGAATGGGTTATTCAAACCATCATAAGTACAAAGTTTATTTCAAAATTATACTGTGTTGGTTTGAAGCTATTATGTACCCCTGGAAAGTCATGTTTTGAACCTTACTTAATCTTGTGAAGGCAGCTGTTTCTTTTAACCCTAATCCAATACTGTAGGTTGGAAACTATTGATTAAATTATGTCCACAGAAATGTGGCACACCCAGTTGTGGGTATGACCTTGTGATTAGATAAACACATGACTCTACCCATTCCAGGTGGATCTTGACTAGTTTACTAGAGTCTTTAAAAGGGGAAACATTTTGGAAAAATCTCAGAAATGACAGAGCCAACAGAAACTTTGAGCTGACATAGATGCTAACACTTGGAGAACAGAGACATGGACATTTAGAGATGCTTGGAGCCCTGCGGACACTACCAGGAGATGTAAGCAAGTCTGAACCTGGAGAGAGCCAGGCAAAGCCATAGAGAAAAAAAGTGAGGAACCCCCACAGGAACAGAAGCTGAAAGCAATGTAGCCCAGGAGTAAGGGACAAGCCGAAGCCAGCCACATGACTTCCCAGATGACAGAGGTCTTCCAGACCCATTGGCCTTTCTTGAATTAAGGTATCTCTTCCTGAATACCTTAGTTTGGGCATTTTTCTAGGCTTAGAACTGTAAACTCATAACTTATTAAATTCCCTTTTTAAAAGCCATTCCATTTCTGGTATATTGCATTCTGGAAGCTTACAAACTAATACACATACTCAGTAATATAGTTAATAATATTCAAATAAACTCAACACTTAATGTAGGAATCACTGGAGGCAATTGAAAATTAAATCCTGAAATATGATTATCAGCAATATAACTATCATACAAAGTTTGTTGTTTTCTTTCCTATTGGAAATAGCAAAATTAATTTTCTGACTTAACTGTGTGAAATTTGTGTCACCTTAAGAGAAGTGTTCTTTATGTGAGAATGTCATGGAAGATTATATTAGTTACTGGAATGTTTATTCTTTCCTCTTTTCCTAAATTTTATTTTTATAAATTTAAATTTGCATAATTGTCCTTACTAGAAATTATCATAAGCCTATCACTAAGTGGATCTAAGCTATATATTTGCTCCAGAGAAAATCAATTACCTATAGTAAAAAATACTACTATCAAATAATATTCATTTTGGGATGCTGGTAGATAACATCTCAGAGTCATGTCCACTACTACTGAGTCAGTTTCAACGTTTGCCGAAAAGACAAAAAGAAATCCATTTTGTAAATTTTGGCCTCATTTCCGTAAATTAGCTTTCCTTTTTTTTGTATCTCCAAAGTCATAAGCTTTCCACTAACCATTATTCACACTGAATGGGAAAGTGAATGGATAACCTCAGATAATCAAAGTTGAATTTCAAGTCTTATACTTTATTTAAAGGAAGAGAAAAAGAAATAAAAATCATTGTAGGCATCATTACATTTCCCACTCTCCTTATTGCAGGTAATTTTTGATGGAGTATGGGGTCTGTGTTAGTTTGTTAAGTTGCCAGTGTGCAATATTCCATAAATAGAACAGCTTTTGAAAAGGGAATTTGATAAGTGGCGAGTTTACTGTTCTAAAGCCAGAAAGTATCCAACTTAAGGCACATCCCTCAGCTGCTCCAAGACAGTTCTGGCTTTCATCTCTTAGTTTAGCATCTGCTGGGGCCAGAGATTCTTTTTCTCTTCAAGTTCTGGCTATTTCTGCTTAGCACCCTGACTATTTCTGTCTTGATCTCCAAACATGTACATCAGCACTACCTGTCAGCTCTGAGCTCTCTTCAAAATGTCTCCTCTTTTAAAGAACCACAGAAATTAATCAAGACCCACCTGGAATATGTGGAGTCACCTCTGCATCCAATCAAAAGGTCACACCCACAATTAGGCATGCCACATCTCCATGGTGATACTCTAAACAAATTTTCCACTTACAATGTTGAAACAGGAATAAAAGAAACAGTTGCCCCTACAAGACAGGATCAAGATTAAAACATGTCTTTTCTGGGGTATGTAATAGACTCAAACCAGCACAGGGTCATAGCACAAATAACTGGTGTTTCTCTCATGTGAACATTTCTAATATGTGATTTAGGGACAGGGTGGGGGTGTTGGAGCATAAAACCTTTTGACATACAAGCAAGTTTCACACATCTACAAAGGAAACAGATGATTTATGAGGGCTGCATTCCTATTACTAGAAATAACAGACAGACCTGCTGTTCCAGAAGAAACAATGATTGGCTACCTCAGAACTGACAGGATGTGTTGAGTTAGGGCAAGTAAAGAAATTAGGGAGCTGACTAGCATATATTAAGTTTCTAACATATATTTATAATTACAATTATTGATGTTTTTATTGATGTTCTTACTTGTTTGTTTATTTCAGTATTTCCTTCTTTGACTTTTTTTTCACAGTCCACTACTACTTCCTGGCAATGCCTATATTTTTACAGTACAGGTATTTTTAAAAAATACAACCTTTACTTGCATTTTTTGTTGTTGTTGTCCTACATGTTGTTGTTCTTGTTCTCATGCTGTCAATATCACCTCTCTACGATCCAGAGTACAAATAATACAACAAACAAAGATTTTCATATGAGATAACTTTAGGTCCAACTTTACCAGTAATTAACTGATGTATTTGAGAAAACTAATTAACATTTTCTTTTTGTATTTTGTCCAAGAACTCAAGAAACTTGACCTGACCATTCCTAGTTTTCATGAATCTCCTAAGAGAAATATAAAAATGAAGGTTTATTGCAAGACAAATACATATCTTAATATTTATTAGTATTTTGGCTTCAAACCCTAATGTAGAACTTCATTGAGCTAGGATAAAGCATATGACTGATTTCTACTCCTTATATCTTATGGTATCAGATAATCTAATTCAATGAAAAGCTAACTTGAAGGAAGCGAATCTGAGAAAAAAAGCAAATCAGGAAAAATCTTTCTCCATGGATCTGGATAGCTTAGTCTCTCAAAATTTCTCAGATTTGGAACATACTTCCAACCCCATAAGTCTCATGAGAGAGGAAGAAGACAGAACATTAATATATAAATTATTATATATATATTTCATATATATATGAAATTAACATTTCTTTTCAGTAGATTCCATTTCTATCATGCTTTCATGTGCTCTTTGCACTTTGTTCTCTTCCCATTATGAACTTTAATATCAAATATTTCTCAAACATGCACAACTTAAAGCGTTAACTTCTATAACAGCATGCCCAGTGAGTCTCTCTAAATCAATCAATCTCTAAGATTCAAATTTTATCATCTTTTGGTAAAAGTAGGCATTGGAACGTTTCCAGAGCAACAATCTAATACCAAGGGAGTAGCCATCCCTGTGCCTTACTAAAGAGGGAAATGCATACCTACAAGTATAGTAGGTTGTTCACAGGCACTACCTAAGATCCAAATAAACAATGCAACTGAGAACTCCCCACATATTTGCATAAATATTCTCAGGTAAAATGTAAAATTCTGATAGGAAAATTTCTGTGGAAGACATGTGGCCTGGGGCTGAACTGACCAGGATGGACATAATTTTATTCATGCTGAACTAGGCCTATCTATCAACTGATGTGACACTGTAAAATTTCAACTCAATTTGGAGTAGAAGAGCAAATCCAACCTTATTATTGATGCCTGGGGATTAATATTTCTACGTTTTCATTTTGATTCACTAATTTTGATCTTAAATTGTGAGACTCAATTACTAAAGTCAAATCCAATCTAGTCTCCTTAGATAATTGGTTTTTGTAGAGTCCATTATCCTAATAATTTTATAATTAGCATAAAAATGAAAAGGAATGTCAGGAAATAATAACAGTAATTAATAGTAATTAAATTCTGTGTAGTCCATTAAAGAGTATAGAGGTTGGGGATATATAGGACTTAGGCAGAAATCATAAATACATTTTGATATATATAATGCACTTAATATGCATTATTTTGATATTTCTTTTATTTATAGTAGCTAAAACCACATTAAAATGTCACAATAAAGCCTTTTATCCATACTTAGAATGATTCTTAATCAATTCAGTGGATATCTTCATGCTAGCAAGGGTGCATGCTTTTATTCACTTATTCAACCCAACGTGTCTGTCCTGTGTCAGCCATTGGGTTGAACACCGAAAGGGAAACAACATATATAAGACACACTCTAGACCTTAAGGGTCACAAAATTTCACCAAGAAATCAGAATGTGTGATGAATTCTCCTGTTATTTAAGGAATCTGGATACAGGGGAAAATGGAGCTTCTGTTGGTGGTAATGGCGGCAATGCGAATCAGGAACATCCTTTCCACCTACGCCATGTTCCCATTTGGAGAGATGGAAATAAAATATTCTTGTTTCTATTAATTAGATATTCCCTGCCCCCTGGATCCTCTGGGGGAAAGGGTGAGTTTTCTGATTAAGTTTGAGAAATAAATTCGATTTGCATAGCGAAGCTCCTCTTATCCTCTTCATGATGTGCTTGCCAGTACAGGGCATCTTCTTTTCTGATCCACAATGCTATAAATGTTACAGTGGGCAGATTCAACACTTACATAAAAGGAATTTTGGTGGCCAAACATTATCCATAAAATGGGTGAGTAAAATTACGTAATTCTGGGGCTCAGTTTTAGGATGCCCATTAAGTTATACATCTAATCCATATTTACCAACAACTCTACATTTGTGTTTCAGTTACTATTCCTAAGTAACAAACAAGTCTGAAAGTAAGTGGCTGACAATACAAATAATTTATTATTTCTCACAATTCTGTGCATTGATTGTGCTTAGGGATAATTCTTCTGCTCTAAAGTGAGTTAAAACCAAGACTGAGATCATGTGGGAAGGGAGCATACTTGAATGTGAATGCCAAGAATATTGTTTATTGGGGGCTATCATGTATGCTGGCGGCATCTGTCATGCACCCCAGAAAGGCCATGTTCTCTTAATCCACTGTTGTGGGACAGACCTATTGTGGGTGGGACCTTTCAGTTACGCTGTTTACATGGATATGTGACCCAGCCCATTCAAGGTGTGTTTAATCCTCTTGCTGGAGTCCTCTGACAGAGAATAAAAGACAGATGCAACTCAGAGAACCCAGGAGAGAAACTAAGAGAGAAAGGAACACTGAGAGACATTCTGAAGACAGTCATTGAAACCAGAACTAGGAGAGAAGCGCCAGCAGGATTTGCCATGTGTCTTCCCATATGATGGAGGAACCCTGAAAACCAGCAGCCTTTCCTCAGAGAAGGTATCTTCTTTTGCTGCCTTAATCTGGACATTTTCATGGCCTTAGAACTGTAAATTTGCAAACTAATAAATTCCCATTGAAAAACCAACACATTTCTGGTATATTGAATTTCGGCAGCTTTAGCAAACCAAAATCCCATGTAACAGCATACAACAATCCACTTGACCCCTTTGTCCACCTATTATTGGTTCTGAACTTTCATCACATATATTTCAGCATTTAACAATTTCTCTTTGACTTTAAGAAACTACATCCAAATCATGGTTTATTATTGATTTTTAATTTCATGGTGGCTATCTTTTCCACAATAAACAAAAAAATGTTTGACATTAATGGTGATTTCTCCTTTACTCTTTTTATTTCCACAGTCGTTATAGTTATAAACCTTCTAATACTACGTTGTAGTTATATATGAGATATTTAAAATAACTTCTGGCAATCTATTCAAGTTTGATGTATCAGATTCCACTATACTGTAATGTCTCTGGCATGGTGCTTTCACCCAGAATCTTCTGTAAGAATATAAGAAACATAATAATGATGAGGTATTTTGTTTGGATTAAGAACAATAGCTTGAAATATAAAAAGAAAGAAAGAAAAAACAAAAAAGAAACAGTCTTAATAAAGCACATATCATGGAAAACCAAAAACACTATTGGATTTTCCAGAGTGGCCCACTTTGGCATGGGCTACTCTAAATAGTCAAGATTTCAGGAAATAATTTTTTGTTTGGTTTCATACCGACTTTCCTGGGACTAGCACTCTGTAATGCTTATCGGACACAAAGATACTGAAAATAACCTTTCCGAAAATAACTTTTCTATCCGCAGATATGCATTCAAAATTTAAATCAAATATAGACACCTGTATACTTAAATATACTTATAAGAGGTGTCGCTCAGGTTAAGAGTGCTTTTGACTCTTAACAGACTTTTGTGGAGTTATTTTGATTGGTTGTTCCTAAGCATGCTGTATATATTTGTGAACGAAAGGGATGAGCTCAAGGCTTCAAATTTCCAACTTAAGTGCTGCAAGAAGGACATGAAAATGTCGATATGTGCCTTGAAAGAAAATCTTATGCATGTATCAGCAGAATTAGTATCAGGAAGTTTACAGTGATGGAGTAGGAGTAGGGTATAGAGAATAAAAGCAATACCTTTCATTCATAAAGAAGAAAGTCTTATTCATCTCACAGATGTACTAATACAACAAATTATCATGTACATCCCATTTCTAACCCAAACACTGTTAGTTAACGTATAATTCTGGAAATACAAGATGCCAAAATGGATTTATTCAAGTTTTATACTCAGTAAGAAATACAAAAAAAATAGCTGACCATTTGTTAAAGAGATGTCAGTGGAAAACAATATAATACAGTGCTAAAGTGTACAGACTCTGGTTCTAAAATTATAGCTCTGGTTATAGTTTGATCTGGAGCAATTGACTTAATCTCTTCTTTATCTCGGTTTACTTTATTTTAAAATGTATAACAGAATAACGCTTAGCGTTTTGAAGATTAAATGAGTTAGTACATATATAGCACCTAGAAAAATGGCAGGAACATTAGAAGGGTTCAATAAATATGAGGTGAGTTTGCAATTGGTAAATAAGAGTGCTCTGTTTCAGTTTCAACATTTTTTTAACAGAAGTCTAAAAAAGTAAATCTTCAAGTATTGCATTTCTTTTTCCAAATAGATAAAACAAGTGACACCTGTTTAAATCTTGTTAGGCCAATGCCAATTATGGCAGAATTATTGGCGGTTAATTTTCAATATTTATATACAGCTGTAGTGAAAGTCAATTACTTGTGTTCTATTATTTAGCAAAATCAAGATATTTCAAATGACACTTTTAGATCTTGAGCTTCATCTGGCAGAGTCTAGAATCTAATTTTACAAAGGGGTTATTTCAGTTGCCTCTCAAAGTACTTAATGGATGACTTTCATTGAATGTTAGCAGAAGCTACAGATTCAATCTTCAAAATATCAAATGCCTCTGTAACCATCTTAGATTACCATGAGAGAAATTTTATACTCTCCCTGGCTTTAACAAATGGATTGAGTGTAACCTGGAAATTTCTATCGAAACTTGAAATTATTTTTCTTAGTTTGTTTCATTCTTCCCCACTTTTAAATTTCCCATAGCATTAAGAGCTGAGGTAAAAAGTTATTTCACTTTGACTTGGGAACAAGTTAAAATTTTGCTATTTGATCTAATTGTCTACATTCTGCTCCAGATACAATTTGAGCAGCTGAGGCAAGTAAGAAAGGGAGTTGACAAAGGGCATGCCAAGTTATTTTGAGTAGGGTTGGTGGTTATTTTGCGATAAGACAGTATACATTTTCTGCTACTTGTTTTCCCAGATACCCTCTGTAATTATAGTCAAAAATAATTTCTGTTAGCTATTTAATAACATAAGGCTTTTGTTTTAAAAATTTAGTATGACAAGAACTTTACCAATGAAAGATTCCATTTTCGTTCTAAAAACTATTGTAGGGTTTATGCCACCTACCTATGGTGTTAAAAATTGTGTATTGCAATAGTTAATTGTATATGTCAACTTGTCTAGGTTATGCTGTCTGGCTGCTTGGTCAAATATTGCCCTTGTTACTGTGGACTATTTCATGGATGGATCAGAATTGACAATTAGTGAAACTTAAGTAAAAAAAAAAAAAAATACCCTCAGTAATGTGGGTGGCCTCAATCAATCTGTTGAGGGATTTTACAGCATGGGCTAAGGATTTCAGAGATCATATGAATTTCTGTCTCAGAGTTCAACATCACCTTTACCAAAATTTCCAGCTTGTTGCCTGTACTAGAGAATTCAGATTTGCCAGCAATCTCTCCTACCGCCCCCCATCCCATTCCGTATAATAAATTTCACAATACATTTATCTTATTGGTTATGTGACTGATACAGTTGCTATATAACTTGTTCAAATCAGGACATTTTTGAGAATGAAAAAGGACACTAGCATGTAAAACATTCTGATTATAAGGATATTTACTTAACTGTTTTCTCTTTCAAATAACTTGCTCTGGTCAGCAGTTAAAACTTGTGAAATAATTCTGAAGACTTGTTTTTATATGTCTCAGATGAAATAAAATTTTATTTAAAGAAAAACTTCAAAACTTTGGTAGTTTTGAAGAGAGGATGAAGGCAAGGATAGTTTTCTTCTCTCATCAATGATGAAAGCATTGTTATATATGTCAAGCCTGGAACATAAAACTAAGGTTCTGTTTCACACATAATAACTTCTCATCATAGTGTTCTGTGACACTTGATCTGTTGCTAATAATAGTTTATCTTTCCAAACTAATTGGTTAGCCAAATATTTCATTCCATTAACTCTCCAGATTGGTGGAAAAATCAGTATTTCATTCCAGGAAATGCAAATAGGTTTACATAGATTAGTTTATATGTTAAATTAGCTCCACATTGCAGTTTCTGTGCCTTTTGAACTATTACATTATGCAACTGGACCGAATTTGCTGGTTAATTTATTGAGTAACTTTTCTGAGCAAAATACTTTCATTTACATCTTAATTTTCTACAGAAAACTGATTTATGATCTTACTACTTAAGAAAGCTGTATCATACCTTTTTGTGAAGAATAATGTAGCTAAAATTCTGTATTCAAGAATAAAATAACCCAACTTCTACAGGCTTTTACCACATCAGTGTTCTTTAATTTCAGAGTGCTTAAAATCCCTATGGTTCAATTTTTGAAAATTCCATATCAGAAGTTATTGGGTTGGGTCCAAGAACTTAGATATTCTAACAATTTCCCAGGTGATTTTGATATAGATGGTAAGATTAGTTTTCTAGGGCTGCTGTAACAAAGTACCACAAATTTTCAAAACAACAAAACGTATTATGTCACAGTTTTGGAAGCTTGAAATCAGTAATCACGACATCAGCAGGATCATATTCCCTCTGAAACTTGTAAGGAAAAAACTTTCCTTGTCTCCCCCACCTTCTGTTGTTTTCCATCAATCCATGGTGTCCCTTGGCTTGCAGCAGCAGCACTTCAATCTCTGCCTTCATCATCACAAGGCATTCTTCCCCCTCCTTTCTTTTCTCTTATTCTTATAAGAACACAAGTCATACTGGATTAGGTACCTGCCCTACCCAAGTATCACCTCATATTTATTTAACTTATTCCATTTGTAACAGCAATATTTCCAAACAAGGTCAAATTCTGAGGTTCTGGGTTTCCAATTTCCAACATATCTTTTTTTGTGGGGAGGGAGTGCAAATTAATACAATATATTGGTCCATGGGCTTTGTTTGGTGAAACTGTTCAGCAACAGGTGTTAAGAAATAAGGAGAGCATACTCTCATGGTTAGATTCATGTGTCAACTTGGCCAGGAGATGGTGCCCAGTTGTCTGGTCCATAAAGCACTGATCTAACAGTTACTGCAAGGACATTTCATGGCTTCTTAATAAATCAGAGGGCTGGTTTATTTTATCATCAGTTGATTGCATCTATGGCTGATTACATCTATGATCAGTAAGGGGTAGTGTCTTCTGCAGTGAGAGAATCCAGTCAACAAGATTTAATCCAATCAGCTGAAGTCTTTTAAGGGAGTAGTGATGATTTTAGCAGCCAAAGGACAGAATGTTTGTATCTACTTCAGCCAGACAGCTTCTCATGCAAAACTCATCAAACACCTTCATCATTGTTGCCAGCCTGTTGCCTGCCTTTTGAAATTTGGAATTGTGCATTCTCACAGTTGCATGAGATATCTCCCATTGGTTTTGTTTCCCTAGAGATCCCAGACTAATACAGCTTGATACTGGGTATGTTTCTTCAGAAACAGAATCTTAAAAATGGCATTTTACAATGGTTTTCTACTCTGATTAGATTGAAAGACACTAATGACTTTATTTTTTTGATAATCAAGGCCACACTGACAGTTCATGGCATGAGTTGGTATTACAGATAATCAAAATATCACCATTTGATTCTTCTAATCATACTCTTGTATGAGGCAAGTCTCTGGGTAAGTGTATTTTTGACACCTTAAGGATTTCGTGAAATTAAGAGTTATTCTGATGCTAGTTGGTCATTCCTAGATATGCTGGATAGAGTTATTAGAAGAAAGGGATGAGTTGAAGGCTTCAAATTTATAACTTAAGTGCTGTATAAAAAATGCAAAGATTTATATGTACTCCCTGAAAGAAAATCTTTTCTTCTGTGCTCACAGCCTTGAGATCTCTGAAAACCAGACCCAGAGTCCTATTATGTGTGTAACAGATTTGCAATGAAAACCAAATTCTCAACCTTGAAATCATTAAAGTAAGGGCTTTGACTGGAAAAGAATGAGATCCTAAAATTTGGGATGGGGACATATGTCGTGATAATAATGTCAGTGGGACATTGGAACCTTGGATTCTGTTGTATCTTTGCTAGATAAACTTATAATGGTCTTCCCTGAGGAAACAGTGACCCCCGCCAACAGCCTACCTGGAGGAAACAACCATCCAATATCCAGCCTACCTTAAGGAAATAGCTTTTCAACCTCCAGGCCACCTTGAGGAGTCTGCCATGCAACTTCCACCTTTCAATACTAAACCTAGTTACCACCCCCCACCCCCCACCCCGGGAAAACAGCCCTCACGCCTCTGTCTGGAGATATTAATCCTGATTCACCAGGTGAAATGGTAAGAGAATATCCTGATGTAATTGGCTTGAAAGACACTTCTAATTATTTTCATGACCTACATCCACCACCCCTATTTTCTTCAAGACCTATAACTAAACTAATGTACAACAGGCCCTAAAAGGTAAGGTACAAATTGAGACCAACGAGGAGGTACACTATAGTCTAAAAGAAATGCATGAACTTTCCAATTTATATAGACAGAAATCAGGGGAATATGTGTAGTAATGAATATTAAAGGCTTAGGATAATGGTGAAGGAATACAAAGTTGGAACAAGATGAATTTATTGATATGGGCATAGTAAGCAGAGACTCTGCATTCAATGTTGTAGCTTGAAGGGTTAGAAAGGACATTTTTAGTTTCTTTGGGTAGTTGGCTGAAATATGGATCAAAAGGTGGCCAACATTACCTGAGGTCAAAATGCCAAAACTGCTCTGGTATTATGTAGATGAAGGGATCCAAAGGTCTATAGAGATTGAAATGTTAGGGTGGATATATCATGGAAGACCTGCTCAAACACCACAGTAATGTCCAGAAGACATGTCTTTTACCAGAACTTTGAAGTATAAGTTTATGAGACTAGCTCCATTGTCCCTGAAAAGCTCTGTAGTCACCCTTCTTTACAGGTCAGATATTACTGTGGGAAATGCTGTCACTGGGTTGAAATCCTTAAACAAGATGGGGATGACCAGATCCTGAATAGGAAGAAGCTACATGGTAATAGTTAATCTCCATAGATAAGGTGGGGCATATGGCTACCAAATTAGACAGCAGACTTAAAGCAGCAGTCAAAATAAACTGACTCACAGAGACTTATGGTGTTGGCTAGTAGATCATGGGGTACCTAGAAGTAAAATAGATGGGCAGTCTACTAAATTCTTATTTGAGCGGTATAAAAATCTGCTACAGATGCAATTTGTCCTATGGCAAAATTATCCTCTGGCTGGGTACCTGTGAAAATTAGAACATGTTACCTGCTGTCAATATACTAAGGAAATAAATATTTGCATTGCCATGGAGAAAAAGCAAAAGGAAAATGGGTTCCCTGACCCAAGCAATTCCAAAAATGTGCAGGGCAAACTCCACTAAATTTCAAAGTCTAGAAGTCTTTTTTAGAATGACATTTCATCCTTGAGGCTTGAAAGCAGAATTTCCACCATTTCCAGGGGCTTAGGCAGCAGCCCATCTCTCTCCAAGCATTGGGATGAAGGGTTGCAGTTTTGGGGAGCTTTGGAGAGAGCATCTTGTTCTCAGCTTTACCCTTTCCAAGCATCTGGGAAGCACCTGGACTCTCTGACATCTCTAGGACATACAGCCAACCCTTTTAGAACAGGTGCGTGGCAGCCAGGCTCTCCCCAATCTCTGGGGAACATGCTCCACCCTCTCTGAGGCCTGAGGTGGCAACACTTTTCTGCCCCTCCCCTACCTCTGGGACAAACTCACCCTCTCACATGCATAGATGGATCTGCTCTCCTGGCCCAAAACTTTCTGGCTCCAGACCTTAGCTTTGATGGTTTGCCTTTGGACATTTTTCCTTCAATCTGTCCCTTCTCTGTCCCTTTTAGCCCAGACTGGCAGTGGTCCTGTTCACACAAATCCCACAACACTCTTTTTGGCTTTCCATGCAGTATACAGGGGTCACAACCATCAGACAATAGGATTTTCAACAAATCTTTTTTTCAGTAACTGTATTTCCAATCCTGGATTTTTCTGAAATGACCGAATCATTCCATATATGGTTAAATCCTCACATGGGCAACTATTCTCTGGGGTCTCATTTTCTGGGAGACCAGAATTTTCCAGACAATCAATTTCTGGTTTCTTTGTACCCAAGAGTTAATTTCCCAGCTTATCTTTTTCCTCTTGCATTTTTTGAAAAACTGCAAGGAGAAACTAAGCTGCATTTCCCACATTTAGTTTGGAAATTTCCTCACTTAGATATCTGAGCTTGTTGCTTTGAAATTCTGCCTTCAATCCAATACCAGGACTCAATTTTGCCAAATTCACTTCCTTTAAACCCTTTAAACACAAGGGTTGCCTTTCTTCCAGTTTGCAATGACATATTCATCATTTCTCTCTGAGGCCTCTTTGAAGTACCTTTACTTATCTTTGTTTCTAACAAGAGCATTTTCAAAGCAATCTAGGCTTTCTTTATCAAGCTCCTCAGTTCTTCCAGAATCCTTCCTTTATTTGTGTAAAAGGCTGTTCCAACATAATTGGTATTTGTAAACCACAGTACTTTACTTCTCTGGTACCAAAATCTATTTTGGCTTGCTTAAGCTAATGGAACACAATATACCAGAAGTAGATGGGGGATTTATTAACTTACAATTTATTAAGTTACAAATCTAAGGCTACAAAAATGTCCAAATTAAGGCATCAAGGAGAGGAGACATTCACTTAAGAAAGGCTGATTGTGTCTGGGGTTTCTCTGTCACATGGGAAGGCACATAGTGAGCATCTGCTGTTTTCACTCCCAGCTTCTGGTTTCAAACAGCTCTCTCAACTTCTAATTTCCCCTGGGGCATTTCCTTCTGCATCTCCAAACAACAGTGTCTTTTGGTTTCATCTCTCTGCCCTCTGTGTCTGCTCTGAGCTTTCTCTATGTTTTCTGCCTTTTATTGTCTTCACACAGGGCTCCAGTAAAAGGAGGAAGGCCCACCTTGAATGGGTAGGGCCATATCTCTATGGAAAGAATCTAATTGAAATGCCCCACCAAAGCAATAAGTTGGCCTCCATAAGATTGGATTAAAAGAACATGGATTTGGGGGGGTTCAAAACAGTTTCAAACCAGCACACATTCTAATAAGCATTCTAGGGGTTGTAGATGTATCAATTCATGAATATAATTCTTTAATATACCAAGAAAGGAAGGATAATTGACTATCAAGACCATTCATTCACTCAGTAAATGTTTATGTAAATGTTTACTGAGTATTCTGCTAGATTCTGGGGGATAAAATGGTACATAAGAGAACCAGGTCCTTATCCTCCAAGAATCCAGTGGAATAAACATCTAAGGCAATATAAGGTCTATGAGAGGACACACATAGTGGTGTAGAAGCAAATAGAAATAGTCTTAACCCAGAAAGAAACTCAGGGAAGTCTGCTGAAAGGACATGCCACCTAAACTAAGAACTAAAGATCTAGTAGGATTTAGCTAGATGATAAGGAAAAAGGGGGAAAGATGTTCAGACAATATAAGTCAGTTTGAGGAAATGAATGATTAAACTCTTGGAGCAATGTCTATGGGGTGAGGGAAGTCAGGAGGGAGGGTAGTGAGACATGAGAATGATGGGGTAAAATTTCATCAGATCATATAATGTCACAGAATTTAAATTTAATCATAATTCTTATCTGTAACAACTTTGTTAGTGTCTATTTAGTCCAAGTGTTCTCCTTAATTCAGTTAGTATTAAGTATCTCCTCTTGTTTCATGTCTGCTTTCTTTCCCAAATTTCTGATAATTTTCTAACACTTAGGGACCATAATGAGATTCCTAAAATATTTTAAACATGGCTATATTTGTTTACTTTGCCATATGAGTATCTTTATCAAAAATTGTTTCTTATAGAACTTTTAAAAATTTATCTCTTTAGGTGCCTATGTCCTAATAAAATACCCCATGTCTGTTTTTGTTAACAGTTCTACTGCATGTATGCCACTTCCAATTGCATGGATTCCTCTTTGGGGCTTTTCTTATTAAGGATAAACTCAACTGATGAGTTTAATGCCCCAGAAGCTTTAAAGTCATCATTAATCTGATGTCACTCACTCTTCATTTATTGATAGCCTTAATTTCTCATCAACTCTAAATATTTGGAGCAGCTGACCTACACAATTTGATCCCAGTCGTAAGCATTAATTAATTAAGTTCTCTGATTCCCCTTATGTTTCCCTGACAGCTTTAATATTGAAACAATCTTTACTGGGAATTTTATCCCCTTCCCTTACAAGACTGTATTTCCTTAAGTCAATAAAATTTGGAAAGTGACTTTTAAAAAGTTGATTGGTGAATCATATCAGAGGATAAGCATAAAATATTTCAAGTTATTTAATACTTATTTTAATCAAAATTTATTTTAATTTCTGACTAAAGATATCAGGCAATTTGAAAGTGCAAACTAAAAACAATTAATGCCTAACTAGTACATATAAAATGTGATTCTGACCACACTTTTGAAAGCATAAAGCACAGATTAATAATTCCCAGAATGTTTGTAAATAAATGTATGGCCCAAGGACCACCTATATCACTCCGAGTGCTTATTTAAAATGTATCTACTGAATTAGAATCTTAGAGCTAAGCCTAGCCATTAGTATTATAAATTACTAGATGATTCTTCTTCTTAGCAAAGTTTAAGAAAACTATCTGGAATCATTTAGCCGGTAGGAAATTTGAGAGGTTTATCTTTTCACAATTCAACCTGACACCTATGTTATCTCAGGCAGTTTGTATACTCTGCATATAGCCCCAGTTTCTTTTATAGGAATATAGAAATACAATGAAGATTCTTAAATAGGCTAATGTTTCATTAAGTTTGTGACTATTCTACTATAGGATAAAAATTGAGTGTCTATAGCCACATAACCGGATACCAGAGTGGATAGAAATCAATTGAGTGAGCTTGTCATTAGGTAAAAAACAAAGATCTGTGAATTAACATATGGGTTTAGAAAAAGGTTTTAATAGTGTTTTCAAGGATGCATTCTTTTTAAAAATAAAGAATTAAACATTATATTTTGATTCAGTTTTCATTATTAAACAAAAGATTAATTTAATGAAAAAGAAATTTTGTGCTGAAAATCATCCCTATCTGAATTTTGGGTTATTACATAATCATGCAGTAGCTCTGGTGCAATTCAGCTAACAGTACCCTCTCTCTGTTGTTTTCTCTCATAATGTATCTAAATAATGCCCAGGAAAAGTGTTTGAAGAGAAGTTCTGTCTACTGAACAAAGAATCAGTCAAGAATCTTTGATAATGTAATGTTTAAAAGCCTCTGAGGGTTTATATAATGCTGATATTTAGGCAAAATCTGTTTGCAGAAACACTTTAATTTATCTGTTATATGTTTTTTAATAAACAAGGAAGTAACTTTGACTTCTATACGAGTCCCAAAATTTGCTGGAGACAAATTTTGTACAAGGGTTTGCAAGAGCCATTATAAAACTGATATTGGACCACTCAGAATTTTAGATCTAAAATAAAACTTAAAACACAAGATAAACACCTTCGTTTAATAAAGAAAATCAATAAAAAGTGCTCTAAGTAAACAAATTTAGGGCAACTGTAATTAGAGAACAAGCCCTCAGATTAAAAGAGCCTATTCCACAATCCAACTATTCATACTGACACACTTATTGAATTTGAAACACTCAGTAAAGATTATTACTATTCTTATGGAAATTAAGAAATGCCATTAATAAACAGATAAGTCCATTCTCAAACGATCGGCTTGAGAAGTCTTGCCTGAGAAAACATTTGTAATGTATTTGAGGGCATAAGCACAGTGACTGGGAGGATAATTGTACTCTCTTGACTAATTACATGAGGAGAAAATTTAAAAAAATATATTAAAAGCTGAGCTATAAATAGATGTAAAAGGAAGTCATGTGGTAAAAATGAAAGTGGACATGACCAAGAAATGGAGCTTTAGGTCTTTTTCATTGAGTCGTATGTTTAAGATGAAATAACCATAACTGCACATAAACCTTCAGTATTTGTTACTTATATTTGTTTAGTTCTATTGATTCAAAGTTTTCTTCTTTAGATATTTGTTGATATAAAGCCAAAAATTCAAAATACATTTAACAAAGATTCTGACATGAGCAGATTGTGTTTGTTTTTTTTTTATTTGCACAGGCAGGAGCTGGGAAACGAACCCGGATCTCCGGCATAACAGGGGAGATCTCTGTCACTGAGCTGTTGCCCCATGATAGATTTTGCAAAAGTGTACACACGATTAAAAAAAAAAAGGATGTAAACTGAGAACTGAGTCTACTTTAATTCGCCACCAAAGTTCAAGCTTTTAATCACATAGTTGTTTACAACTAGATCTTCATTACCTAAGACTAACTACTTACATAGACTCGGTGGTGAATGAAGTCTCCCTTCAAAGTCTATATAAATGCTTCCGTCTAATCAAAACATAATACGGGAACATGCCAACTTTTCCATCCGCTATTCATGTATAACCCTTACAGCCTTTGCATGTATGTGCTCCCTTCTCTTTCTGATAACTTGATGTTGTCTTCTGGTTTATTTATTAAATAGTAACACTTTGCTTCTATATTTCATCAGCTTCCTCAGAGCTATTAAACATGTGTCTATGAAATACATCCTTACATCTAGCAATAAAGAATATGTCAAACAATCTGTATGCAAACCAGCATATTTTCCAATAAATATAATGTGTATCAACTGTAATAATGTATTACACTATTTCCATTAGAATTTTGCCAACTATAAAACTCTTAAATTTCTGTTCTATGCTTTACCTGACAAATTTTCCAATGAAGGGAATTTAAAAAAATATTTCATATATCTTAGAATGCTACTTCACAAAAAAAATGCTATATCACATTAAATCTGTTCACATCATTTATAAGGTCAGAATTGAATTAGAAAATTGAATAATAGAATCACATATAGAGAACTACAAATCCAATAAAATGTATGGAACTATAATATTGATGAGACACATAGTTTTCATCTTGAATATTCAAGTATTAGAAACTTTTCATAATAGTTCTGTGAGAAATTAAAATAGTCTTGAAATCTTAAAAAGTGTCCCATGTGTGAACATATAACAACCATAACTTACAAAATAACTCTTTGCCCAATTTCACAGAATATTTAACTGATTAATCTGGTTTTGCAGTTAAAAAAAACATAATTGCATGGCCAGAGGTACACAAATTTATATGAATCTGCAGTCCATTTTCCTGTTTTCTCTAAAGATCTTCTTAATACAAAGTATTTGTCACAGTATGAATCACTTCTAATAATATTTAGCAATTTGAGAAAATTGCTGATCATTCTTTAGCAGTTTCAGTATCAGCAGGAAGTTTCATGACCTTTTAATGAAAAACAATCATTCTAACAGCTATATTTTGATATTTTTCATATTCACATACTTCTAAATGGGATTAGAATGTTTTTACAATTAGTGGTAATGGTTTTCTTTAAATATATCTAACTGTTCTAGGAATCTGGTGGCACAGAGGTTAAAACACCTATATGTTTATTGTTTTTACTGTGATATTGTATTCATTTAAATAAGGACTATAATAAACTGTGAACTCATTCAGGACAAATGTTTAAAAAACCTTCAAACAGGATTAAAAAAGAATAGTATAAAAATGCATTTTTAAGACTCTGTGAGTCACGTCTTAACCTTAGAATCCCGAGGGAAGCACCCCCTCACCTTGGACCCCTTTTCTCCTCCCCGCCTACTCCAGGCTTCTCCAGATGCTGCTCGCAACCGCTGCTTCCTCATCACCAATACGGCTGGGTAACGGAGTTGCAGCCGGGAACAGAGTTGGGTTTTCTTATTACCTGGACAGGTTCAGGGGATGGTCCTGATGCCTGGTGAGGCTGTCTGGCATTGGAGGCGGAGTATGAACAGCTGGTGGTGGCGGAGAAGAAGATGTGGAGGCGGGGCGGGCACCAAAGCTCAGGGATGCAGGAAGAGGAGCAGGGGTTGGCCCTTCCCCAGGAATTTCCGGGGATCACCTCACAGCACCCACAGGGCTAGAGGAGCGGGACGGGAAGCTATGCAGAGGGCGGGACCCTTCGCCCCTGCCTCTAAGAGGCCCGGAGGCCCTGCCTGCACAGACCGGGTGCTGGAGCCGCTAGGCACCCGGGGCTGCTATAATCATGACTTGAAAGTCACCCAGAACTATTCAGATCATTTTCTATTCTTCATGAAAGTCATGAAAATCCCACTCAGGTTCAAAGGGAGAGGCGGGGATATAATACACTCCACCTTTTGTTGGGTGGCAGTGAAGCAAGTTGCTATATGGTGTGTCATGAAAACACAGCCCTAGGCACAGCAAGGACTTTTAGCAGACGGCGGCTTTACTAATTAGACAGCACAAAGAGTCTAAATGAGCAGGAGAAACGATCCCATCCCAGCCGGTCTCCCAGGGAGGCCAGCTGCTCACATCAGAGTGGTAGATGGCAGCACCCAATGCTCCACTTTGTGTCAAAGGAGAGACACAGGTAATGTCCTAGAGTGGGTGCTTATACCCAAGAGGGAAGAAGTTCCACTGCTGAGCAAATAAAAAAAAAAAAAAAAACATGTATTAAGAAATCTTTGTGCAGCGTTTTCTCCCTGGCAACCAATTTCGGGTTCAAGGTATATCCATGACAGTAGACCTAAAGTTGCATGCTTTGGGCTGCAGAATAGAAACATACTGAAACATCTGCACACTACAGAAAAACACAGAGTTAGGTGAGGGCTGGGAAGATGGCTGGTGAGTGTGTCCCGGACTTCCTCAACAGTCGCAGAGTGTTGGGATTGCACGTGGAATGTGTATGTTGTTGTGACTAGTTTTGAAAAATAGAATATGCTGCATATAACAACCAGGTCAGAAAAACAGAACAAAACAAAACAAATCTACAGCTGGAATAAAATGAGGAGATGTCTCCACAAGCCCCCAGGTATGAACAGACATGCTAATGAACACTAAAAAACCCATGTGTTGTCAACAATTGTGTGGGAGAGAGCAGAGGGCAGCCACTGATCATTTGTTGTGCCTGAGAGCTGGAGTACTACGAAATTAAGTTTTCAAAGGTATTAATGAATAAATTGAAGGATTCTGTACTTGAGGGAATTTCAGGAAAAGATGAAAATGAGATGGAGTTTCTCAGGCCACATTTGCATACATTCGAGAGAACTGCAGAGAAGGTGGATGTGGTCTAGGACCATTGAACTTTCAGAATTAAATAGTAGACTTTCTTCTAAGACAAAGTACTGCAGGAGGAAGATTTGCTGAGTGGAACCTATATCTAAAAGCACAGAAATACTAGAAGCAAAGGAAAGAGAGTGGCTAGATAAAAGTGGGCAAGAGGGACACAAAAAATATCTTAGACATATATATTTATTTTAATGTTTTATATTAACCAAAGGGAGCCCAAGAGTCACAGAACAAGGAAAGCTAGCTGAGCCTATTCTTATCTCTTGAAAAAAAAAATATATATATATATTTTAACATGGGCAGGCACCAGGAACTGAAGAGGATATGTTTTTAAAGAAAATTTTATCTAATAGAATTGGCTAAAAAATATGTATTTTAGACATCATTAAGTGGATTGAGATTCAAAATAGTTAAGAAACATTTCAAGCGTTTTAGAGTCATCCATTTACAAAAGTGACTGCTGCAGTCATCAGATTTGTTCCTATCTACTGATTAAAATATTTATTAGATAATACTTGATTAGAAGGTTAGATTACTAATACCTGAAGATACATTTTTACATTTCTATAAGACTCATTACAAATTCAAATCACTTAATTTCTCCAATTAGATAAATGTCAGTTTTTTTTTCTATTCAGAGAACCTCGACTTGTTTTTACACAGCCTTGCCACCTAAGATTCATCTTCATAAGGCTAATATCTGATATAACTATGGTTATCTTGTATTTAAAATAAATATTTTAAAGGGTTGAACATTTCTGATTATTTAGTTTCATATCGTTTAAAAATGTATATATTTTATCTTTCTAAAAATACTACTGCTGGTTTAACTCCTCTAATAGGAGAAAGGAGATGTTTATTGAAATGTCATTGTAATTTCCTGAGTAAAACAATTGATATCGTTTATAGCCACTCATCCTACTATTTATGAAAATTCATTTTTTAGCATTTGATACTCCCTTATTCAGCAAGCAAATGTCAATTAGGCCTTAGTCAAAGGAACTTGATCTTTTCTACCTTTACTGGAAAGTGGAAAGTTTAATTGATTTAGAATAAATCATAGATATTTGTTTATTTACTCTTGGGAAAAATGAAGAACACAAATATTTATTTATTTTATCAGTCAGCAGCCTTTTTATCAATAAGGTACTGAGGATAGAGGGTAATGAAAGAAAGGGTCACGGAGTATGGAAAGGTTAGAAAGCCCAGAGACAGGCTGATAACTTCTGCTTCAGTGGGAACATCATTTAGCTTTGTGACAATTTTAAAAAGACAGGAGAAAAATGAGCAGTAATTGAAATATGGTCAATAAATAGTGCTCTGCACTTTATCTTTGGGTTTTCTTGATATATATTCATGTTTCAAATAAAAGAAGCAGTTGCATCTAATAATATAATAAAGCCATCAGTATTTGATTTATATAGAAGGATAATCTCCAATTTTTTTGTACAGCATGTGTAGCAAGCTTAAACATAAAGGAAGTTTTGTGGCTAAATGGGTTATTATAGGCAATACTGAATTAAAGAATATTTGCTCTAGTCTGTATAGGTATGAGTGTTAATAGACTCAGAAATCAATTGGCTACTGTCACTCTTGCTTTGAATATATATAGACAACCACTTTTCTTATCTCTCTTCCTTTCTTCATATCCCTCTAATAACAACACTGGAGTAGTCTCAAGAATCGAGATGGGCTTGCTCACTGTAACTCTTTTGTAACTTTCTCCTCCTGGTTCAGGGAAAGGTTGTGGAAGATGTGTCATGCTAGAAGGCATGACTGTAGGGACTGAAGTCTTTTCTTTGAAATTGAAGGACTGTCATCACAATGGGTAAAAATAAATCTTCCTTATTTTTCTGCAATCAAGAAGTTGGGTAGTTCCTGGATGACATCAATGAGAGTTGTTTCAAACATAATGTCTTTGGCTTATTTTCTCCTAATCAGTCTCCCGGAGAGATCTGCTCTTCATAGCTCCATTGAGCAGCTAAGGTGCTGCTAAGTCAGCTAAGACTTAGATCCGTCTAAGTCTGTGCATATCATTCCTCACTGAAAACCACCTTCACTCCTGAGTGGGTGGCCTATAATCTTTACATGATATAACCACCACTCCTTCCCTCATTCCTCGCTGCCCTCGTTCCTAACATGTTTCCTCTGGGCCTCTTTGTTTGAAGTACTCTTCCTCCAGATTTCCACATGCTTTCCCATATACCCTTCAGGTATCTGCTTAACTACTAGCTTGTCATTTGGGCTTTCCTGCTGGCATCTTTTTTTAAATATCAACAACACTTCACTCCTCTTGGACCTTTTTTTCTCCATAGGACTTTTCATTACTTGATGCATTATACAATGACCCATTTATTGGTTTATAGATGGGAAACATTCTATCAGAATTATTCACCAATAAATCATCATAAAAGTGCCTATCATGTTGAATGTGCTCCTTAAATATCTGTTGAATAAATTATTTTTAAGAAAAAAATGTATAGCAAAAATACTGCATGGTAAAATTTTTCAGATATTTTGACCTCTTGGCTGATGGACATGATGTTGCAAAAATAACGATTTCCACTTTAGGGTAAGTTACACTGATGTGGGGTTTTCAACTCATTACTATTTTCAATCTATAATTGGTGACTGAAATGAAAGTTTATATCAATGTATTTTCTGAGACTGATCATCTACTTTAATGTGTACATGTTATTATATTGTTGATTCTCATAAAAGACCATTGTAAATGATTAACAATGATGTAAGGATTAATGTTTAGTCAAATATGAAACAAATCTGGTGTCTGTATTAAAATATAAATAATTGCAAATGTAGGGAAAAATTAATATAATATTTTCCAACAAATAAATATTTTCCAAAACTCCTTTCTTGTTAAATTCCTGAGAAAACAAATAAGATACAATGGCTCTGTTGAATAATTTTTCTGATAATGTCTATCTTACAGTAGCATTTTGAAGCCAGTATCTCTCACCAAACAAGCACGTCTTATTTTATTGTTTTGAGATGGGGAAGTTTAGTCACCTTTAAATGCTAACAGATCAGAAATAATTTTGCTTGACATCTAGCAAGTAGTTCAATGAATTCATAACAATATACGCTGCCCTTAAGGTTTCTATTGAATGCATAAAGTTATCATTTTCAAATGTTTTCTTGGTTTATTTTTTTAACATTGATTGGGGTCTTTTGATTTGGTTTGTATTTTGAGATGAAAACTTCATAAGTTTAAGGATTGATTATAAAATTCCCCTGAAAGTTAAGTGTTCTTCTTAGCTCACTGAGTTGCATTTTAAAAAATGAATGAACCCATCTTTTTAGACTGAAAGATTCTTATGTAAGTGGATATATCATTTATTTTATTTACTTTAAACTTTTTCTTTATTGTATAATATAACATATATACAAAGCAAAGAAAGAAAAAATCAATCGTTTTCAAAGCACTCTTTAACAAGTAGTTACAGGACAGATCCCAGAATTTGTCATGGGTTATCATACCATCATCTCAGATTTTAACTTCTTGCTGATTCAGAATATAGGAGGCTAGAAGAAATAATTGATTTTTAATCATTACAATCGGCTTTTTGTGTATATGTGTGTGAAAAATAACATATACAAAAAAAAGCAATAAATTTCAAAGAATAGCAAAACTAGTCGTAGATCAGATTTCAGAGTTTGGTATGGGCTACGATTTCATAATTTTAGGATTTTACTTCTAGTTGCTCTAAGATACAGGAGCCTAAAAGAAATATCAATTTAATGATTCAGCAATCATATTCTTTTGTTAAACCCTATCTTCTCTGTATAACTCCATCATCACATTTGATCTCTCTATCCCTCTCTTTAGGGGTGTTTGGACTATGGTTATTCTAACTTTTTCATGTTGAAAGAGGTTATCAATAATATAGGGTACAGAGATGGAACTAGCTGATGTTTTGGAGAGGCTGGGCCTTATAGGTTTCAGGACTTATCTGGTCCAGGGACCCATCTGGAGGTTGTAGGTTTCTGAAAAGTTACCCTAGTACATGGAACTTCTGTAGAGTATTATATATTGCCCCAGGTGTTCTTTAGGATTGGCTGGAATGGTTTTGGTTGTGGTCTGGCAAGTTATGATAGGTAGAAATGTCTATCTGAAGCTTGAATAAGAATGACCTTCAGAGTAACCTTTTGACTCTACATGAACTCTCTCAGCCACTGATATTTTATTACACTTCTTTTCTCCCTTTTGGTCAAGATGGCATTGTTGATACCATCATGCCAGGGCCAGACTCATCACTGGGAGTCATCTCTCATGACACCAGAGATACTTTCACCCCTGGATGTCATGTCCCATGTAGGGGGGAGGGCAATGATTTCTCTTGAAGAGTTGGGCTTACAGAGCGTGGAGCCACATCTGAGCAAAAAAAGAGGTCCTCCAGAAATAACTCTTAGGCATACCTACAGGTAGGCTAACCTTCTTCACTATATACATAAGCTTCAGAAGAGTAAACCTCAAGGGCTTGGCCTATTGATTTGGGTGTCCCTAAAGTTTGACACAGTATCAGAATTTAGTGGTACAGTTTAATAGTTCCATAGTTTTTCTCCCATCCTTCAAGGGACTTTACCAATACTTTTTGATTATCTGTTTAATATACGCTAGGATGTATCCAGGAAGTACATTAAGGAATACAAGATTAAAGGCCTTCATTCTTATTCTGGGCTCCCTGCATTTCAATTGTTCAAGTGAACTATCCAGACAAACTGAGTTAGATTATGTGCTACAGAAAATTGAGGTTGCAGACAAAATAAATCTTTCTTCCTTAATCCTGACCTGATTGGCTTCATTCTTATCTCTAAATGCATATATAAAAACAGTCTCTCAAATCCAAAAATAATAATTACCACTCTGGATTAAATGTGTGTACTATAAGAGCTGATATCTTTATATTTAAAGTATATTTCGTCCTACTCTTGCTTTCTTTTGGTTGCAACTTGCTACTCCTGCTTTCTTTTGGTTACAACTTGCATGGAACATCTTTTTCCATCCATTCGCTTTCAATCAATTTGTTTCCTTTCATCTAAAATAAGTCCATTGCAAGCAGGATATAGCTGGATTATATTTCTTAACCCATTCTGTCAACTGCATCTTTTAATTCATATGTTTAGTCCATTGACATTCAAAGATATTATGGAAAAGTCATTTTTTGAATCTACCATCTTATCTTTTGAATTTTATTTTTCAACTCTGTGTACTCTTTTCCATCTTTCTCTTTTTAAGTTCCCCTTATTGGTACTCTTCAATTCTGTACCCTTCTCCAGACCTCCCTCTCCCGTCTTTTTTTAGACAGGCAGAACTCCCTTTAATATTTCTTGTAGGGCCTGTCTCTTGTTGACAAATTCCTTCAGGATTTGTTTGTCTGTGAAAAATTTTAAACTCCCCTTCAGTTTTAAAGGATAGTTTGTCTGGGTATAGAATTCTTGACTGAAAGTCTTTGTCCTTCAAGATCTTAAATATATCATACCATTGCCTTCTTGCCTCAATAGTGCCAATTGAGTAGTCTGGACTAAGTCTTATGTGGTTGCCTTTGTATGTAGCAGATTGTTTTTGTCTTTCTGCTTTCAGGATTTTCTGCTTCTCTTCAACATTTGACAGATTGACTAGTATGTGTTTTGGAGAAGGTCTATATGGATTTATTATATTTAGAGTTCATTGAGTTTCTTTGACTTGCATATTTATATCCTTTATAAGGGTTGGGAAGTTTTCCCCCATTATATCCTCAACTAATCTTCCTAGCATTTTGCTTTTCTCTTCTCCTTCCGGAGCACCAATGATTCTTACATTTGCATGCATTGTTCTGTCCATCATCCACCTGAGATCCCATTCAAATTTTCCTTTAGTTGTCTTAATCTTTGTATTTGTGGGATGCATGTGGAACAGGATGCTGGGCATGAGGTGGGGCACAAGAGTGTGGTGATGCATTGCAGCACAAGTTAGGGATGCTATGCTGGTGCCTGTGAGCATGAACACCCAGTGGTGGGGAGGAGATGGCTGTGCTGGTGCATGGGTCTGGAGGATGGGGCCCTGGTGTTAGCTGGTCTGGGGTGTAGGGCTCTTGTGCACATGTGCAGAGATCAGGGCAGCCAGATGGCATTGTGTCTGCATGGGCTGGAGGCAGATGTGGCCCAGCTGTGCAGGTCAGTGCCTGCCAAGAGCTGGAGGTGTGTGTCTGGGGACTGTGTGCATGCACATATCTGGGAGGGCCATAAACTGATGTACACATACACAGAGTTGGGGAGGGTGGGGGGTGTTGCAGGACTGTGTGGGCTGGGGATGGGTGTAGTCTGGGTATGGAGTAAGCGCCTGCAGCCATTCTGAGCTGGTAACTGCCTGCAGGGGCTAGGTAAGGGAAGGTAGGACTCTCCTGCACTTTTGCAGGAGAGGTGGGTTGAACTGGGGCAGGTGTGCGCATGCTTGGGGTGGTGGTGTGGGGAGGATGCACACACAGGTTTGGCCAAGTGGGCCACTTGGAAATTGGGGAGGTGGGGCAGGTGACAGGGTTCCAGGGTGTGGAACCTGGGGTATGGGATTAGTCACAGGTCCCAGGGCTGCAAAGGTGAGTGTAGCACCTTCAAGGAACACAGCTTGATTACTTCTTATTCCCATTGTCCCTGTCAGTGAACTACTGAGGCCTCTGGGCTTCCACATTAGGCTGTTTGCACTAGCCAGCCAGTCTCCGGTTCTCTGCTTCTCAGTTTCTCAGCTTTTGCAACGAGTTTTGCCTCCCTATGTGGTGCAGAAGATCCTCCCAAGGCACTTACACCCTGAAATGTAAGAGAGAAAGCCATGGAAGAAATAAGCTAAAAGTAATGAGACTGAAAGAATAGGGAGAGAACAGCAGACTCCACCATGTGCCTTATCTTGTGGCAGAGGAGACCAGGGTCATGGACAGACAGGCTTCAGAAAGAAAGCATTGTATTGATAATATCTTGATTTGGACATGTCCATGACATAAAAACTATTAGCTTGTAAGCTAAAAAATTCCGCAAGTAAAACTATCCCATTTCATGGTATATTGCATTCAGTAGCCTAACAAACTAAAGCAATGTGTTATCAACTTCCTGTTATTTTTTTCTCAGACACCTTGTTCTAATTTGCTAGCTGCCAGAATGCAATATACCAGAAACAGAATGGTTTTTAAAAAGGGGAATTTAATAGGTTGCTAGTTTACAGTTCTAAGGCTGAGATAGTGTCCCGGTTAAAGCAAGTCTATAGAAATGTCCAATCTAAGGCATCCAGGGAAACATACCTTGATTCAAGAAGGCCGATGAAGTTCAGGGTTTCTCTCTAGTGAAAGGGCACATGGCGAACATGGCATCATCTGCTAGGTTTCACTCCTGACTTCCAGTTTCTTGAAGCTCCCCGGGAGGCGGTTTTCTTCTTCATCTCCAAAGGCTGCTGGCTTGTGGACTCTTTGCTTTGTGTTGCTGCAGTATTCCCTGCTCTCTCATAATCTCTTTCATTCTCCAAAATGTTTCCTCTTTGATAGGACTCCAGAAACTTATCAAGACCCACCCAAATAGGTGGAGACATGTCGTCACCTAATCCAGCTTAACAACCATTCTTGATTAAATGACACTCCAGGGAGATGATCTGATTACAGTTTCAAACATACAGTATTGAATAGGGATTATTCTGCCTTTATGAAATGGGATTTTGATTAAAACATGGCTTTTATAGGGGGCAAGCATCATTTCAAACCAGCACACACCTGAATATAATTAAAATATCCTTATAAATTCAGTCTGGATGCCAAAGTGTTCAGCATTGAGCCCTTAATGATATAAAGTTGTTTGCAAAGGACTGAGTCATCCTTCATTTTTCTTTTTGATATCTGTATTGCATATTCTTTCTAATTCGAGAAGACACATATGGTTCTTACACATGACATAAGGCACAATGAGCAAAAGAAGAAATAGATAAGTTTGATTGCATCATAACTTTGGTGCATCAAAGGAAATTACCAGGTAAGTGAAAAGACAACCTATAGTATGAGAAAAAACATTTACAAGCATATATCAGATGAGGTCTGACTCTCCAGAACATATAAAGAACTTTTACAATGCAAAAACAAAATGACAAACAGCCCAATTAAAATTAGTCATCTGGGAAATGCCAATCAAAACTACAACCAGAATCCATTTCACCCCCATTAAGATGGTTGCTATTAAAAAGAAAAGAACAACAAGAGAAAATAGGCATTGGAGAGAATGCAGAAAAATATGAACACTCATTCATTGCTGATAGTAATGAAAAATGGGGCACCTCTATGTAAGACAGTTTAGTAGATCTGCAGGAAGCTAAAGCTAGAGCTAAATGACCAGGCAATTCTCCTACATGGCATATATTCAAAAGAATTGAAAGTAAGGACTTGAACAGATATTTACACATTGTGCAATAACAGCATTATTCACAATTGCCAAAAGATGGATGTACCCAAGTATCCATCAACAAATGAATGGATAAATAAAATGTGATGTACACATACAATGGAATAATATTCTGCCATAAAAAGTAATGAAGTTCTGAGATATGCAACAATATAGATAAGCCTTGAAGACATAATGTTTAATGAAGTGAGCTAGCCACAGAAAGATAAATATTGTGTGATCTCAGTGATTTGAATATGTAAAAAAAACAAACACCTAGAACCAGAATATAGAATATAGATAACCAGGAGATGGACTAGGGTTAGGAAATGAGAAGTTAAGGCTTAAAATATACTGGGTTCCTCTTTGGAATAATGGAAATTTCCTCTTTGGCAACATTTTGTTAATGGAGGGTTGTGAAGGTAGCACAACATTCTGACTGCAATTAACAGAACCAGAATATATATCTGAATGTGATTGGAAGGACAAATGTTAGGTTATATATATGATAACTGAAAAAAAGTCCACAGAACAACAATGCACAATGAACCCTATGTCAAACTGTGGACTATAGTTAATATTATGATTATAAATACGTGTTTTAATCAATTGTAACAAGAGTTCCACACCAATGCAAGTGTTAGTATGGTGTATTGGAATTCTGTGTTTTGTGCATCTCAAAGGAGATATGCAATAACTAATAAACAAATGAAAATATGCTCAGCATCATTAAATATTAGGGAAATGAAAATCAAAACCACAATACTAGCTAATGCCTACAAGGATGGCTATTATTAAAAAAACAGAAAGTAACAAGTGTTGGAAAGGATGAAAAAGTTGGAACTCTAGAGCTTGTTGCTGAGAATGAAAAAAATGGTGAAGTCATTGTGAAAGCAATAAGACAGTTTCTCAAAAAATTAGATATAGACCTACCATATGACTCTGTGTTCACACTTCTAGGTATATCCCACCCAAAAGGAATGAAAATAGAATCTCAAACATATAATTGTACACCAGTGTTTATAACAATATTATTTGCACTAGCCAAAATCTGGAAACAACTCATGTTCATCAACAAATGAATGGATAAACAAAAAGGTACTAGTACATAATGGACTAACATTCAGGCACAGGAAAGAATGAAGTTATGAGACATGCTACAACATGGAAGAACATGAAAACATATTTGACAAAATGAGCACAAAGGACCAAAACTCTACCATGTGATTTATAAGAGATGGCTAGAAATAGTAAAGATAAGAAAGCAAATTAGGGATTACAAGAAGGTGAGGAACTGAGAAGGGGAAGTATTTGTTTGTAAAAATTAAAAATAAAAAAAAAGACACATTTAAGTTCCTGGATTGCTCATAACAGATACCATGAAATGTGTTGGCTTAAAGAATAGAAATTATGATCTTATAATTGAATTACAACCACATGATCAGCTATAGAAACGAGGACTGTAATGTTGTTTTGTTCATGTTATGGTACTTAAGTTGTAAGATACCAAGTTTAAAATTTAATATTACTTGAGGACTTGCACCCTATTCTAGGGATTTTTAACACATTTCCATTTGTATGAAGGAGAGTTGTGTACTGCTAAACAAGGGGAAAAATGTGTCTGTTATTGTTTTCTCATTAGAGATTAAGTATGCTTTAAGGTTATGGGTACCAAGTTGATAAGGTGTGGACTGTCATGGTCATGTTCATATGTCAACTTGGCCAGGTCATGGTGCCCAATTGTCAGGTTGGGCAAGTGCTGGCCTGTCTGTTGCATGGATTTAAATCATGATTGCATCAGCTGTATCACAGCTGATTGCATTTGTAATCAGCTAAGAGGAGAGTCTTCTGCAATGAGTGATATTTAATATAATCACCAGAAGGCTTTTAAGGAAGATTCAGAAGAGACGGTCACTTCTTGCTTCAACTGGCAAGCCTCTGCTTTGGAATTTATCCAGACCCTTCAGAGCTGCCAGCTTCATTGGAGTTGCCAGCTTCATAGCTACCCTACAGATTTTGGACTCTTCCATTCTCACAGTTGTCCAGACAGCCTATTCTGAGAGTTTCTGGAGGAACTTCATAGGAGTTATCAGTTTATGGCTTGCCCAACAGAGTTTGGACTTTACATTACCACAGTTACATGAGACACTTTCATAAATTTTATATTTGCAGATATCTTCTGTTGATTCTGTTTCTCTAAAGTACCCTAATGAAGTGATTCAACATCTTGAAAAACAAATGGCAGAACTTATGGAAATGAAAGGCACAATAGAAGTAATGAAAAACACAATGGAGACTTACAACAGCAAATTTGAAGATGCAGGAGAAAGTATAGCTGAAAGTATAAGACAACTGAAATCCCATACACGAAAGAACAGATATGGAAATGAATGAAAAATATATAAGCAAGGTGTCAGGGAATTGAATGACAGCATGAAACTCATGAATATGCATGTTATAGGTGTTCCAGACAGAGAAGAGAAGGGAAGGGACAGAGAGAAAAATGGAGTAAATAATCACAGAAAATTTCTATCTTTTATGAAAGACATTAAATTATAGATTCAAGAAGGCAGCATATGCTAAACAGAACACATTTGCATAGACCTACTCCAAGACAATTACTAATCAGATAGTCAGATATCAAAGACAATGAGTGAATTCTGAAAGAAGCAAGAGGAAAGTAATCTATCACATACAAAGGAAACACATAAGACTATGTGTGTATTTCTCAGCAGAAACCATAAGGCAAGAAGGCTGTGGTATTGTGTTAGGGTTCTCTAGAAACAGCAAACCACCAGGAGTGATCTGTATATATGAAATTTACCAAGGTGTTTCATACAACCATAGGAATGGAAGAGTCCAAAATCCATAGAGCAGGCTGTGAAGCTGGCAGCTCCAATGAAGGGTGTGGATGAACTCCACAGGAGAGGCTAGATGGCTGAAGAGGCAGTGAAAGAGTTTCTCTTCTTAAAAACCTCAACTCTTCAATTGATTGGATTATTTCATTGTGGGAGGCAAACCTTAGCTGAGCACAGATGTAATCAGCCACAGATGTGATCAACTGACTGATGATTTAATGCACCAGGCTTCAGGTTTAGCAACCAGTCATGAAATATCCTTGCAGCAATGTTCAGGCCAGTGCTTGCCTGCCTAACCAGGCAACTAGGAATAATCACTTGGCCGAGTCGGCACCAGAACCTAACCATCACAGTAAACAGCTTGCTAAATTGGCAGTTATAAACATCACCTTGAAACATGCTTAATTTCCCATAGAATACATTAACAGACATATGTTTCACCTAACATTACTCAACAGTCCTGTGTACAACCAGAAACACACTACATTTCTCCAGAATAGGGTGAAAGTCTTTAGGAAACGTTCACAGTTAAACTTCATATCCTATGACTTAAATAGTACAATGTGAACACTGCAACTTATGTCATATAAGAGGAAAACAAGGTATTTGCTTATGTAAAAATGCATACACTCATAACAAAATAGGGAAGAAGCATTCATACAATCACAGTCCTCATTTCTGTAACTGGTCATGTGGTCACAGTTCATATTTGTCACTATCTTCTTCTGCTACCCATTCCATGTTCCTTTTACCTTCAGCAAGCACTTCGGCTGGCCATGATTCTTTGCCAGGTAGGGTGAACCATACCTTCATTTCTGAAGTTTCTTGGCCATTGGTAGTCCTGCCATGTTTGGGTTTTGGCAGTTTTCCATTGACTTTAATCAAAGGGCATAGTTGTACTAAGAGACTACCCTAGCAGATCTCCTGCATTCCAGGAAAACTCTTCTTTAACTCCATTGTACAGTTGCAGTCTTGCGTCCCCTTGGATCAATCACCCTAGATGGAACAGTAATCTCCAAAGTGGCTAGGTGGCAGTTTTAACTTCCAATTCAATGGAATTATTGTTGTGTCTCCTGGTAGGAGCAGTTCTTCTTTTAGAACAAAGATCTGTAGGCAAGGAGAGCTTAAAGTTTCAAGGAAAGAAAGTAAAAATTTTCCTAATGGATCACTAGGGGTGATAATGAGGGTTGCCTTTCACATTTCCACCCCTTGATTCCTGGACCCATGAATTTTGGCTATGGGAGAAACAGCACCATAGAGTGGATACTGATTTAGAGCATAGACAGCCTCCTGGAGAACATTACCCCAGCCCTTCAAGGTATTGCCACCTACTTGACACTGTAATTAGGTCTTCAAAAGACCATTCCACCATCTTAACAAGCCAGATGCTTTTGGCTTATGGGGAACATGGTAAGACCAGATAATTCCATAAGCATATAGCCATTTCTGTACTTCATTTGCTGTGAAGTGGGTTACTTGCTCAGAAGCAATGCTGTGTGTAATACCATCATGCTGGATAAGGCATTCTGTAAACCAAACATGGTAGTTTTTGCAGAAACATTGCATGCAGGGAATGCAAACCCATATCCAGAGTATGAGCCTATTTCATTTAGAACAAATTGCTGCCCCTTCCATGATGTAAGTGTTCTAATGTAATCAACCTGCCACCAGGTAGCATGATGATTACTTTGGTGCCATATTGGGGAGTGAGTGTGGGTTTCTCCTGTTGGCAGATTAGGCATACTCAGCAGTGGTTGTAGCCAGGTTGGCCATGATAAATGGAAGTCCACGTTGCTAAGCTGATGCATAACCTCCCTCTCTACCACCATGTTTTTTTTGTTCATGAACCCATTGGGCAATGGCAGAAATTGCTGAGGAAGGAGGATGACTTGTATTCAAAGGATGGATCATTTTACCACTTAATTATTAAAACTTTCTTCTGGTGAAGTCATCCTCTGGTGAGTAATCACATAGGACACAAATATATTCATTATCTTTGCCCATTCAGAAAGGTCTATCCACATACCTCATCTGCAGACCTCTTTATCAACAATTTTCCAACCATGCTCCTTCAGTCCCTGAGCATCCAGAAAAATCATTAGCAACAGCCCATGAGTCAGGATACAAACACTCTTCTGGCCAGTTCTCCTCCTACATAAAATGAACAACTAGGTGCAGTGCTCCAAGTTCCACTAATTGGGAGTATTTGTCCTCACTTCTCTCCTTTAAGGACATCCCAGAATGGGTTTGTAATGCTGTAGCTGTCCACTTCTGGGGAGTCCCTGTATATCATGAAGAACCATTTGTAAATCAGGCCCAAGTTTTCTCTTCCTCAGTCATCTGAATGTAAGGAACTCCCCAAAAGATGCTAGCGCTAGCCTGGGAAATAGTGGCAGGAGTGGGTGCTATGGGCATTTGGACTATTTCCTCATGTAACTCACTTGTGCCTTCAGGACCTGCTCAAGCCCTATTTCTAATATACCTTTTCCATTTTATGATGGAATGCTGCTGTGCATGCCTGGCTTTATGGTTTTGTGAGTCAGACAACACCCAGCTCCTGACACACAACTCAGGTCTCATTGTAACTTAGTGACCCATGGTTAAGCATTCAGTCTCTACTAAGGCCCAGTAGCAGACTAAGAGCTGTTTCTCAAAAGGAAAGTAGTTTATCTGCACTGGATGGTAAAGCTCTTCCCCAAAATACTAATAGTCTGAGTCATGATTGTCTGCTAGGGGCCTGCCAAAGACCCCAGACAGCATCACTATTTGCCACTGGCATTTCCAGTACTATTGGATATGCTGGATCATATGGCCTAAGTGGTAGAGCAGCTTTCACTGCAGCCTGGACATATGACAGAGCTTCCTCTTATTCTGGTCCCTACTCAAACTAGCAGCTTTTTTGGCCATTCAATAAATGGACTGGAGTAGCACACCCAAATGAGGAACATGTTGTCTTCAAAATCTAAACAGTCCAACTGGGCATCGTGCTTCCTTTTGGGTTGAAAAAGGGGCCAGACACAACTCATACTTCACCATAGAGAGAATGTCTCAACATGCCCTACACCACTGGAATCTATAAATTTCCCTGAGGGGGAAGATCCCTCTATGTTTGTTTGAATCTCCCATCCCCTGGCATGCAAATGCCTTACCAATACATCTAGAGTAGTTGCTGCTTCTTGCTCAAGAGGTCCAATCAACATGATATCATCAATATAATGAAACAGTGTTATGTCTTGTGGGAGGGAGGAATGATCAAGTTCCCTTTGGACAAGACTGACACAGAGATGGAGAGTTGATATACCCCTCATACAGGACAGTGAAGGTATATTGCTGGCCTTGCCATCTTAATGCAAACTGTTTCTGGTGCTCTTCACCGACAGCTATTGAAATAAAAGCATTTGCCAGATCAACAGCTGAAGAGAGGTACTAGGTGATATATTGACTTGCTCAAGCAATGATACTGCATCTGGAACAGTAGTTGCAATTGGAGTCACCACCTGGTTATGTTTACAATAATCCACTGTCATCCTCCAAGACCCATTTGTTTTCTGCACAGGCCAAATAGAAGAGTTGAATGGGGATGTGGTGGGAATCACCATCCCTGCATCCTTCAAGTCCTTAAGAGTGGTACTAATCTCTGCAATCCCTCTAGGAATATGATATTGCTTCTGATGCACTATTTTGCTAGGTGGGGGCAGTTCTAGTGACTTCCATTTGGCCTTTCCTACTATAATAGCCCTCACTCCATGAGTCGGAGAACCAATATGGGGATTCTGCCAGTTGCTGAGTATGTTGATTCCAAATATACATTCTGAAAGTGGAGAGTGAGCACAAAATGAGTTGAGGGCCCCACTGGACCCACTGTGAGATGGGCCTGAGCTAAAACCCCATCAGTGATCTTACCTCCCTTTGCTCCAACTCTGACTGGTGGACAAGGGTGACATTTTGGGTCTTCTGGAATTAGTGTCACTTAAGAACAAGTGTCCAATAATCCCTGAAATGTCTGATAATTTATTTTCCCACAATAATTCCCAAAAAAGGCCATAGGTCTCCTTGGGGAAAGGTGGAAGGAGGGTTAACAGTGTAAATTTTGGACAATGTAAAAGGGTCCTTGCTCAACGTTACCTCCACTCTCCTCATTTGAGCAGCTCTGGGTCTGTAAACCATCTTAAGTCTGTGGCTCTCTGTTTTTGTAATTCAAGTTAGATTTCTGTTCACTTGACTGAGAATTCTTCTGCTTATACAGCTCAAACAAGAATTTAGTAGACTGTGCATCTATTTTAAAGTACCCCAATATCAGCTAGCCAGTGCCACTAGTCTCTGTGAATCAGATTATTTTGATTCCTGTTTTGAGTCTGTTGTTCTTTATAGTGGCCATGCCCACCTTATCTATGGTGATTGACTGTTAACACATTACTTCTGCCAACTGGGGATCCCATAATACCCATTTTGTTTAAGAATTCCAGCTCAGTGACAGCAGTTCCCACAGTAATATCTGGTCTATGGAATAGGGTAACTACAGAGCTCTCCAGAGATGATAGAGTCAGTTTCACAAATTTATTTCTCAATGTTCTGGTGAAAGATGTGTCTTCAGGATATTCCTAGGGTGTCTGAGCAGGTCTTACATGATAAATTCACTCTAACATTCCAATTTCTCTTAGTATCTGGATCCCTCATCTACAGTATAACAGGGAAGTTCTGGCATTTCAGTCTCAGGTAATATCAGCCACCTTTGGATCCATGTTTCAGCCAACCATCCAAACAAACAGTTAATGCCCTATATAACTCCTTGAGCTACAATATTGAAAGCAGACTCTCTGTCTACTAGGTCCATATCAACAAATTCATCTTTATCCAACTTTATATTCTTTCTTCAATTATCCACACCCTTAATATCCATTCCTACATGTATTCCCCTGATTTCTGTCTATTTATATATACATATATTGAAAAACTCATGCAGTTCTTTAGAAGTATAACACTCCTCCTCATGGGTTACACTTTGTGCCTCACCTTTCAGGGCCTTTTTGGACTTTAGTTTATTTATAGGTCTTGAAGAAAAAAGGGAATGGTGGGGGTGGGTCATGAAAAGAAATAGAAGTGTCTTTCAACCTAGTTATCTCAAGGCATTTCATTGCAGTTTCATACAGTTAAACAGGATTAGTCACTCCAGACAGAGGAATGAAGTTCTTTTCTTTGGGAAGGGGTGGTGGTTACAGGGCTAGCAGACACTGAATGAAAGGTTAATCTTGTTAGGTGAAAGCTGAATGACAGACTTCTCTTGGGAGACTGGAGGCTGGGAAGCTGTTTCCTCAAGGCAGGCTGGAAGTCAGGAAGCTTTTTTTGGGGGGCAATCCATTACATGTCTATCTAGCAAAGGCTCAGCAGATCTCTTCTCCTTATCACTCTCATTATCAAGCCATATATTACCATTCCACATTTCAGTATTACATTCTTTTCCAATGAAAACCCTTACTCTAACAGTAGACACCCTGCAAGATTGAGATTTTAGTTTACATTGTAACTCTGCCACATGCACAATGAGACTCTCTGTCTGATTTTCAGAGATCTCAAGTCTATGACCACAGGAGATAAAATTTTCTTTTGGGACACAGATGGAAACATTTTTAAGACCCATTTTTAAGATTCTGTTTTTCAAGAATCACTCCTGGTATCAAACTGTGTTAGTCAGTCTTCTCTAGAGAAACAGAATAAACAAGAGGGATTTGTAAATATGAGACTTATAAAGGTGTCTAACGCAACTGAATGGAAGAGTCCAAAATCCATAGGACAGTTTGTGAAGCTGGTGGCTCCAATGAAGGGTCTGGACAAACTCCCTGGCTGAGGAAGCAGTGAAAGTGTCTCTCTTATTTTTAAATGTCTTCAGCTGATTGGATTATCTCATAGTGGGAGGCATGCCTTAGTTGATCACAGATGTAATTGGCCACAGATGCAATCCACTGACTGTTGATTTAATACACCATCCTTCTGGTTTATAAACCAGCCATTAAATATCCTTAGCAATGGTCAGGCTTGCCTGACAAGACAACTGGGCATAATTACTTGGCCAAGGTGACTCCAGAACCTAAGAATCCCATGTATTATTTAAGATTTTGAAAGAGAAAAAATGCCAACCAAAAAATTCTATACCCAGCAATAATGTCCTTCATAAATGGGGAAGAGTTTTAAATAGTCTCAGACAAACAAACACTGAAGGTGTTTGTGACTATGAAACTAGCTTTACAAGCAATACTAGGAGGAGCCCTATAGCCAGATAGGCAAAGAAAGGAGAGAGAGGTCTGGAGAATAGTATAGAAATGAAGAGTATCAGTAAGAGTAAAAAGAGAAAAAAAAAGTAAGATATGACATATAAAATACAAAATACAAAATGATAGAATAGTGTGCTGTCATTCAGCAATAACACTGAAGGTTAATGGATTAAGCTTACCAATCAGAAGGCATAGACTTGCAGAATGTATTAAAGAACAAGACCCATTCATATGCTGTCTACAAGAAACTCACTTTTATCACAAGGACAAAAATAAATTGAAGGTGAAAGGCTAGAAAAAGATATTTCACACAAACTACAACCAGAGAACAGTGGGGGTGGCTATACTCATATCCAACAAATTTGACTTTAAATGCAAAACAATCAAAACAGACAGAGAATGACATTGTGTATTAATGAAATGAACAATACATCAAGAAGACATAACAGTCATAAATATTTATGCACTGAGCCAGAGTATCCTAAAATATATGTGGCACACTCTGGCAACATTGAAGGGAGAAGTAGGCATCTCTACAACAATTCTTGGAGAATTCAATACATCACCCTCATCAATGTATAGAACATCTAGACAAAGGATCAATAAGGAAATTAAGCTTTCGAACATGATAAATGAGTTAGACTTAACAGATATTTGCAGAACATTATACACCACAACAGCAGGATACACATTTTTTCTCATGTGCTCATGGATCATTCTCCAGGATAGACCACATGTTGGATCACAAAGAAAATCTCAATGAATTACAAAGCTTGAAATTATACAAAATGCTTTCTCAGATCATAATGGAATGTAGTTGGAAATCAATAACTGGTGGAAGGCCAGAAAATTCACAAATATATGGAGGCTAAACAATACACACTTAAGAAGCAGTGGTTCAAGGAAGAAATTTCAAGAGAAATCAGTAAATAAGTTAAGGCAAATGAAAATGAAAATACAGCACACCAAAACCTATGGGATGCAGCAAAGATGATGCTTTGAGGAAAATTCATTGCCCTAAAGGCCTACATTAATAAAAGAAGAAAAAGCAAAAATCAAGGAATTAAATGTTCATTTGGAGGAACTACAGAAAAAACATCAAACTAACCCCAAACCAAACTTAAGGAAAGATATAATGAAGATTACAGAAGAAATGAATGAAATTGAGAACATGAAAACAATAGAGAGAATCAATAATATCAGACATTGGTTCTTTGAGAAAAACAATAAAATTGAAGGACTGGAGAAGGGACATAACTATTGATCCAACAAAAATAAATGAGATAATGAGAGGGTACTATCAGCAAATATGATAATAAAATAGACAATTTCAATGAAATGGATAACTTCCTAGACACACATGAACAACCAACATTGATTTGAGAAGAAATAGATGACCACAACAAATAAAACACAAGTTGAGAGATTGAATCAGTCAAGAGGAAGCTCCCAGAAAAGAAAAGTACAGGACTTGATAGCTTCACATGTTAATTCTACCAAGCATACAAGAAAATTCTTACTAATCTTCTGCAGACTCTTCAAAAAACTTGAAGAGGGAGAAAATCTACCTCCTAATAATTCTATGAAAGTACCTAACACCAAAGCCAGACAAAAGAAATGCAAGAAAAGAAAATTACAGACCAATTTCATTAATGAATATAGATGCAAAAATGCTCCATAAAATATTGACAAAGTTAAAAGAATTATACACCATGAACAAGTGGGATTTATTCCATGTATTCAAGGCTGGTTCAACACAGGAAAATAAATTAGTAAATCAAAGAAGAGAAACCACATGTTCACTTCAGTTGGTGCAGAAAAGACATTTAACAAAATTCACCGTACTTGATGAAAACACTTGAAACTATAGAAATAGAAGGGAACTTGCTCAATAAGAAAAAGAGAACATATGAACACAGCTAACATTATATTCAATAAGGAAAGAATAAAAGTTTTCCCACTGAGATCAGGAACAAGACAAGGATGTCCACCGTTACCATTGTTTTCAACATTGCACTGGAAGCAATAACTAGAACAATTAGACAAATAAATAAATAAATAAAAGGCATCCAAATTTGAAATGAAGAAGTAAAACTTCCACTGTTTGCAGATGACATGGTACTATGCTGAAAATTCCAAAAAATCTACTAGAGGTAATACATGAGTAAAGACAAGTGGCAGGGTACAAGATCAATACCTCAGAACTGTAGTGTTTCTATACACTAGTAATGAGCCATCTGAGGAGGAAACCAATAAAAAAAAATCCATTTACAATAACAATCAAAATAATAAAATACTTAAGAATAAATTTAGCAAAAGCCACAAAAGACCTATACATAAAAAGTGGAAATAAATTGTTAAAAGAAATCAAAGAAGATATGAATAAATGTAAGGACATATTGTGCTCATTGATTGAAGAATAAATATAGTTAACATGTCAATTCTACTCAAATTGATTTATAGATTCAATGCAATGCCAATTAAAATCCCAACAACTTACTTTGCAGAAATAGAAAAACCAATAGCCAAATTTATATGGAAGGGCAGGGTGCCCCAAATAGCTAAAAATATCTTGGAAGGAAGAATGAAATGGTACATCTCACACTATCTGACTTTAAAATTATAAAGCTACATTGGACAAAACATGATGATACTGGCATAAAGACAGATACACTGAACAATGGAATTGAGTTGAATGTTCAAAAATAGTCTAACTCATCTATGTACAATTGACCTTTGAAAAGCCAGTCACACCAACTCTGCTGGGACAGAGCAGCCTCTTCTGTAAATGCTGTTTGGAGAACTGAATATCCATATCCAGAATGATGAAAGAGGACCCATGTCTCATACCTTACACAAAAATCAGTTCAAAATGGATCAAAGACCTAAACATTAGAGCTAAGACCATAAAATTTTTAGAAGAAAATGTGGGAAATGTCTTCTAGATCTTGTGAAAGGTGGTGGTTTCCTAGACTATACCCAAAGCATGAGCAAAGAATAAAAAAAGAAGTAGATAAATGGAATCTCCTCAAAACTGAGCACTTTTGCACATCAAAGGACTTTGGGGGAAATATAATCAATGCAAACTAGGATCTATAGTTAACAGTAACATTATAATATGCTTCCATTGAATGTATCAAAGGCAACAGGTCAAAGGTAAATGTCAACAAGTGGGGGATATAGGGGAGGAGTATGGATTCTTTCCAGAAGAAATGGAGATATCTTCATATAGATTGTTGGGGTGAAATCCTGGCAATGTAATTATACCAGGAATCATCATTTTTTGCATGGGCAGGCACCGAGAAATGAACTTGGGCCTCTAGTATGGCAGGGAAGAACTCTACCTGCTGAGCCACCATGGCCCACCCAATCATTGACTTTTTAACTTAGGTTGGTTTGTATAATTAGTGAATAAAGCTGTTTAAAAATGAACAGAGAAATACATATGTTGGATAAAATGTGGAGAGAGATGTACCTATACACTATTGGTAGGGAAGTAGACAGGTGCAGTTCCTCTGGAGCATAGTATTGTGGTTCATCATGAGGCTAGGGACGGGGTTGCCATATGATCCTGCAACCCTGTAGTTAACTGTATACTTGGAGGAAATGAGAACAAGGACAGGAATGGACACTTGCATACTGGGGTTTATGGTGGCAGTGTTTGGTTTTGTAACGGATGGAGGTGACATAAGGGTATATCCACTGAGGAATGGAAAGGGGAACTGTGGTGCATACATGCAATGAACTGTTGAATGGCTCCAAGATGGAACCAAGTGGTGAGGCATGCAACTAAGGGGATGGACCTTGAAGGCATTGTGTTGAATGAAATAAGCCAGAAACAAAAAGAAATATAATGCCTCACTAAAAATGGACTAACTAATGTGCAAACTCTGAAAATTAAATTTGAAAGCATAGGTTCTCAGATGACAGCTTATTATAAAGTACCTAGATTTTAAGCTTTTATAAGTCATATTTATTCTGGAGTTGTAAGTGTTATTTCTAAATTCTGAGATGCTGAGATCTTTGTGTATAATGTAGTCATTCCCTGGAACTTTAGGTGTCTGTGTGTTCTCAACACTGTGCCACCTATAGAAGATGATCATGGGAACAGCAATAGTAGTCATGTAAAAATCTTTTTACCGAAAAAGCTGCTTGAATGTCTGCCAAAATGTTCAAGTTTACCAAAAGAGAGGCACTGCTGAAACACTAATGAGGCTCTCGCCACACACTTGTTCATGGGTGCAGCAAGAAGAGGGGCCCACAGAGCTGGAGCCAGGAGGGCTGACACATTGGAGTGAATCCTGGCAGAATTCGAAGGAAAATCTTTACCATCCTGCCAGCTCCATATCTGGCGAGAGTTCTGCAGCTATGAAAGTCAGCATTAATCCGTATAGCAACTGTTAAAAGCATTGAAAAAGTCATCATCTTCAATTAGAGATATGAATGAAGCTGATCTGGGTAAGGGGTAAGGTAAGTCAGACTGAAAGGAAAAGGATGATATTGACTGTATTTTAAAATTTCAACTTCTATGTGAGCCCAAAGGAAAAGATACTTATTTGGTGCAAAATGTATACGTTTTGTAGCATACTAATGTAACTTGTATGGTCGGTTTATTCAAACACCATAATTAATGGAACCTTAAAGAGGGGTGAGGTCTTGGTTTGTCCAGGTTTATGGGATGACTCAATACATTCCCAGAGCCATCTGGGCAGAAGATTAAAACATATTTTCAACCCTCTGCCTTGGGGGACTGAGGAAAAATGTGGAATTATTAAATTCCCAACCTGAGGAGGAGCTGATAATCTTGCAGTCATTGAATACTTCTAATTTGATGGGCCAGGCCCTTGATATCGGGGCTTCCCTTATGAAACTTATTCCTGCATAAGAAAAGCTAAGCTTACTTATGATTATGCCTAAAAGTCACTTCCAGAGAACGTGTTTTGTTGCTCAGATGTGGCCTGTCTCTTTAAGCTGAGTCTGCTTGTGAACTCACTGCATGGGACATGATTACTAGGGGTATAAATGTTCCTGGCAATGACCATGGTCCTTGGGGATGAGCTTGGCCCTGACATCATGGGGTTGTGAAAGACTTCTTTTCAAAAAGGGGAAGAGAAATCGAACAGAATAAAGTTTCAGTGGTTGAGAGATTTCAAATAGCATTGAGAAGTCATACTGGAGGTTACTCTTGTGCTGTATATAGATATCCCTTTTCAATTTTTGGTGTATTCAGGGACTATGTGACAGTGTTGAATTGTAATCCAATAGCCTTGATTCTTGAAGATGAATGACTAACTATAAAGCTCTTAAAATGTGACCATGTGATTGTGAAATCCTGTGACTCCCTTCACCCAGTATGTGGATAGATGAGTAAGAAAAAAAAAGAGAAAAAATATGGTATGGGATATTTTAGGTGTTCTTTCTCACTTTCATTTTTACTCTTATTCTTATTTAATTTTTTTGAATAATGAAAATGTTGAAAAATCTATCATGATGAATGCATAGCTATATGATGATAAGTGAACCACTGATTGTACAATTTAGTATGTGAATATATAATATATTTCAACAAAATTGCATTTAAAAAAATATCCATCCTGAACGAGGTGGCTCATACATTAACTGAAGTAGCCTCATCAAAATATTCTACTTACAATGGCTCCACATCCATAGGAATGAATTTAAAAACATGCTTTTCTGGAAAATATGCAATTTTAAATCATGATGGTACATAAGATATTACTTATTCTTTTAAAGCCAATACTGAAAAAGTTAAATAGTCATTATTGATAGATTTTCCAATCGGCTTTAAATTGATGAATTTAAATTTTCCTAACCAAGTGCTAAAAATAAGGTTTTCAACTGAGAGTATTTATCAATAAATGTGATTATGTTTCTAAGTTGATTATAATATTAAATAGTGCAGTTTCAGGTCAACAAAAAAGCATGAAACCCTGTGCATTTCTAATTGTGTATGTGTTTTTATGATTAAAATAAAACATTAGGAAAGTATTTAAAGTGATCATAAAGCTCATGTATTTGCCAAAATACTGAAAAGAATAATGATTTTTGTGATATTTTGGTGGGATTATGATTATTTTTCTTTTCTCATTATCCCCAATTTTTCATAATGTTGTAGTTTAGTGAAAGATAGGATAAGCATAGATTATGCAGAACGGTAGAGGCCTATGTTTAAACTCAGCTTTGAGTGTTATTAGAAGGATAATATTTTGAAGGTTATTTAACCTTTTAGAGGCTTACTTTTACTATTTGTAAATGTTAATTAATAACAATTACCTCACAAGGTTATTGTGAAGACCAACATTATAACCTTGGAAATGGCTTAATTTATCACAAGCAATATAATGGTTGGCTAAGTCAACAACACAAATTTTAAAATAAAATTCAAATCATTGCACTTTTAATTGAAACATTTTAAAGAATGTCTGTAGGGCTGCCAGTCAAAAGTGCTTTTCATAACAACGTAGATGTTTTAAGCAATTTGCTTTCCATGATGACTCTGTTAGCTAGGAATTATTTATCTCCACCTTATAGATGAAAAAAGTGAGTGTCTAAGGGATCAAGCAATTTGCAAGTAGTAATAAGCTTATAAGTGGTCAAATCTGACTCTTGAATCTAGCTCTTTCAGACTTAACAACTTAGGCTGTCCCAACAAGCATAGGAATGACATTTTTAATCTAAGACAATCTATAATAATCTGCTGACTCCTTGGTATTCAAGATGGCATCTTATATCTGCAGGACTGCTACTGGTTGCACTGACATTTGTAGATAAGTTATGCAGCTTGTATATTTTAAGGTTTTTTTTTTCTTTTTGGTTCAGTTAGTTTCAAGTAGGTAAGCAGTCTGAAGAAACAAAAAACTGCTAGTTCAGTTCTCTTCATTTCCATAGTTTTTGTCAGGAAGGGAACATTGATCCTAAATGGATTTAGACAGTTTATTACTCAAAGCACAGCAGACAGCATGAGTTTTATGTTTGTATCTGTTCCTCTCCTCTCCCAAGTAATATGGGAAGGGTAAATAGAGATTGCAGATGAATCTGTGCAGATGGGGTCTGTTTCAAAGTGAAGGACCACAATAAAATAAGACCTCTAAACTTATATAAGGCCTGGAAGCAAACCTGGCCATTCTCCCTGTGTTAGTTTGTTAAATGCTGCCAGAGTACAATATACCAGAAATGGAATGGATTTTAAAAAGGGCATTAATTAAGTTATGACTTTATGGTTCTAAGGCCATAGAAATGTCTAAACTAAGGCATCCAGAAAATGATACCTTGACTCAAGAAAGGCCAATGTCTGTCACATAGAAAGGCATATGGCTGGCATCTTCTGGTTCTTGTTTCCAGTTCTGTTGCTTCCAGCTTCTGATGCCAGTAGTTTCCTTGTAAGCATCTGTGGGCCTTCAATTAGCTCATCTGGGACACAACTCTGAGTTCTTGCTTACTTAGCATCTCATGGCAATATCTGTTGGGCTCTTCATCTCCAAATAGCCACATCTAGGCATCTGCTCTCTCTGTTGCCACTCAAGACATCTCCGCATGTCTGTGTTTCTGTCAGTTCTGAGATCTTTCCAAAATGTTTCCTATTTTAAAGGACTCCAGTAAACTAATCAAGACCCACCTTGAATGGGCAGAGTCACATATTCATCTAATCAAAACATCACAGACACAATTGAGTGGGTCAATCTCCATGGACGTAATCTAATCAAAGGTTCCAATCAATATACTGAATCAGGATAAATAGAACATGGCTTTACTGGGATGCATAACAGTTTCAAACCAGCACACTCCCTTTCAAAGATAAATTATTTTATTACCTTGGTATATAAGCACATCTCCTCAAGGAAAAGGGGAATGACTTTACTATCCTGGAATGTCTCCAAGCAAGGAGATATTCTCTCTGTTATTACATTGTTAGGAAATTAAACTGTTTCCTGACTCACAGAGAGAAAGATACTATCTCTAGCTTCCAAACTGTTTATTGTGCAAACATATTTGAAAATATAGCCCAGGGCAAAGACATATCACAGCCATACAGAAATCCCATGGAGAATTCATACCAATGTTCAAGCCTAATAGACATCTTTGTCTAATTTGTCTTATCTTGGGTCTCAAAGGCATTTTTGATGACTGGGAATGTTCTTCACTCTGCGTTTAATCCCTGGCCCAATTGGTTTTTCAAGGCTCTACTGCTAATTCACTTCATTTCTTACCACGTGGGCTTCATGGCAAGCCCACCAACTCAACTCAGATGCCCTCTAAATCTGCCGTGGTGTGTGTGTGTGAGGGGAATTCTGAGTTCATATATAGTCCAAGAGAGGCCTAGAAAGCAAAATTCCAGCTTTCCCTCTGCCCACTATTGTTGTATTTCTTTATTGACTTTGGCATGTCTCCCATCCAAGGTTGGGGTGGAAACAGTCTGTGAGGTAATAGCCTTGTGGACTCCACATGCAAATATGAGCAAGAAACCCTTATATTTCAGATTACCCTTAATCTGTCTAACTCTCCATCTTTTCTTAGAGCTGAAGCCCACAAAGAGTAGATAAGAACATAGGTGTCTGACCTTCTGTTGCTATCCCTGACTACTCACCTGCAAGGAACTAGGAACAGAAGCGTCAAGTTTTGTATTCACCTTCAGATCACCTTCATATACCAAATTATGCTGTTTATAGACAGTACTACAAATGCTATACCCTGAGTTCTTCTGTCTTGATTTTTTGGTGTTTAAAGTCCTTAGAAAATACTTGCTCATTCATGTTTTCCACAAAGCCTAGATTTCAACCATACTGCCTTGTAGCAAAGTCTTATATGGAATATCAGAACATGAATTGTTATTTTTTTCATTTTGTACTTCTTTAGTGACAATCTAAATCTCCTGTATCCCCATTCTTAGTTTGATTGATTCAGAAAAATGCACATAAAATCATGTTAATGTGTTTAAATTATTACTCTAATTACACATAATTATTTATTACATATTGGTTTTCTAGGTTTAAATTAAGGACCTCCATGTTTGTTTATCAATTCCACTAAACTGATTAGGTTTCCCAGTTTTGGCAGTCATATGTCTCTGTCAGTCTCAACTACTGCACTGCAGGGAACTCTTGTATTTCCCCAGTATGAGGGTGGTGATATATATGTTGACACCATTTTCCTGAGAAGGCAAAAATAGCTGCATTATTGAATGATAACTTCTAATCAGTAGGCTGACAGGAAGACTACCCTTTTGAATATATTGTGCTCCCCTTTTATGGTTTACTCCTGTTCCCTGAACCTATAGCTATGGGCATGAAAAATGATTATTAGTTTCAAAAACAACTTCCTCCATCCTAACTGCTTCTCCACAATTAAGCCATTTAACTCTCTTGATACATATTGTTTGCACCATGTTCTTCAATTGTTAGCATCATTTTTTTTAATACTCACTATGAAAATGAATCAGTGTGGTCAATGAAGTACTCATTTATTTTCAGCTGCCTAGCATTCATTTTTATCCTCCCAGATGCTCAATTACATATCCATTTTTATCTCATGCATTCATTTTCAATATAATGAATATGGGCAATAATAATCTCAGACAATTAACATCTCTTAACAGCTTCAAAAAAATCATCCTCCCACCACAGTTTATATGTTATCACTCTTGTTTATTTTCAGATATTCAGAAGAGATTCCTAAGTATTCATACATCTTTTTTACTAACTTGGCAAAAAAAATGACAAAATATTGACATTGAATTCTCATCTAGAAATTAAGGAATGAATTTTCTTATGGTTCTAACAATAGCTAGATATGTTGCCTTGGTAAAGAAACAAACTCCATAATTTTTTTTCTCATCCCTAATGTGAGGAGGTTAAATTATATAGTTGTAAGAGCCTTTCTTATTCTATAATTCCATGATTCTTTCTATTTCTTGTAATTATTACTCCAATTACTTATGGCAGAATTATGATTGTGAGCAAAGCTTTGAAAAAAAAAGCTTAGGAGTAATGCATTGACTCATTCCTTTACTCAACAGATACCCACTGAGCACCAAGTTTATTAAAGAGTATTATTCCCTCCAGAGTACCAAATAGAATAATGAGTGACACTTTGTTCCTGTCAAAAGAAGCCTGTATATATTTAGAAGATACAACAAAGTAAGATTAATTTGGTACTGCAAGAGGAATAAAATAATCACCAAATTGACAAAGATGCTTTTAGTTAACAAAAGCAACACAATATTCAAATGTTTAGGTTTAAATGGGCTAAGAAAACTATATTTTATCATTCTGTTTGATTGACTAACTTACTTGTTCAACAACTGCTTACTATTTGTGTACTATATAAAAGATACTGTTCTAGATGCTGGTAAGCATAATAAAACCAAGCAAAAAAATAACCTCTTATATATGCATATGCTGTTTTCACTTCCTGGGATAATCTTTCCTGAATTTTTGCATGACTTCCTTCCTCAATTTATTCACTACTGGATTGTGATCTCCCTGACAACAAGATGTCTTCATTTTCCAGGGCTGCTATCACAAATACCACAAAGTGGTTTAATTCAAACAAGCAAAGTTTATTGACTCATATTTTTAAGCTAAAAGGACTACAAAACATAGCTTTCAGCAAAAGTATGCTTTTTCCCTAAAGTTTGTAGTGTTCTGATGCTGGCTATCAGCTGGCTTGTATCTCTACTTCCCATCACGTGGCAATGTGTATTCTTCCAGATTTTTTTGGCTTCCTGCTTCTCCCTGGAACCTTTTCTGACTCCAAATTTTGGTTTCTTCTCTTTATAAGGCATCCAGTAATATGGATTAGAGCCATCTTTATTCAGTTGGACCAAATCTTAACTAAAACTAATATATTCAAGAGAGCTTATTTACAATGGGTTTACAGCCACAGAAATGTGGATAAGAATAAGAACATGTCTAAATGAGGATAAATAATTTAATCTACCAAAAAATATAAAAGTAAGGAAAAGAAAAAAGGCAAGGATAACCCCAAGAATTTTGCCTGAAGAAACAGCTGAAGTCAGTGTCAATTCCTGAAACACAGAAGATGGAGTATACTCAAGGCTTACAGGGAGAAAAATAAGGTTTCTTTTTCTATATTTTATGCTTTTAAGCCAGGTGTGTATAAAAGTGAGTCTTTGGAATTAGAATTTGTATGTATGTACTTGAAAGTATAGGAACGAATTGAGGCTGGAGATAGAAATTTAACATTGTTCAGCATACAAATAATGTATGAAGCTATGAGACATTAATGCAGTCACTTGGGCAGTGAAACTGATAGAGAGAAGAAGAAACTGTTTATTCTGTGTGTTGGGACAATACTGTGATATAAAGTAATAAAAAGAAGACTTTTTAAAAACAAAGTGATTTGTTTATGAAATTGAGTTTGAATTGTAAACTAAAGCAGGAGGCTGTCATGTGCATCGTCATGTGATGGAAAGTCCAAGGGCCAAGGATCATTTGCATACAGCCCTAGAATGCCACAGTCCTAGAGGAGAAAGCACTGCCATGTTAACACCTTGATTTTGGACTTCTCATAGTCTCAAAACTGGTTGAAGGAAAGTAAAGCTTCTGAATGACCAAGATGATGGTGTAAGATTCTCTCAAGTGCCATTCCCCCACAGAATCTTTGCATGACTATCAACAACTTGTAAAACTATCTTTCTCAAAACTCCAGAAAGCAAAGTGTTGCAGTAATTCCCAAGTACTAAGTCAAGAAAATACATCTTTAAAAGTTGAAGGAATGCTTGTGGTGTCATTGTTGATTCTTCCCCATCCCACCTGCAAACAATGTAGAGCCAGCTAGCCTCCTACTGTCAGTCCTTGGCCCTGTTCAGTGAAAACAGAGAAAACCCTATGCGCACACTGGAATGTCTATATTTTGGTGCCAGTCAATTAAGTTGCAGACCAAAAGACTAAACTAGGAAATACATCTCTGGCTTACCCTCCTAGAACAAACTGTGCAGGATGAAGAGCTTGCTGACAGCAAAAGCTGCAAATGAAACAAGTCAAAGTCATTTGGGATAAAGGATTATTTGCTTTAAGTCATACAATAGAGTACCTTGGAAGGGAAGAAAATCTGTTTTATTGTGAATAGAGGGGGCTATCAAATTCCGGTAAATGGGAGAATTTCTAGGGCCATGAGCAATCACAATCCAGGACAAGACACAGGCTCACAAAAGATGGAAAGAATCATGCATTTTACATTAACCTTCAGATGATCTTCTTGCTATGAGGATTAAATTTTAAATGAAAGCATCAATCATACACAGTTCATCTGAAAAGTTCATAAAAGGTGACTAATGCATTGTGGTAGTTCGATTCAGTTGTCAACTTGGCCAGGTGAAGGCACCTAGTTCTGTTGCTGTGGACATGAGCCAATGGTATGTGAACCTCATTTGTTGCTGATTATATCTGCAGTCAACTAGGAGGCGTGCCTGCTGCAATGAAGGATGTTTGACTTAATTGGCTGGTGCTTAAATGAGAAAACATAACGTAGCACAGCCCAAGCAACTTGGCATTCCTCATCTCAGCACTTGCAGCTCAGCCCAGGCCTTTGGAGATGCAGAAAGTATCTGCATACAACTCACCCTGGGGAAAGTTGTTGGAACCCAGAGGCCTGGAGAGAAGTCCAGCAGAGACCATCCTGTGCCTTCCAATGTAAGAAAGAACCTCAGTGGAAAGTTAGCTGCCTTTCCTCTGAAGAACTAACAAAATAAATCCCCTTTTATTAAAAGCAAATCTGTCTCTGGTGCGTTGTATTCCAGCAGCTAGCAAACTAGAACATGCGTTAGTATGTATGTTTCTTTTGGTTAGCTCCTGATGGTCAAAGAAATCTCTGTGAGATCACTAGATGTTTATAAACATAAGGAATGGACAGCTAAGGGACTAAATACTAGAGTTTACTCCTTAAATATTAAAATATACAGTGTGCAATAAAGATTACAAAACACACTGGAAATTATGGCTCTTCTAAATAATGGCATAACAATTCAGAAACTATTAATGAAGAAGACCAGATTTGGGACATACCAGATGAAAACTTTAAAAAAAAATATCCTCAATGTGCTCAAAGAGAAAAAGGAAAACACAGAGAAAGAATAAAGGATATCAGGTATACAACGAAAGAGCAATATGTGGATCTCTAAAGAGAGAAAAAATTTAAAAAGGAACCAAAGAGAAATACTGGCATTGAAGACCATAACAACTGAAATGAAAAATTCTCTAGGGTATTTCAACAATATATTGGAGCTGGAGTAAGAAAGAATCAGTGAAGAATGCAGAAACAAGACAACTGAAATAATTCAGATTGAAGAGCAGAGAGAAAAAGTGCTTTAAAGAAGTGAAGAGAGCCTAAGAAGTTTGTAAAACAACATAAAACATAATACACATATTATGGGAGTCCCAGAAAGAGGAGAAAGAGAAAAATGGGAAGAAGGAATTTTAAAAGAAATAATGGCAGAAAACTTTCCAAATTTAACAAAATATATAAGCATATTTATTCAAGATTCCTAACTAACCCCAAATAAGATAAACTAGAAAAGAAACTTCCCAGATAATAGTAGTCAAACTATTGAATGCCAAGGATAAGGAGAGAATAAAAGCCACAAAAGAAAAGCAACATGTTATTAACAAGGGAGTTCCAATAATATTAATTACTGACTTCTCATCAGAAACTATGGAGGCCAGAAAACAGCCTTTAAAGTACTGGGAAAAATAATTTACTACCAAGGATTTTGTATACCCTGTGAGGTTTTTTTCTTTTTAGTTATGGAGTTATTAAGCTATTCCCAGACAAACAAAAGTTGAGTAAATTTGTCACCACTAGACCTGCCTTATAAGGATTGCTAGAGTAAGTTCTTCCAACTGAAAGGAAAGGACATTAGACAGTGAATCAAAGAGGCATAAAGAAATGATGAATTTTCGTAAAGGTAACCATATGGGTAATTACAAAACTAGTATTATTGCCATGCATTTTTTTCTTGGTATGTGATTCCACTTTTAGTTCTTAGAGGTTCTAAGATACAAATACATGAAAATTAATGATAAACCAATGGTTTGGGATACATAATATATAATGATACATTTTGTAACAAATATAACAAAAAATAGGGGGCAGAGAGGTGGAGGAACACATGTGAGTATACTATTGGACTTAAGTTGTTATCAAATAAAACAGGATTATGATAGATTTAGAGAGTTAAATTTTAGCCTATGGTAACCACAAATAAAATATATGAAAAATCTATACAAGAAGAAACAAGAAAGTACTCAATATGGAACAGTATAAAAATAAAATAAATATGAATATAAGCATTAATGAAATAATTGAGAGAAAATGAGGTATTCGATTTACAGAAGCCATGTAGCAAAATGACAGGAGAAATTTCTGCATTATCAATAATTACTTCAAATATTAATAGATTAATCTCTCAAAACAAAATGCAGAGATTGGCAGATGGATAATAAAGCCTGATATAGCCATGTGCATTGTTTACAAAAGACTTACCTTAAATTTAAATATATTTAGGCTGAAAGTGAGAGAATGGAAATATATACTACTAAAAAAACAAAAGAGAACTGGGGCAGATATACTAATATCAGATAAAATACACTTTAAGTGAAAAATTGTTACAAAGGACAATGAGTGTATAATACTATGATAAAGGGGTCAAGTCAGCAAGAAGACATAACAATTATAACTATGTATGCACTTAATGGTAGAGCCAAAAATATACAAAACAAATTTTGAAATATTGAAAGGAGAAATACAGTTTTACATTCATAAAAGGAAACTTCAATACAGCTCTTTGAACAATGGATACAGTATCAAAATAGAAGATCAAAAAGGTAATAGAGGTTCTTAACAAAACTATTAACCAAGTAGAGTAAATGTAGAAATATAGAACACCTCACCTACCGGCAACAAAGTTCACATTATTCTCTTCTCATGGATCACTCTCCAGTGTAGTCTGTATCTTAGGTCATAAGTATCCATGAAAATACTGAAATCATAAAATTCATTTTCTCCAGTGACAAGGAAGGAAGCTGGAAATTAATAAGAGAGGAATAACTAGAAAATCCACAATATGTGGAAATTAAACAAAGCACTCTTAAATAACCAATAGGTCAAAGAAGAAATCAAGGGTGTAATAAGGAAATATCTTGAGGCAAAGGAAAATGAAAATAACATACTAAACCTTATAGTATGCAGTGTGGTGGGATGCAAATTTATACCTTTCAATGAATATTTTGAAAAGAAGAAATATCTGTAATCAGAGACCTAAGCTCACAACCGTAGGATCTAGAAAAAAGAAAAGCAAATGAAGTCTGAATTGAGCAGAAGAAAAGAAATAACAAAGATTTAAGAGGCGATAAATGAAATAAAATATAAAAACAATAGAATCTTTTTTAAAAATCAAAAGCTGGTTTTTTGAAAAGATCTATCATATCAACAAACTTTTAGCTAGACTGACAAAATAAAGAGAGAGAACAAGAACAACAAAAATCAGAAATGTAAGGGAGACATTATTACAGACATATTCTGAACAATTTATTCCCAACAAAGTAAATAACTAAATGATACAAAATTTTAGAGAAACACAAACTACCTACATTGAATCAAGAAGAAATGAAAGATCTCAACAGACCAATAACAAATAAGAGATTAGATCAGTAATCAAAACCTTCCAAAAAGAAAAGCCCAAGACAAAAAGTTTTCACTGCTGAATTGTATAAAATATTCCAAGAAGAATTAACATCAGTTCTGCCCCAACTATTACAAAAAATTGAAAAAGGTACACTGCCTAATTCATTCTATGAGACCAACATCACCCTGATAACAAAGCCAGATAAAAATATCACAAGAAAAGAAAATTACAGTTCAATATCTCTTATGAATATAGATAATAAATTCCTCAACAAAATAGTAGCAAGCTGAATCTAGCAGCACATTGAAAGCATTACACACCATGATTAAGTGGGATTTATTCCAGGTCTGTAAGGGTGGTCGATCATAAGAAAATCAATTAATGTAATACACCACATTAATAGCATGAAGGAAGAAAAACACACAATCATTTCAATTGACATAGTAAAGGCATTTGACAAAATCCAGCACCTCTTCTTGATAAAAGCACTTAGAAATCTAGGAATAGAAGGAAACATTCTCAAGATTGTCACATTTAAAAATGCTACAGCTAATATAATACTCAATGGTTATAGGCTGAATGCTTTACCCCCAAGCTCAGGAACAGGAAAAGGATACCCACTGTCACCACAGTAACTCAAACTTGTAGTGGCAATTGTAGTTAGAGTGATTAGGTAAGAAGAAAGAAGTCTACATTTAAATTGGAATGTAAGAAGAATAACTTTCCTTCTTACAAATGAAATTATTCTTTATATAAAAAACCCTGAAGCCAACATCACTAGAAAAGAAATATTAGTGGTGATGCTAGGACAACTTTGTGAATGCTGTTATCACCACTAAATTATACATTTGAATAAGGGTAAAAGAGTAAATTTTAGGTTATATATGCGTGTGTGTGTGTGTGTGTGTGTGTGTGTGTGTGTGTGTGTGTATGTTACTAGACTAAAACTTAAGGCACAATAATGGACTTTACAACCCAAACAGTGAACCATATACCATAGTTAATAATACAATTATAATAATACTCTTTTATCAATTGCAATGAAGGTACTACAGTAATGTAAATAGTTAATATTGGAAGTAAGTATATGGGGACTGTATTTTCTGCAGTACATTTTTTTTAACTTAAACTTCTCCAAAAAACATTTAAAATATCTAGGATGAATTTTATTTTGCATATCCCTCTTATTGCTAAGCTTTGTGTCAAAGAATGGAAACTAGTTCAAAGAGCTGGAAAATAGAATTGGGGGAAAATATAAATTTTTGCAGAAGATGGTAAGGAAACAAAGGAAGGACCATCATTGTTTGCCTAGTCATTTGCATTTAGGTGAATGCCTCAAGCCCTTAGTCTGCTTCAGATGATAGTTTCTTTTACTATTTTCCATTTGTCAACAACACATAAAATATTTCTGTGTGAATAATAATGGTGTTTAGAATTTCATTCTCTTTTTGCAGGAATGGAAACAAACTCCTGTGAAATGAGTCATGTTTTTCAATAGAAGTTAGAATGTGACTGATTGAATCAGGAGGAATGTAGGCTGCGATATCTGCACTATTGAACTATAGAGGAGGAAGGGCAGTAGAAGCTAAATTGCAGGTAGTCTAGAAATGTATCTATCTTCATTGAAAATAGTCATGTCCCTCCTTCTAACCCTACCACCCCCGCCCCCCCCCCCCAAGATAGCTGAGACCTGTGACTACAGGGTCTTTGTGCTTCTGGAGAAGGATACCCTTGTAGAATATTTTGTAAGAATAGTCCATTTATGAGACAAAGGTGCAATTAAATGTTTAGTGCCAAAGTTCAAAGTCATCCTTTATGTTGAACAATTATCTTTTTTCTCAACAGGTTTTTAAATATTTTAACTCTTTAATGTACCTTAAAATAAGGTACAGAAGCACATGAAGAGATTCTCATAGTCTTTTATAACCAGTAATTGTAAATTAAAACTAAACATCACTTTATAACTATTATACTGGAAAAGTTTAAAACCTGGATATTGTCATTTGTTATCTATAAGATGCATTACATTTGGGAACATAAATGATGTAGGCATATTTGGAGAGTGATGTCACAACAATTCTTTCCCCAATTATACCAAATGAATTATCTCAGAAATCCATACAGAGATACATGCATGCACATTCACTGCAGCTTTATTTATGGAGTTACTGAGTTGGAGATAATATGGTTTTCATCACTGGGAGAGGGAATAGGTAAAATGTGGTAGATGCATTCATTGAAGCATTAGAAGAAACAAACTGTATACATAAAAAGCAAAAAGCATAGCTCTTAAAGCATAGTACTTGGTGAGAATGAAAAGAAACAAGTATGCATATAAAACATTTTAGTTTTTTTTTTTCTGGGGGGGTGCATGGTTCAGGAATCAAACCCAGGTCTCCTGCATGAAAGGTGAGCATTCTAACCACTGAACTACCCATGCACCCCCATATAAAACATTTTGTAAACAAAATGCATATAAAAAGAATTGAATGCTTGTCTATTTTGGAGGAGGGGAATGGTATGGGAAAAGAAGAGGGTACTTGACCAGACAAAAGATAATATTCCATAAACTATAATACAATGCATTAAAATTAGTAAAGGAGGGTGGGCCATGTTGGCTCAGCAGGCAAGAATGCTTGCCTGTCAGGCCAGAGGACCTGGGTTCGCTTCCTGGTGCCTGCCCACATAAAAAAAAAAAAAGAAAAAAATTAGTATAGGAAGCCATGAAAACATAGATGGTATTTAAACTCATGGGACTTATAGATTTCCCTAGGCAGAGTATATACATAAAGAAGAGAAAGTATCCCACAATATAATCTTAGAACCCTATGAAAATGTAGAAGACAGGCAGAAAATCTGCCACAAAGAAAACTGAGGTGTGAGTACACAAAAATAATAGTAATACTTACATAATCATTACTATGCCTATCAATGTTCTAATTCCTTGCCATGATTAACTTACTTAACCCTAGCAAAATAAAGATTATTTAACTTCATCCTCATCACCATTACCAGTTTGCAGATTTGAGAAACTGAAACAAATAATATTTTTTTCTGAAGTTACAGAATGAGTGGCAAAATCTGGATTCAAACTATAGAAGATTTTTTTCCAGAATTTACGGACTAACCACTATAATATGCTGTTTCAATACTTGACAATACTTGACAGAGCAAAACCAGTGGTTTAAAGTCATTGATGCATGCAGAAGAAAGTGTCCAAATGGAGGCAGTGGCCAACTATTGCAAATATTTTCTGTAGTAAGATGAGAAGAGAAAGAGCGGTGAGGACCCAAAGGCAGCAAAGCAGGCAGTAAAATCAGTTGACCTGGTAATTTTATTGAGCTTACAACTGAAACTTTTTTGGAATCTGCTCATCCATTCTTATTTAATTAAACTTTGAGTTAGAGACATAAGCTCAAAATTCACCCATGATATTCAAGATTTATAAGATGGGGCTAGAAATTTAGAGTAAAGAAAAAAGAGAAAATGCAAGACAGTAGAAAAAGCAAAGGAGGTGCTGATTAGAATATTGAACTTTGTGAAGAATAGCTTCATCCATAATGTCTAGATGTGGTTGAGGAGACTAGAGGTCTTAATGAGTGTAGAGGAGAATCCTCTGTTAAAAGAGTTTGGACACCTCGTGGCTTTGAATGAAATGAAAAGCAGGTTCTAGAGCCATGCAATATCCTGGGAAGGCTTTACATGATAGCAGCAGGGCATAATATCAGATAGTACTATTGTTGGCCCTTAGTTATAAAATGAAGCTAAAAAATGTTTAGCAAGGTTTCTCATATATTTTGTAAAGTAATCTAGCAAAAAACATAGAGATGGAGCCTCAATATAGACTGAGAATGTCAAAACAACACTTTTCCACTGAAACTATGTTTGATGAAGAAGGTGTCATAATGAATAATGGACTGCAATCATATATTTTATTTAGTAAGACTAATAGTTCTATATGTGTGGTGCATATGCTCATATATCACCCAAGGTACTTTTGACGGAAGGTGAAAAAATGAAAATCTGTTACAAAAGTTATTTAACACATGAGACAAGACAGAATATACCCATTTTTTTTTTTTTTTTGGTTTGCTAAAGCTGCTGGAAAGCAATATACCAGAAATGAAATGGCTTTTTAAAAGGGAATTTATTAAGTTGCAAGTTTACAGTTCTAAGGAAATGAAAATATCCAAATGAAGGCACAAATAAGGGGTTACCTTCACTCAAGAAAGGCTGATGCCACACAGAACACCTCTGTCAGCTGGGAAGGCACATGGCTGGTGTCTGCTGGGGTTTTTGGCTTCTGGATATCTCTCTCAGTAACATTTCAAATACAGTGCAAAGTCAGAAACAGTACAGATCTCATCAAAGTCAGCTATAAGTATGGTCTATCCCAAGGTAAATTTCTCTCCTGGCTATTGACCTGTAAAACTCAGAACAAGTTATCTGCTGCCAAAATACAAAGGAGAGACAGACATAAGATACACATTCCAATTTCCATAGGGAGAATTCGGAGGGAGCACTGGGGTCAACAGACCCAAAGAGTTTCAAAAACCTGCAGGGCAAACTCTATCAGATTTCAAAGTCTGGGAGCCATTTAGAAAGCAACTGTCACACCCTTTCCAAGGGCCTAAGCAGTGACCTGGCTCTCTTCAAATGCTTGGTTAAGAATTGCAACCTTAAATGACATTGGGAACACCATCATTTTCTGGGCTCCACTCTCTCCCAGCATTGGGTCAACACCTGGGCTCTCTGCCATCTCTGGGGCATATGCTCAAATCCCTCAGAACATATCGTGGCAGTTAGGCTCTACCCCATCCCCAAGGAATGTGCTCCACCCCCTCTGAGGCCTGGGCAACTGACACTCTTCCCTCTGCCTTTGGGGCTAACTCACCATCTCCAAATGAATGAGTGGGCCTGTTCTCTTGGACCAAGGTTTCTTGGTTTCCAACCTTGGCTTCCATGGTCCTACCTTTGAAGTCACTATTCCTTCAATCTGTCATTTTTCTGACCCTTTTAGTCCAGGCTGGGAGCAGTTCCATTAATACAGATCCCACAACCTCTTCTTGGTTTTCTATGCAGTACACTAGATAATGCCCATTACACAAAAGGACTTTCTACAAATCCTTTCTGGATAACTCCATCTCAAATCCCCATTTGCCTTATAATGTCTGACTGCTTCCTTGTTTGGTTAAATCCTCATGTGGAGCACTATTCTCTGGGGTCTCTCTGGAGAATTCTGGAAGCTCAGAATTTTCCAGACCATCAATATCTGGTTACTTTGTACCCAATAATTCACCTCTCAGTTTTTCTCTTTCCTGCCACATTTCAGTATAAGCTGCAAGGAGAAACCAGGACACACTTTCCACATTAAATTAGCAAATTTTTTCAACTAAGTATTCTAGTTCATGGCTTTTAAACTCTGTCTTCTATTCAATACAAGTAGTCAATATTGCCAGATTCTTTGCTCCTTTAAAACAAAGATCACCTTCTGTGCCAGTGTGAAAGTATTATGTACCAGAAAAGCCATGCTCTAATATTGATCCAATTTTGTGGAGAAAAACATTTCTCAATCCTGATTCAACACTGGAGGTTGGAATCATTTCATTAGATTATCTGCATGGAGACATGACCAACCCAATTGTGGGTGGCAACTTTCGATTAGATTACCTTCATGGAAATGTGACATGCCCAGTTGTGGGTACTAACTCTTGATGAGATGGGAATGTGAGTCCACCCATTCTGGATGGGTTTTGATTAGTTTACTGGAATCCTTTAAAAGAGGGAACATTTTGGAGAGAGTCAGAAATGACAAAAACCACAGAATCCTTAAAGCCAACAGAGAGAGCAGAGGGAGATGGATGGAGAACAGAGACACAGATATTTGGAGATACTTGGAGCCCAATTGATATCATCGTGAAAGATTAAGTAGGCCAGAACCTGGGGAGAGCCAAGGAAGACAGGAGATGAAACCTGGAAGACAAGAGATGAAAGCCAGCCCCTTAGGAGCAAAGTGAAGAACCCCCACAGGAACAAAGAGACTGAAGGCAACAGAGCTCAGGAGCAAGGAGCCAATCGATGCCAGAATGACTTTCTAGCTGACAGAGGTGTTCCAGACACTTCAGCCTTTCTTGAGTGAAGGTAACCTCTTATTTGTCCCTTAATTTGGACACTTTCACATCCTTAGAGCTGTAAACTTATAAATTATTAAATTCCCCTTTCTGACGATGCTACCCAGAACATCTCTGTCAGCCAGAAGGTCATGTGGCTGGCATCTGCTGGGGTCTTTGGCTTCTGGACACCTCTCTTAGCTGGGGAGGCACTTGGGGATGTCTGCTAGCTTTCTCTCTAAACTTCTTGTTTCATGAAGCTTCCCCAGGTGAAAAATAGGGGTATTTTCTTTCTTCATCTCTAAAGGCCTCTGGTTGTAGGAATTCTAAAGCTTTTCTCAAAATGGTTCCCTCTTAAAGGACTCAGGTAAGGGACTCCCCCCGCCTAGAATGATTGGAGACACAGCTCCATGGAAACCACCTAATCAAAAGAAACCACCCACACTTGGGTGGGTTACATCTCCATGGAAACAATGAAAAAGATTCCACCAAGCAATATTGATTCAAGATTAAACAACATAGCTTTTCTGAGGAACACAACAGTTTCAAACCAGCACAGGGCTGTATACATAAAAGCATGTGATACTTTTTAAAAAGAAAGGTTATTTCATTACTGCAAAAATACTGATATTGTAAAACTAAGTAGATATCATTAGGGGAGTTAGGGAAAACTAAAAGTGAGTAAATAAATGAACTATTTAATAATCTTCAAAGTGAGGGCTTATAGAAAATGAAGGCACAACTAGACTCCTTGGTTATGAGTATTTATTTTGATTGTTATTGATAGGAAACATTCACATAGAAGAAAAGTAGCTGACATGTTAGAAGTCAGAGAGAGTAGGGATTAAGAGACTCATTGACTCTGGAATTAGAGTGTCTGGCTCTGAATCCATTTCTGCAATTTATTAGAAATGTAACATTCCCAAGTCATCTATTTAACCTTTTATGCATCCATTTCTTCTGTAAATTTAGAACAGTAACACTTAATTTTGTTGTTGTGAATATTAAAATACCTACCTTTGTGAAGCATACAGAACCGTTCCTGGTAATTATCTATTATTAGAAAAGCAAAGACAGAGCAAGTAAGATGAATAATTTCTACTGGTATCATCTTTGAAATTTATCCTTTTGCCATTATCTTTATTATTTACTTGGCATTCATATCACATATTCATGCCAATACATATTGGCACATGCCCACTTTTCCATCTACCAAGAATACTGCAATCCCAGATCTTAAATATAACTCCCTGGTAGGGTTACTTGAAAAGCCAAGGAATCCTGAAAGAACTGGGCAGATTATCATGGGTAAATTTCAGTAACAACAGCAATCAAAAATAGCCTCAGAGTAGGCAAACAAAGTGAAAAATAATCAGATCTAAGGAATATAATTCAAGGCAAACTTTAAGCTTGGATATTTGATGTTGGAAATATTTTAAAATTAAGTTCCAAAATGCTGGGCATTACTAAATCTCTCTGCAGATGATTAAATTGGTTATAAAGACATTATACTGATGCTTCAGGTGTGGCTCATGTTTCCCCAAAGATAAGCAGAGTAAAGGAAGGGCAAGACATTAGAAAACAATACCTAGTCTTGGTAACAGCAGCTGTGCCATTTTAGTTTTACGTAAGAATGATGCGCTCATCAGATAGATGATGTTATACATACCGAACTTGAAAATATTTTTTCTCATGTCAATCTCAATGACATAAAATTCTCAAAAGATGTTAGTGTTGTACATATTTTAGGTAGCTGTAAATATATTAATAAAAGGAGACACGTAGGGAGTCTCAGGAGGCCAGAAAAAATAAGTCTTAATTGTAGCTGTTATTCACCCATATTTAATGGGAAACTATTGCCTGCATGATGAAACCATCAGTCACAAGTTCAAAAACTATAATGGATGATAGAGATTTTTGAGAACTTCCTCTATTTAACTGCTGGGGACAAATGAAAAACCATGTATTGTTAAGATATAGCCAAAGGATTTGGAAATTTAAAAAGACCTAAACTAAAATCCTAATCCATAATTAGCCAGCTGGCTGAACTTGACCAAGCCACTTGAACTCCATCTCAATTTATTTTTTGTAAAAGAAGATGACTCAAACATGTTCTGCATTCTACAGTTATGAGGGCAAACCAAGGAGTGTTTAGGTAAAATTGTTTAACTGTAGAATGCCTTAACAAATTATCATTGTTATATAGCATATCTGACCCTGATATGTTATGGGATAATATATATATATATTTTTTGACCAATTGACTTTTATTACTCTCCTACAATAGAGTGATTCAAAAAGAATAAAAAAATTTTAAAGTGAACGATTTAGTAGATAGTTTACATATGAATATATTATTAAGCACATTTGGAAAATAGCTATCACATTTATTTATATAAACATACAAATGTTCACTGTGTACCCCTTGTCTCCCATGGCAAATATCAACCCTGCAATCTAATTCATCCCAGACCCACCTGAGAATATCGCTGTTATTGGATGAAATGCTATACCATATAATCATCTAAGACAGGATACTTCTGATAGTGAAAAAGGGCACTAAAAATAATTAAAATTATATTTGAAAAATATTTTAATTGTGAATCATAATTTTACTATTCTGATGTACTTAAAATATTTCAATTGCTAGCAAAACATAATTTTTAAAATATATCATATTTCCATATATATGAAAGCAAATTTTATAATTCTCCATATTTATTTCTTGGATATTAAAAAATGTAAGAAAATAATTATTGTTGAGACATATTCATGTACGTTGAACAGTTTATTTGCCTTACTTGTCTCTAAAACTATGTTATGGGTATTTTTCTGAAAAATTTTTTAAGTATTTTTTTTTTTTATGAAGTTGGTAGCAATAATCTTCAGGGTTTCATTTTGTGGCTAATACATTCTGTACACATTCCTGTCTTCAACTGACAGTTCTCTGGATTGTGATATATATATTTTTTTGCCTTTTTTTTTTTGCATGGACAGGCACCAGGAATTGAACTTGAGTCTTCGGCATAGCAGGCAAGAACTCTGTCTGCTGAGCCACTGTGGCCCACCCTAGCTTAAGATATTTTAACTGATAAAATAGTCTCTGTATAGACACTGAAGTACTGGCAAATACAGGGCAAATTGTACTAAATGGAAAATATCCCAAGTCTCATATTGACCATGTTGAAATATATAGATATTAAAATGTATAAATATTTTTGTGAGTACTGTATATTTTTGCCTCCAGAGTCCTCTGCTTTGACAAATATTTTAATGAATGTTTTATGTCAACTCTCTGCTCAGTTTTTCCTAGTCATTCAAATTGGACTGCAGAATTTTGTATATTTCCAGAAAAGTTAATATGGATATTTCCTCATATGCAGATTTTCCTCAAAATGAGCTTTTCATTACTTTCTTCTTTGTCACCTGCATGTATGAAAATAGAATTTACTTTTAACTGTTTTTGTGGATTTTTTATTACCTTGTGAGGATTAATGTTTTCACTAAATATTCATTCTTATATGCATTTTTATGAATTAGTGATGGTGATAATGAGTAGAAATACTAAATTTATTTTGACTATTGTATGAGACAAGTTAGGGTAAGAAGTTAGCTCAGTTTCTGTCCTATAGTAAATACTCAATACATTTTTGCTGCAATTGTTAATTTTTTAGTGACTTGTCTATTTAGTCTTATTTTCCAAGTTTAAACATCAATGTTTATTCTTAATTAGTTTATAAATTCTATTTATATATTAAGGTCATTAATGTTTGTTATATATGAGGTATTTTACCCCAATATATCATAATCTTTTAACTTAATGGATTTTGCCTCTTACCAGGCATTGATTTTATATTTGTGTACATTCGTATATATTAATATCTTAACTTAATATTTCTACTTCTGCTTTCAAAATAAGGAATTTCTCCTTCATCCTAAGTTATATAATCAGTTGCCAATAATTTCATTTAACATTTTGCCCCTTTTATTTAGGGTAAGAAGCAATTTTTCTATAATATTACTACTGTGTGTGAAGTTTGGTTTTCACTTTTTGGGGGAGGGTGATAAATGATCGACTAAACGTTTCACTATAGATATCTATCTTTTAAAAACTCTTTGAGATGCCCTATTTTAGACTAATTTACAGTCATCTTTTTTCTATTTCATTAAATATTATTGCTTTGTTTGCATATGCCTGTATTAGTACCATATGGATTCATCATTTTGTTTGTTCAAAGTAGATTATGAAAAGTTTGATCTAATAATAAAAATTTCAAGAGGAGGTATGCTAAAGTTATTTCAAAATAAGTGATCAGAAAACAGCTTCCAGCTACATTTTTAAAAACTTTTTTATTGTATAGTACAACATTTATGCACAGAAAAGAAATAAAAGAGCAGTAATGTTCAAAGCACTCAACAAAGAGTTACAGGACAGAATCCACAGTTTGTCATGGGTTAACACATATTCCTCTAAAATTCTTCCTCTAGCTGCTCCAATATATAGGCTAGAAGGCTTAATTTTTTTTATCATCACAATCGACTTTTTCCTTTCTTTTCTTTTGTGAAAAATATCATATATACAAAAAAACAATAAATTTCAAAGCACAGCACCACAATTAGTTGTAGAAAATGTTTCAGAGTTTGACATGGTTACAATTCCACAATTTTAGGTTTTTACTTTTAGTTGCTCTAAGATCCTGGAGACTAAAAGAGATATCAATTAAATGATTAAGCATCCATATTCATTTGTTAATCCTATCTTCTCTGTATAACTCCACCATCACCTTTGATCTGTCCATCCCTCTCTTTAGGAGCATTTGGGCTATGGCCATTCTAACTTTTTCATATTGGAAGAGTCTGTCACTAATATGGGGTTGGGAGATGGAACTATCTGATGTTCTGGAGAGACTGAGCCCTCTAGGTTTCAGGACTTATCTGGTCCAGGGACCAATCTGGAGGTTGGAGGTTTCTAGAAAGTTGATCTAGTGCATGGAACACTTGTGGAATATTATATATTGCCCTAGGCGTTCTTTAGGATTGGTTGGAATGGTTCTGGTTGGGGGTTGGCAGGTTATGATAAGTAGCAATGTCTAATTGAGGCTTGCATAAGAACAACATCCAGAGTAGCCTCTTGACTCTATTTGAATTCTCTCTGCCACTGGTACTTTATTAGTTACACTTCTTTTCCTTCTTTTGATCAGGATGGACTTGTTAATTCCATGCTGTTAGGGCCAGATTCATCCCTAGGATTCATCTCACATGTTGCCAAGGAGACTTTCACTGCTGGATGTTATGTCTCACATATGGGGGAGGGTGATGATCTCATTTGCAGAGTTGGGCTTACAGAGAGTGAGGCCACATCTGAGCAACAAAAGAGATCCTCCAGAAGTAACTCTTAGGCATGTCTATAGGTAGTCTAAGATTCTCTGCTACCTAAATAAACTTCACAAGAGTATAAGCTTCAGGATGAAGAGCATGGTCTATTGATTTGGGTGTCCCTAAAATTTGACACAGTATCAGGGGTTCCCTGATAGTAATGTTTAATAATTCCATACTTTTTCTCCCATTTCTCAAGTTACTTTGCCAATACTTTTGGATTATCTGCTTAATATACTCTAGGATGTATCTAGGCATTACCTTAATCTACACAGGATTATAGATCTCTTTCTTATTCCAGGGTCCCTGTGTATCAGTTGTTCAAATGAACTATACAGTTAGGTTGAGTTAGATTATGCACTACAGAAATTTCACTTCTAGCCCAAATAAACCTTTCTTTCTATGGTCTCAAAGGTGTGGTTCTAAAATATAGACAATGTCTTCCTTACCCTTGGGTTCTGAGTTCCTTTAACACCAACCTGATCAGCTTCATTCTTCTCTCTAAATATCAGGCTATAAATATATATAAAACAGCTTCCTGAAATCCAGAAATAATAATTACCACTCCGGACTGAATGCGTGTGCTATAAAAGCTTACAATCTGGGCTCTTGTTTTCTTATAAGCATTTTCTAAAGGAGACTATAACTTCTTGTTCTTTTGTTTCTGGCTTATTTTGCCTCACCAAATGTCCTTACCATGTTCATTCACATTGTTGCATTTCCTCATGACTTCATTCCTTTTTGTAGCAGCACAATCTTTGTTCATAAGTATCCACCATAGTTTGCCAATCTACTTTTCAGTCAGTGCATCTTTCAGCCACCTGCATTCATTAAACATGATGTAGAGGGCCCAAAGTCTACAGTCCATCAACATTCTCAATTTTAGATAATTTCATTATTCCCAACAGAAAGAAAACCAACACACCCTCACCAAATAGGAAATCTAAACCTCCTCTTATCTCTTATATCTTCCCCTGTTATTTAACTCTGCTGTTGCTGTGGTAGTGCCCATGTTTTCCTTTTGAACATAACCCTTAGCATGCAATAGCAGTTTTCCCCATTTCCCCTGGTTTCCTAGACTTAAATACTCTTTGTACATGAATCGTACCTTTGAAGTAATTCTTGCAAGAACTAATTTACATCTCTAGTGCTAATCAGTGGGACATGTAGGTCTATATAACCCCTTTCAATTTTGTTCATTTTCAATATGATAATATTACTTATAGACCCACCAGAGAACCACCTTCACTTCTACTATTCCCTTACATTGGAGTTTAACTTCATTAGTTAACAGTTCATCCATCTCTAGTTCTATGTATCTCTAAGTCCCCCATACTCTGTATTAAAAGCCTCTGTTTATACATTTATGAAGGTCATAAAAGTGGAATCATCCAGTATCTATTCTTTTGTGTCTGGCTACATTCAGTCAGCATTATTTCCTCAAGTCTCATCCATTTTGTCGTGTACTTCAAGATGTCATTTTGTCTTACAGCTACAATAATATTCCATCATATGTATGTACCTCATTTTGTTGATGCACTCATCTGTTCATAAGCATTCAGTTTGTTTCCATCTTTTGCTGATTGTGAATAATGCTAAAATGAACATAGGTGTGCAAATGTCTGTTTGTGTCATTGCTTTCAGCTCTCCTGGAATATACAAGGTAGCGCTATTACTGGGTCATAGAGAAACTTGATATTTATTTTCCAAACAATGTTCCATAGTGGCTGCACCATTATACATTCTCACCAGGAATGTATAAGTGTCCCAGTTTCTCCACATCCTCTCCAACATTTCTCATTTCCTGTTTGTTTAATAGCAGCCATTCTTGAAGTGTGAGGTTATATCTCATTGTAGTCTTGATCTGCATTTCCCTGATAGCCAATTAAAATGAGCAATTCTTCATATGCTTTTGAGCCATATGTATTTGCTTTTCAGAAAAATGCCTATTCATTTCTTTAGCCTATTCTATAATTGGATTGTTTGTTCTTTTGTTGTTGAGTTGTATGATTTCTTTGTATTATAGGATATCAAACCTTTGCTCGATATGTGATTTCCAACTATTTTCTCCCATTGATCTGGCCACCTCTTCACCTTTTTGATAAAGCTGTTTGAGGTGCAGAAGCATTGAATTTTGAGGAGTTCCCATTTATTTATTTTTTTCTTTCGTTGCTTGTGCTTTGGGTGTAAAGTTTAGGAAGCTACCCCCTATTACTTGGTCTTGAAGATGTTTCTCTACATTTTCTCCTAGAAACCCTTTGGTGCTCATTCTTATATTTAGGTGTTTGACCAACTTTGAGTTAATGTTTGTGTAGTGTGTAAGATAGGGGGCCTCTTTCATTTTTTTTTGGCTATTGATATCCAGTTCTTCCATGCCCAATTATTAAAAAAGACTATTTTGTCCCAGTTCAAAGGATTTGGTAGCCTTGTCAAAAATCAGTTGATCATAGATTTGATGGTCTATTTCTGTACTCTTGATTGTATTATATTGGTCAATGTTTCTATCTTTGTGCCAGTACCATGCTGTTTTGACCACTGTGGCTTTATCATAGATTTTAAATGAGCAAGTGATAAATCCCTCTTTGTTCTTCTTTCTTAGGTTGCTTTTAGCTATTTGGGGTCTCTTTCCCTGCCAGATGAATTTGATATCTAGCTTTTCCAGATCTTCAAAGTAGGTTGATGGAATTTTCATTGGTACTGTGCTGAATTTATAGATAAATTTAAGTAGACCTGACATGTTAACTATATTTAGCCTTCATATCCATAAACATGGGATGACTTTCCACCTATTTAGATCTTCCTTGATTTCTTTTATCAATGTTATGTAGTTTTCTGTGTACAAGTCTTTTATGTCCCTAGTTAAGTTTATTTCTAAGTTTATTTAATTGTTATTTTGAATGGAAATTTTTCCTTAACTGACACCTCAGTTAGGTCATTGCTTATGCATAGACATATTACTGATTTTTGTACGTGAATTTTATATCCCACCACCTTGCTGAATCTTTTTTTAGCTCAATTAACTTTGCTGTAGATGTCTCAGGATCTTCCAACTATAGTGTCATGTCATCTCCTAATAATGAAAGTTTTACTTCTGTCTTTCCAATTTGGATGCCTTTTATTTATTTGTCTTGCCTGGTGGCGCTAGCTAGAACTTCTAGGACAATAATGAATGATAGCAGTGACAGTGGGCATTCTTGTCTCATTTCTGATCTTAGTGGGAACACTTTCTATCTCTCTCCATTTCATACAATGCTGGCTATCAGTTTTCCATACATTCCCTTTTTCATATTGAGGTAGTTACCTGTGAATCCTATCTTTTGGAGTGTTTTATCAAAAAAGGATGTCGAATTTTGTAGAATGCCTTTTTGGCATCAATTGAGAGGATCATGTGATTTTTCCCTTTTGATTTGCTAATGTGCTATATTACATTAATTGATTTTCTTGTATTGAGCTATCCTTGCATTCCTGGTATAAACCCCACTTGCTTATGATGTATAATTATTTTAATGTGTTTTGGGACTCGAATTTTGTTGAGAATTTTTGCATCTATATTCATTAGGGATAGTGGCCTGTTACTTTCCTTTCTTATAACATCTTTACCCAGTTTTTGATATTAAGATGCTATTAACTTCATAAAATGAGTTAGATAAAGTCCTTTTTTCCTCAAGTTTTTTTGGAAAAGTTTGAACAGGATTGGAATTAGTTCTTTTTGGAACATTTGATAAAATCCCCTGCGAGGCCATCTGATCCTCATGTTTTCTTTCTAGGGTGATTTTTGATGACGATTGAATCTCTTTAGTTGTGATTGGGTTTTTGAGATCTTCTATTTCTTCCTGAGTCAGTGTAGTTTGTTTGTTTGTTCCCAGGAATTTGCTCATTTCATCTAAGTTGTCTAGTCTGTTAGTATATAGTTGTTCATTGTATCCTCTTACGATTTCTTTTATTTCTTCAAGGTCTGTGGTTATGCACTGATTCTGTTTATTTGCATCCTCTCACTTTTTTTCATCATCAATCTTGCTAGAGGCCCATCAATTTTCTTGATTTTCTCAAAGAACCTACTTTTGGTTTCATTGATTCTTTCTATAATTCTTTGTTCTCCCATTCATTTATCTCTGCTTTACTCTTTGTTATTTCTCATCTTTTATTTGCTTTGGGGCTTATTTGCTGTTTTTTTCAAGTTCATCCAGGTGAGCAGTTAAGTCCTCAATTTTTACTCTTTCTTTTATTTTCTTTTCTCTTCTTTATATAGGCATATATGGCAATAAATTTTCCCTCAGCACAGCCTTTGTCATATCCCATAAGTTCTGATAAGTTATATTCTTATTTTCATTCATCTCCAGATAGCTATTCATTTCTCTAGCAATTTCTTTTTTGACCCACTGATTGTTTAAGAGTGTGTTATTTAATCTCCGTATATTTGTGAGTGTTTTCATTCTTTGGTCGTCTTTCATCGATGGTGATCAGAGAAAGTGCTTTGAATAATTTCAATGTTTTTAAATTTATAAAGACCTGTTTTGTGATCCAGCATATGCTCTATCCTGGAGAATGCTCCATGAGCACTAGAGAAGAATGTATATATCCTTGTGTTTTGGGGTAGCAATGACCTATGTATGTCTGTTAGGTCTAATTCATTTATCAAATTATTTAACTTCTCAATTTCCTTATTGATCTTCTGTCTGGTTGTTCTATCTATAGAGGAGAGTGGTGTATTGATGTCTCCTAAATTATTGTTGAAACATCTATCACTCCCTTCAGTTTTGCCTATGTCTGCCTCATGTACTTTGGAACTCTTGATTGGTACCATAAACATTTATGATTGTTACATCTTCTTGGTGAATTGACCCTTTAATTAGTATATAGTGTCCTTCTATGTCTCTTATGATGTCTTTACATTTAAATTCTATTTGTCCAATATTAGTATAGATACTACTGCTTTCTTTTCATTACAACTTGGATGGAAAATCTTTTTTCATCCTTTCACTTTCAACCTATTTGTATCTTTGTGCTAAAATGATTCTATTGTAAGCAGCATACAGCTGTTTATATTTCTTAATCCATTCTGCCAATCTGCATATTTTAATTGGTATGTTTAGCTCTTTAACATTCAAAATTATTACTGAAAAATAGTTTATTGAATTCACCATCTTAACTTTTTTATTTTATTTGTCAGATCTATATATTCTTTTCCCTCTTTCTCTTTTTATCCTTTAAGTTACCCTTACTGGTACTCTTCAATTCTGTGCCATCTTCCATACTTTCTTCTCCTGTCTTTTTTTTTTTTTTTTTTTTCAGTTAGCAGAGCTTCTTTTAATATTTCTTGTAGGGTCAGCCCCTTATTGACAAATTCTTTCAGGACTTGCTTGTTTGTGAAAACTTTACTCTCCCCCTCAGTTTTGAAAGACAATTTGGCTAAGTACAGAATTCTTGGTGGGAAGTCTTTTTCTTTCAAGATTTTAAATATATCATACTATTGCCTTCTCACTTCCATGGTACTAGTTGAATAGTCTGGACTTTGGCTTATGTGGTTTCCTTTGTATATAGTAGATTGTTTTTTCTTGCCACTTCAGAATTTTCTGCTTCTCTTCAACATTTGACAGACTGATTAGCATATGTCTTGGGGCAGGCCTATTTGGATTTATTCTGTTTGGAGTTTGTTGAGCTTCTTTGACTTGTATATTTATGTCCTTTATAAGAGTTGGGAAGTTTCCCCCGTTATATCCTCAACTACTCTTTGTAGTCCTTTTCTCTTTTCTTCTCCTTCTGGGGCATCAATCATTCTCATATTCATGTGATTTGTTTTGTCTATCATTTGTCTGAGATCCAATTCAAATTTTTCCATCTTTTTTGCCATTTGCTGTTTTGAGTATTCAAAGTCAGTTATCCTGTCCTCTCTATCACTTATTCTTTCTTCTGTCTCTTGAAATATACTGCTGTGTGCTTCTAGTATGTTTTTGTATTTGGTCAACAGACTCTTTAATCTCTGTGATATCTACTATTTTTCTGTTTATTCTTTCAAGTTCCTCTTTCTGTTCTTTTACTGTCTTCTTGATCTCCTTTGTGTCATTTGCTATCCCACTTATTTTATTAAGTAGAGTTATATGAACATCTTTGATTAATTGTTCCAATATCTGTGTATCCTCTGATGTTTTAATTTGGTCATTAGGCAGGACTATATCTGTCTGCATTGTGATATGCTTAGTGATCTTCTATTGTTTTAATTGATTGATTTACTTTGGGAGTTGATTTCTTTCAGTAGTCTAAAGTCTTGTGTTTGCAGAATGGATATGCTGCAGGGAGCAAGTTATGGGGTGGGGCACAACAGTGTGGTGATTCATTGCAGGGCAGGTATGGTTACAGCTATAGGCATATACACTGGTGTTTTTGAACATGGGTGCCCAGCAGCCAGGGAGGATGTGAGGAAGTGTAACCCTGGCATATGCTGGTCTAGGGCATGGGACGCCTGTGTGCATGTATGGAGCTGTAGAAGCAGGTGGCATTATGCCTTCATGGGTTGGGGACAGATATGACCCAGCTGTGCAGGTCAACATTTTCTCAAGCTCACTTCCACCTACTTTTGCATTCCTCCAGCAACAACCCTGAATGGAGAATTTATATATTAGAGATTGAAAGCTAAAAAAAAGGTAAAATGAATCAAATCTTTGCCCAACAGAAATTTCATAGCTAATTCTATGCTATAGTTCAGCAATAAATGAACATACAAATGCTAAGAAAATAAAGCACATTTTCAACCTTAGTTAAAGTAAAACCTTATAAACTAAAAATAGTCTGTGCTAAGGTTTGGCATGGTTTTAATGAGAACTGCCTTTAGATCAGATGACATATGGAAAAGCAGGATTATACATTGAAACCAGTGTTATGTTTTTCATATAAAAAAGCAATTCTGTTAAAACAGAATTGATTTGAGATAGGGCTTAATATAAATGCTGAATCAACATTCAAGATAAACAACTATGTTGAAGAGATTCTTAATGTAGATTGACAGTCACTATATGAATGCACATGACTGATCCTAGTTCTTGTTTTAATAATTATTCATTCATGTCCAAGTGATTTCTAAGGGAAAGCTTTCTATTTTTAAATTATTTCCACTATCCTGGAGGTCAAGTTTCCTAAAAATTTCTGTTTTAAAATTATAAATACAATTCCTAGAAATATTAGTGCCTTAAAAATTTGGCAATTTATCTGCAAAAACTTCCTGAGACAACAAGAAAATTAGATATGACTATTATTAGAATCTGTTGTTTTGAAGACTTTCACTAGGAATTTTATAGATGAATAGGTAGGAAATATTTTTGTTTCAAATTTGAAAGATCAGTATAGTTTTGTGCTTGCTTTAAAGTCATGTCCTTAAATCAACCCTTTCATTTTCTAGTTTCTGTTTACACATTTATCTACAGCTTCCAAACTTCACACATATGTTACTTTAATCACCTTCCAGCAAAGTTCTTTCTACCAACATAGTGCAATGGAAATTTTCCTTTCATGGGAAAGTAATCTCTGGCCTTGACAGTAAGAGTAAAAGAACACCTTGACTGGAAATTTGATTGCAATGAGTTTATGAAGAAAGCATACTCACCAGTACTGAAGCTGATCAATTACTTTCTGTACCTCTCCTTCCCCTATGATTCACACACAGACTCTTGGCAGTTGAATAGGCCTTCTCTGTCTAAACTGAGTTAATCGGATTGTCTTTTCCTTAGTGTAGGGGTAATATTTTTTCCTTGTGAAGTTGCTCTTGTGTGGCCTAAGTATTGATTCTTTACATTGTTAAACTCATTCCTCTTCAAAGAAGTAAGAATGACTTATGCAATTAAGATTCAGAAAATCTCTCCTAGTCTTCCCCTTTTGACTTTTCCCTTTCTTGCTCTCTTTGTATCTTTCCTATCTAGAAAACCTGTGGATTTTCTTTATTACTGTTTCTATGGGATACAAACCTCAGATCTGGCCCTTTCTAGAGATAATTCTATATACAGATTTTCTCACTCTGTCTTCACTGATGAGATTTTTTTTTTTTTTTTTTTTTAAAGGAAAGACAGAGAGAAGGAAGGAAGGATAGAAGGAAGGAAGGAAGGAAGAAAGGGAAACATTTTTAAACATTTTCTTGTTTTATTGTATTCTGTTTCTCCGTTTTTGTTACATGGGCTGGGGTCGGGAATCGAACCGAGGTCCTCCGGCATAGCAGGCAAGCACTTTGCCCGCTGAGCCACCGCGGCCCGCCCACTGATGAGATTTTAAAGATGGGAAATAATGATTATATTTTGAGTGTCTATGATCTTTGGGTGCAGAATCTCTAATAGTCTGATTGCCAGAATTCAATTATTTAATCATTTGTTGAGATTATAAGAACACTGGCTGTGGTGTGTATCTAATGAACAACTTCCAATCCAATGTTTGTAGGTGCTACTTTACTGATATTAATCCCCAAAATAGATACCTTCTTTTTTGACTATACTGTTTGATTTCCTAATTGATTTAGAACTCAATAAAAAGGGTATATTACTGCCATCTAGTAGATAAAGGCCAGGGATAATGCTAATCATGCTACAGTGAATGAAACAGCCTTCTCCAATGAAGACTTATGTAGTCTAAATGTCAACGGTGTCAAAGTTGAGAAATTATGTTTTAGCCTAATGAATGTTAGTTTGTGCTAGAAGGGAGACAAGCTAGCTTTGACAAGGTCTAATATGACCCCCACTCAGAAGCATAATCTGCAATTGGGTGTTTGCACCTGTAGCACCTGTAAATAAATGTTGTTATTGGTTAATATTGTTGTTACCCTCTTTTATGTATTACATTCCAGCACCAGCTGCCTACTGCATGTTTTAGATAAATAAATCTTGTTTGATTTACTTAGGTTTTGCCTGTGTTTGGCCACCCCATTAATCGAGAACTAGTTAATACTAGTTTCATTTTGCAAAATGATGGAAATAAAAAATTGGTGACAACAGTGAGATTTACACTAAGTCCCCAAACTTATTATGGATAAATATTTGTGAGGAAAATGGTAGGTAATAAATGGAAGAGAAATAATATCTTAAAATGAATATGGCTTCCTGACTACCCATGATATGATATGCCTGAATTTTGAGGAGTTTTTGACTGGAGTTTAGAGACAGTAACTCCCAAAGTTATAAAAATAGAAACAAAGAGACAAACAAAAATGTTACAATGTCATAACTATTGTGATCTGCTCAAGGGAAAATCATACTGAGTCAAGAGTGGGAACTGATATAGCACAGAGTAAAGTTGTGGATTCTGAGGCTTATTGTACATCAACTCCTGGGCTGTGATAAGGGTCCTACAGTAATCTTTGTGCGGATTTCTTTGTGTCTGTATATATTGGAAGGAGGCAAAGGTCGTAGTGTTCAAAGGAAATAAGATGCTAATCAATATATGATTTTATAACATGAATTCACTTATGGAGATGTAACTGTTACTAAAACAACTAACTTCATTTATAGATATTATGAGTGGATGGAATACTTTGACGTATCTCCTAGAAGCAAGGGTTGGGAATGCCCATATCTATTAGAAAATTCTAGATTTTCCAAAGCCAAAACTATGGTAACTATGAATCAATTCTGGCTTCCTAAGCAATAAGTTGTAAATTGCTTTTCTGGGGTATGGCTTCAACCCAGCACATGTATATACATTTTTCAAGACATAATGCTATTGCACACCTAATCAAACACTGTATAGTGGAAACATGCTTCTATATACATTGGGAAACCAACAAATTCATGTGACTCACTTTATTGCAGTACTTGCTTGATTGCCAGTGTCTGAAACTAAACACACAATATTTCTGAAGTGTGTTAGTAAATTAGAGCCACATTTGAGGAGTTCATAGCATCCATGAAAATATCACAGGTTCATACTTAGACTGACTTTGTCCTAAGAATACTATTGATCTCTGGCAGCAGACAACTATTATTTTCCAATGGCCTTAAATTACCACAAATGGGATGGCTTAAACCAATAGAAATTTATTGTCTCATAGTTCTTGAGCCTAAAGTCTTAATTCAATGTGTCAGCAGAGCTGTGCTCTCTTTAAAGGTCCTTGGGAAGAATTTGTCCTTACTTTCTATAGCTTCTTACAGTTGCTGGCAATCATTGCCTTATGGCAATGTAACTCTAATGTACACACTGTCTTCACATAGCTGTGTTCCTTCTGCATGTCCCTGTATTCAAATTTTTATCTTCTTATGAGGACAAACAAGACATATTGGATTTAGGGCCCAATGTAATCCAGTATGATATCACCTTAACTCAATTACATATGCTAAACCTTATTTCTAAATAAGGTCATATACATAGGTTCTGGTTTAATATGCACATGATGGATTTTGGGGAGGCAATATTCAAACCAATAAAAATGCTCATTGCTGATCCCATTTTTGATTTGTTTTATTTTCTCAGGTGTGTATGTGTATGCAGGCTGACCCATTTGAGAGTAAATTGCAAATTTCACAATTCATTCCAAAATACATCTGAATGTATTTCTTAATAAGAAATGTTTTTTAATTAAATACAAATTATCATATTCAGAACATTTAAAACTTATAAAATTCTATGTCAGTTATCAAATATCACAAATTTCCAAAATAGTATCATTTAACAAATTATTTTTGTTCCAAGATCAATACAGAATCATGCATTGATATAGTGATGTCTTAATGTAGTGATTTACTTAATGGGATTGTTGCATATTTGAACAAAGAATTTATGGTTATGATATCCAAGTCATTATTTCTTTTCCTAGGAAGTGAGATAAATTTTACCTGGAAGCATAAATAACCAGAGAGAACACAACAATAGGTAGCTGTTATTATATGCAGGAGTTAACATAATTAAAAGTTATTAGCCCCTTGTACAATCTGTATTATCATGCATTTTTCACAAAGCAAATAATTTTCCCTTTGTGCATTGTTCCTAAACACTGAACAGAGAGTAATTATTTCATGGTGGTCCTATGTAGAATGCAAACTGAAAATAATGATTGAAGAATATGCTTAGAAGGCCAAAAAAACTCCTTTTCACTCAATTAACTTTAGAGGTAAACCCTGTAATTCTGAGTAAATAGCTTGTATTCCAAATGTACCTATGCCATCAGTAGTCCAATGCAAAAGAATGTATGGTCATTTAACTAGCACTTGGCTCATAAGTTTGGATGTGATCTGTATGCATGTTCTCTGCCCAAGGAGTATTGAATCCATTAGAACTGAATTTTATAAATCAGGTCCATGACAAAATATTTTTGAGAGTACTTGAAAAGTTTCTCTTTCAGAAATACACCCAAGGATGGGAAATCAGCATGGCATAATATAGAGACTTTGCAAATGTGGGCAAGTCTAACTTTGAAACTTTTGTCCCAATGACAGCAAACATACTAGTGGAAAATGGCTTGTGTGTCAAGTCAAGAAAGACTCCTAACAATCTTATGGATTTGCGAATTGCATGTAATTTAAGAGGATTAACCACAGGAATTTTTAAATTGCATGTCAAAAGAGCCCCTAAAATGTGGCAGCGCTTAAAATATACAAATTTTATTATACAGTCTGTCTTGTGATGTTATTTTTTAAACTCTAAATGGGAATAGATCAGGAAAATAAAATCTTAGGGAAGTGTCAGCCACAGCTATGACCCTAAGGAATGTGAAAATAAAATGAGAGAGAGACTGGGATCAGGGTATCCAGAGACATCAGTCTTCAGACAAGTTTATTTTCAGCCAAGTACAAAACTATACACTAGAAAGAAGGGTGATAAAGGTTGTTTGCATGCAAAAGCTAAACAATGGAAAAACAAGTTCCAGGAAGCAAATACTTCTAAGACTAGGATATTAATTTCCCTTAAGCAAGTCTCTTCCACACCTCATTGTGCTTTATCTGCATATCTCAGCTTCTATTCAAGTTCCAGATCCTGAAAGCTCAAGTCTGCAGTTCCTCATAGATGTGTGTTTGAAAGCTTTAGGTTAAACAATAACCTTTTCAACTCCTACAGGGAAGTCACTAATGGAGGTTGGGGATAGCATGGACACCATCTTAGTTCAATATTCTTAGATGTTTTCTATTTTTGACCATAGACATAAAGGAATACAGAATTTACAAAATTTCCATTTTATGTACCATGTACTATATGACATTTTCTATTAAAATTCTCATTGATAGTCATTGTTCTGTAAGTCCAGATGTGTGGCGTATTTCTCAGGGACTGGAGCCTAGCCAAACTTAAAATTTTTTAATGTTTCTCTCCCTCTCTAGGTTCACTCTCTGCCCCCCGTATCTGTAACCTAGCTCACTGTTCCCCCCTTCCCCCTCTTGTCGTAGACCGCCCATTTCCATAGCCCACCACAAAACAACAGGCCTTCCTGTTATTCTCTATACTTCCCTATCCCCGAAACATACCCTTCTGCCTAGCAACTACCACTAAGCTTGTGTGAGTGGCTGCCTCCTCTTGACGTGTGAGCCCTTAACCCCGCCTCTCCCCCGAGTGTACTTAAGCCTAGCGCTCCCTCAGCCCCGGGTCTTCGCGGGGTCGTCGTGCAGCCTGCACGTTGTCCCATGTCCCACCTCTCGGGTTCCCCGGGTGACCCATCCCGGCTGTAACAATAAAAGCTTAAACCCACATTCGGCCTCTGTGAGGACATCATTCGCGGCAGAGGATAGGCGCCGGCTTCGGCTTCCCAGGTTAATTTCCGCGAGCTCGCTCCCCAACCCCACCCGTGTGCCAGCCGGCCTGACCGACTGGAGCACTCCGACGGCACAGATGTTCAGAGTATCATGTTTCAATATAGATTGCAGAATATTATCATTGACAGGACTATCATTCCATTACCTACTAAAGAAATGCAATGCAAACATTCAATGGATGTTATATGTTGACTTCATCTAACATGAAAATTAAGCTATACCACAAATATTTGCTATGCTGAATTAATACCAGATATAACCATTGAGTCATATGGCTCATAAAGATGCACATTGAAAGCTATGAGAAGTTGGATGTAATTCATCACCCAGTTGTTGTCTTTTTTTAATCTCTATCTTATAAAGCGGTGTTGAAAGAATCATTATTACAGCACTTATTTCCTCTGTATCTGGGCTGATTATTTTCTAGAAATTATCTCCCCAAGGGAAATTGCTGATTTAAAATCAGACAAAGGGAAGGAATTAATATTGGTCCTTATGTAATTTTTTTGTAGTCCTTACAAACTTTGATTTTTCAAAGTGCTTTTCTAAGGTACTGTTTTTCTCATAGTGCTAAATTACACTGATGCAAAAGACAAAATTGTGAATTGACACTACCGTTATGAAAACTGTGATTCTAGGGAGTATTGAGGGTTAAGGATTAGAGCTTAACTCACTGTCATTGGGATCAGTATTTAATTAGTTTTAGATATCTTCTCTACTTAAGACTGATATATTAACTTGCTGGAGCTTTAGTTGTCATTAGCAAAGTCCCAGACTGATTACCTTGTTCTGTGATGTGTACTCAATTGCTTATTGTGAATTGAACCAACAGCTGCAGTACACAGTTGGAAATAACTCAGAAGCAAAGGAAGACATGATTTGAGGAAAAGAATAACTACATGTAAGGAATGAGGCCAACCAAAATATAGTTTATGCAAAGATGAGTTTAAAGGTGTCTCTTGTATACTGCTTCCTAAGTACTAATGAGAATAAGTCACAGCTCTCAGGTCCTAAAGTAAAACCAATGACACAATATAGGAAGGAAATTATCTGTGAGTATAACTGAAAGGTTCAGATACTGTTTTGTACACAAAGAAGTTTAATTATGTTACCAGAAATAATTATATTCTTTAGAAGATTCTTTTGGTATTCTTCCGATTTTATATATCTGTTGAATGCAAGTGAACTTATTATTTTTCTAAATGAAACAAAGCCTTTTGTTTTATTTTTGATACATATATCAACACATAGCTATATAAAATAGATTAACTATTGATCTTCCCATCTAAAATTAAGTTTTATTGATGATAATGACTAAAATTATGTAGGTAAGTTTTGTAGCAGTGAATTTTTATGTATCAATTCTTTAGCAATGGATTTTTGAGGCTTAGGTAAATTGGGTTTTTACAAAAATAGTTTTGATAATGAATTTCAAAGCAAAATGCTTTCAAATAAAAGTGTAGATAATAGAATGAATGAAATGCATCAAATTTAAGTCTTTAACATAAATTCAACTTCAGATTATTTTCATTCATAAATTCAATTTCAGATTATTTTCATGTCTTTTGCTTTGGGATGTTTTTACCATTTCTTCATTTTACAATTTGCTCTATTTGTCTTCCTTTAGAGGTTTATATTATAATACTTCCTGATTTGGGGGTATTCCTTTAATGACTATATCCTAAAGTCACTAAAACAGCTAAAGTATCTGCTTCCTCATCTGCAAAATTCAGAAAAGTATAATATCTATGCCTGCATTGATAACTTTTTACCCAGGGCAAGAATGTTGCTCCCTAATATAATTTTTGATAATCTATTTAAGGACCTTTCCTTCCCAATTAGGAGTTAGATCTGGGGGTCTTTGCTTTCCATACATTTACTCATTCTTGGCATTTTCAGAGTACTATGATGGAGCAGGTAGTATGCACATATCTTGTATTTGAACCCCTACTATTTGAAGGACTGGAGAAATGCCCCCTCTTTTCTCTATCAAAGATGAACCTTCCACATCCTTTTTTAACTCTCTCCTCAAGGCAGCTGCAGCTGTTAGCTTCTAGAAAACAAAGGAAATAAGAGTTGGACAGGGACTTAGTTAGAAAGCAATGCTTATATTTTTAAGCAAAATGAAATATTTATTTTTTATTTATTAGAGAAGTTATGGGTTACTGAACAATCATGCTTAAAATGCAGGATTTCCATATAATATCTGTATTAATTTCTTAAGCTGTTAGAATGCAATATACCAGAAATGGAGCAGCTTTTAAAAAGGAAATTTAACTAGTTACAAGTTTACAGTGCTAGTGCCAAGAAAATGTCCAAATTAAGGAACCAACAAGAGGTTACCTTCACTCAAAAAAGGCTGATGCTGTCTGGAATACATCTATCAGCTAAGAAGACACATGGCTAGCATCAGCTGGTCCCTTTCTCTTGGGCTCCATTGCTTTCAGCCTCTGTTCCTGAAGCAGAGTTCCTCACTTTGCTTTCCCAGGGCTGGCTTTCATCTCTTAAATTCTCTTGTCTTTCTCCAGGTTCCAGGTTGCTTAACATCTCATGGAAAGATGCATAGTGATTTCTGGAATCCAAGCATCTCCAAATATCCATCTGTTCTGTCAGATCTGAACTTTCTTCAAAAAGTTTCTTCTTTTAAAGGTTTCCAGCAAAATAATCAAGACTTACCTTAAATGGGTGGATTCACATCCCATCTAATTGAAAGGTCACACCCACAATTGGGTGTGTCACATCTTCATGGAGATAATCTAATCAAAAGTTTCTGCCTTGCAGTGTTGAACCAGGATTGAGATAAATGGCTGCCTTCACATGATTGGATCAGAATCAAAACATGGCTTTTCTGGAGTATGTGATAATTTCAAATGGAGCACCACCCAACCACCAACTCTTGCATTGGTATGGAACATATGTTACAACTGATGTTAACACATTTTTATAATTCTACTATTAGTCATGATTTAACATATGGTTTATTTTATATTGTTGCTCCATGGAATTTTTAAAAACTATATTCTATTACCATACATACAATCTAACATTACCCCTTTTTAATCTCATTCAGATATACAGTTCTAGTTGTATTCACAATGTCACACTACCATCACCATCATCCAGTATCAAAATGTTTCCATTGTTCCAAAGAGGAACCCAGTACACTTTATGCCTTAACTTCCCATTCCCTGTTCCAACCCCAATCCCTTATAATCCATATTCTAGATTTTTATTTTATCAGTTTGTATATTCTAATTGTTTCAAATCAGTGAGAACATGCAATATTTGTCTTTTAACATTGCCACCAGCAACGCATGAGCGTTTCTATTTTCTGCATGTCCTCTCCAACACTTGTCATTTTTGGAAGTGAAATGATATCCTGTTGGGATTTTAATTTGCATTTCCCTGATGGTTACTGATGTGCTTTCTGCCCATTTGTATAATTTCTTTAGAGAGATGTCTGTTGAGGTATTTCACCCATTTTAAAATTGGATTATTTGCCTCTTTGTTGTTAAATTGAAGGACCTCTTTTTCTATACTGGATATTAATCCTTTATTGGACATATAAACTTTTACTTTCACAATAAAATGCTTTGAGGAACATTTTTTTTTATTTTGATGAGGTCAAATGTATCTATTTTTTGTTCTCTGGCTTGTATTTTGGTTATAAAGTCTAAGAAACAATTGCTTAATATAAAACCTGAAGATGCTTCCCTTAATTTCTTCTAAGAGTTTGGTAGTTCTAATTCTTATATTTAGGTATTTTCATCTACTTCATCTATTTTGAGTTGGTTTTGATATATGGTGTGAGGTTGGGGTCCTCCTGTTTTTCTTTTTCTGCAATGGAGATCCACTTTTCCCAGAAACATTTGTTGAAGAGACTATTCTTTCTCAACTGTGAGGTCTTTACTATGTTGTCAAAAATCAGTTGGCTTTATACGTGAGCTCATTCGAGCACTCAATTCTATCCATTGGTCTATTTATCTATCCTTGTGCCAATATAAGGCTGTTTTGATTACTGTGGCTTTGTAATATGTTTTAAGATTGGGATGTACAAACCCTCAAGCTTCATTCCTGTTTTGAAAAATGGCTTTAGCTATTTGTGGCCTCTTTTCCTTCCATTAAAGAATTAATGATTGTCTTTTCCATTTCTGCAAAGAAGGTTGTTGGAATTGTGATTGGGATTGCACATTAAATCGATAAATTGTTTTTGGTAGTATTAACATTGTAGTGATATTTAGTCTTCCAATCTATGAGCACCACGTTATAAATACTTCAATTTATTTAACTCTATTTTTCATTCTAGCAATATTTTGTAGCTTTCTGGGCATAAGATTTTTACATTCTTGGTTAAATATATTCTTAGATTTTTTTTTTTCTTGTAGTTGCTACTGGGAATAGAATTTTTCTTGATTTCTTACTCCAATTGTCAATGGCTTGTGTATAGAAACACTACTGACTTTGAGGTGTTGATCTTTAACCCAACCAATCTGTTGAATTCATTATTAGCTTTAGGAACATTGCTGTGGATTTTTCAGGATTTTCTGTAGATAGGATTATGTTATATTCAGAGAAGGAACGTTTTAGTTCTTCCTTTCCAATTCAGATTTAAAAAAAAACTTTCCAACAAGGAAAAGTCCAGGATCAGATGATTTCCAACAGGGAAATTCTACCACATATTCTAAGAAAGCTTAACTCTAATTCTGCTCAAACTTTTCCAAATAATTGATGAGGAGGGAACACTCCCTAACTCATTCTACAAGGCCAACATCATCCTCATGCCAAAGCTGAATAAAGATACCACAAGAAAGGAAAAACCACAAACAAATATATCTTATAAATATATATGCAAATATCCTCATCAAAATATTATTAAACTGAATCTACCAGCATAATAAAAGAATTATATTCTGAATTCTAAAAAAAATCTAAGAATATATTTAACCAAAAATGTAAAGAACTTATACCCAGAAAGCTACAAAATATTACTAGAATAAAACACAGAGTTAAATAAATTGAAGTATTTATAATGTGGTGCTCATGGATTGGAAGACTACATATCACTACAATGTTAATACTACCCAAAACAATTTATAGATTCAATGTGCAATCCCAATCATAATTCCAACAACCTTCTTTGCAGAAATGGAAAAGCCAATCAATTCTTTAATGGAAGGAAAAGAAGCCACAAATAGCTGAAGCCATTTTTCAAAATAAGCCAATTATTTGTTTGAGATAGCTTATTTCTTCTTCAGTTAATGTAGGTGGTTTGTGTGTTTTTAAGATTTTGTCCATTTCGTCCAAGTTATCTAATTTATGGGCATACCACTGTATATAGTATACATATGCAGTGGTATGTATACCACTTTTTATTTCAACACATTCAGTAGTAATGGCCCCCTTTCTACTTCTGATTTTCATTATTTTTATACTCTTTTTTTCCTTAGTCAGTCTAGCTAAATATTTGTCATGTTTGCTCACTTTTGGTTTTGTTAATTCTCTCTATTTTTAGTTATTTTCTATTTCACTTGTCTCTCCTTTAAATTTTGCTATTTTCTTCAATCTACTTGCTTTGTATTTGGTTTGGTCTTTTACTAGTTCTTCCAGTTTTAAGGTTAGGTCTCAGATTTGACGTCTTTCTTTTTTTAATGTGAGAATTTAGAGCTATCAATTCCCTTCTCACTGCATCCCATAAGTTTTGATATGTATCATTTTCACTTTCATTTGCCTCAAGATATTTCCTAATTTCACTTCTGATTTCCTTTTTAAACCACTGGTTGCTTAAGAGTATTTTTTTCAAAATTTCCATATATTTCAGAATTTTTGTTTTTCCCTCTGTTATTGATTTCTAGCTTCATTCAATTGTGGTCAGAGTACATCCATCATGTGATTTCAATATGTTTTTTTTTTAACTTATTGAGACATGTTTTATAACCCAACATAGTGTGTATCATGAAGCATGATCCACGTGCACTCTAGAAGAATGCACATTCTGTTTTCATTGGGTTCATTGTTCTATGTGTTTTTGATAAGTTTAGTTTGACTCAAATCCTGTATTTACTTATTGATCTATAACTAGATATTTTATCCATTATTGATAGTGATATGTTAAAGTCTCCTACTATTACTGTAGAACTATCAATTTCTCCCTTCAAATCTGTCAGCATTTGCTTCACATATTTTTGGGCTCTTCTTTTCAAGGCATGTATATTTATACTTATTACATCTTCCTGTTGAAATTTTCCCTTAACCATCTTTCCCCCTTGTAACTATTTTCTACTTAAAGACTATTTTATCTAATATTAGTATAGCCATCTCAGCTCTCTTTTGGTTACACTTTCATGGCAGATTTTTTTTCATCTTTTCACTGTCAAACTTCTCATATCATTGACTTTTTAAGTGAATCTCTTGCAAACAGCATTTAATTGGGTCATGCTTTTTTTATCCATTCTGCCAATCTCTGACTTTTGACTGAAGAGTTTAATCCATTTGCATTTAAAGTCACTACTGATGGTGAAGGTCTTTCTCCTGCCACTTAGCTATTTCACTTTTGTGAATATCATATCTTTTCTGTTCCTCACTTCCATTAAAACATACTTTTATTTTTATTTTCCTTATTGTTTGTACCATATTAAGCACCTTCTCATTTCTATTTGGATTTTTTTAAATCTGTTTTCCTTTTGGTTGCTGTAATGGCTAGGTTAATGTGTTCATTTGCCAAGTGATGGTGCTTAATTGTCTAGTTAAGAAAGCACTAACTATCTGTTGGTGTAAGGACATTTTGTGGACTTCAATCATCAGCACATTGATTGCATATATGGCTGATTATATCTGCAGTTGGCTAAAGGGAGTGTCTTTCACAATGAGAGACATTTAATTTAATTAGTTGAAAGCTTTTAAGGGGGAGGTGATAGCTCCAGAAGTCAGAAGAGAGAACTTTCATCTCTACTGCATCCAGCCAGTTGCTCCTGGGAAATTCATTGAAGATCTTCATGAGACTGCCAGCTAGCTGCCTGCCCTATGGAATTTGGACTTGTGCATCCCCACAGTTGTGTGAAACACTTTTATAAAATTCCATACTATTTACAAATATCTCCTTTTGGTTCTTTTTACCTATAGAGCCCTGCCCAATATGGTTTCCATAGGGTTAAAATTTAACATCCTAAATATATAACAAAATATATTTTGTTTGATACTAACTTAACTTCAACAGCATGGAAATATAATTTTCTATACTCTTCTCCCTCTGCCATATTTTTTACTGGTTACTATTTATATCTTTGTATGTTGTATGTTCAAAAATCTAGATTCATCATTATTTTTTATGCATTTTCATTTTAGCACCTGTAGGAAGTAGGAAATAGAGTTCTCATACCATAACGTATCATACTACATTATACAATAATACTGGTATTTATCATTACTCACATGGTTATCTTTACTATGTGCCATTATTTCCTTATGTTGCTTGTAAACACTGTCTAGTGTCTTTTCATTTCAATATGAACTGCCTTTTGCTTTGCTTGTAAGGAAGGTCTAGTGATGATGTAAATCCCTCAGCTTTTGTTTATCTGAGAATGTTTTAATCTCTCCCTCATATTTGAAAGAAAGTCTCACTAAATATAAAAATCTTGGGTGGCCATTGTTTGCCTTCAGTACTTTAAATATTTCAACCCACTGCCTTCTTGTCATCAGGGTTTCTGATGAGAAGTTGGACGTCAATCTTATTGGGATTCTCTTGTATACAACACATTATTTTGTATATAACACATTATCTTGCAGCTTTCAGAAATTTCTCCTCATCTTTTGCATTTAATACTGTAATCAATATGTGATGGAATGTATTTTTCTTTGTGTTTATCCTATTTGATGCTCCCTAAGCATCTAACATGTGCATATCCACATCTTTTGTTAAGTTTGGGGAATTCTGTGTTATTATTTCTTTGAAAATTCCTTCTTTTCATTTATCACGTTCTTCTCCTTCAGTAGCTCCTATTATATGTATATTGCTATACTTGATGGTGTCCCATACCTGTCTGTTTTAGTTTGTAGCTGCTGGAATGCAATATACCAGAAATGGAATGGCTTTTTTTTTGGTATGCTTTATGGTGGGGTCACATTTCATTATTTTCCCATGTGAGCACCCTATTATTCACCATTTGTTGAATTGTTTGTTTGTTTGGTTGGTTTTCTTGTTTGTTTTGCTTGTTTGTTTCTGGGAAGTGTGTGGAATGGCTTTTGAAAGCGGGAATTTATTAAGTTGCAAGTTTACAGTTCTAAGCCCATGAAAATGTTCCAATTAAACAAGCCTATAAAAATGTCCAATTTAAGGCACCAAGAGGTTGCCTAAACTCAAGAAAGGCCAATGAAGTTTAGGGTTTATCCCTCAACTGGGAAGGCACATTGAAAACATGGTGGCATCTGCTAGTTTTCTCTTCTAGTTCTTGTTTCACAAAACTCTCTGGAGTGCACTTCCCTTCTTCATCTCAAAGGTCTCTGGCTTTATGGGCTCTGTTGACTCATGGCTTTCTCCCGGCTCTGTCATTCTGAGGCATTGTCCAAAATACTTCCCCTTTTAAAGGATTCCAGTATACTAATCAAGTTCCACCTGGAATGGGTAGAGTCAGACTTGCCCCCAGTTAGTTCCCACAATAGGGTGAGTCACATCCCCATGGAGATAATCTCATCAAGACTCCAACCTAAAGTGCTGAATTTGCTTCCACATGGTGAGATTGGATTAAACAATTGCTAAACATAATCCTTTCAAACCAGCACAGCTGTCTAAGGCTATTTCCACTTTTAGTACTTCTTTGATCTTTCTGCTCCTCAGCTTCACTCATTTCAAGTGCTTATCTTCAAGTTTACTGATTCTTTCTTCTGCCAACTCCATTCTGCTCCTGAAACCCTACTGGGTATTTTTCATTTCAGTTATTGTAGTTTTCATCTCCAGAAGTCCTGTTTGGTTCCTTTTAAAATTTCTATGTCTTTAATTATTCTTTCATGTTACTCATTCTTGTTTTCCTGATATCATTAGTTCTTTCTCTGTACTTTCCTTCCTCTTCTTGGGCATTTTTAAGGTCATTTAAAAAAAAAACTTTGTTTGGCATGTCCACATTCTCCTTTTCTTTTTGGGTGTTTTCTGCATTTTTGTTTTCTTCATTTGGATGGATCATCTTTTCCTGTTTCTTGTTTGTTTTGTATTCTTTTGTGGTACATTTTAATATTCAAAATGTTAATTCGGGGATTTGCTCTTTGAGATGTCTATATCTTGATTTTGTAGCCACCTGGTAAAAACACAGAGATTTTCTTGAGCTTTAGTCCTCCTATCAGGAAGGTCTTTTGAAGAAAAATGCAGTGTGCAGTTTTCCCTGTCTTATATGGCCTCTGTCTTATCCTGGGTTTTTATTTGTTGTTATGGAGTTCACCTGTTGACATGAGTTTAGCTGTCCCCTCTGTTTCCCAGGGGACAAACCTCTCACTCCTGGGTGTCTTAATACAGTTTGTCCACCTGCATAGTTTTTACACTCATTTCATTGTCTCATGCTGTTTTTTCTTGGAGGGAAAATTATAGGAGGAGGGTCACTCCAGGGAGAACATCCCCAATTCAGTCTTTCCTAGCCAAATCAGAACCAGGAATCCATGATGGGACACAGACTGTCTCCAAAGTGTCCTGTGGAGGGCATCAGGAAGAGTATTCACATTTTCTCCAATAGCTCCCCAAAACTGAGCTTTCCCAGCCTGCCCACCAAAGGTAGTTCTTCAGCTAACTTTTCCCTTCATCCTTATGTCTTTAAATCTCCACTGCCTCCACCACTGTCCAGGATGGGTTGAAACAATAGCTGCTGCCTCTTTGTCTGGGGCGGTGTTGAAATAAAAGCTGCCTTCAGAGCTGGGACCCAGTGATCTGAATTTGCTAATTAAAAGTGATCACTGATCAGCCTGCACATCCCTATTCCTGGGAAGAGGATTTTTTACATTATTTTCTGTTAGCAGCATCCAGTCAGTGCTTGGACCCTGTGCAGGAGAGGGTAATGGGCACTGGGAATTTCCCAGAGAAGTGAGAAATTTATAGTTCTTTTCCATAATGTATCAACCTTTCATCCCATTCTTACCTGGATGCTGTATAGTGTTCTCCTGGCCTCTGGAGTTTCCAAATAGTTGTTTCAGACAGTTCCTGCTGTTTAATAGTTGTTTTGCTGGAAGGACTGAATTCTGGTGCTCCACACTCTGCCATCTTCCCTGGAAGTCCCTGCATTATGGTCAATAAATTATCTCTTACCTTAGGGTTATGATGTAGGTGAGGCACAGATTCAAGATTTGAATATCTAGTTTTTTTGAGGGCAGGAGAACTACAGTGAAAACAAATCGCTATAACAGCAAACCTCTGAAGTAGATGTTGTTAAAATTTTCATATTACAGATGAGAACACTGCAGAGTCAATGTAACTTGATAAAATCACAAAGATAGCAATTTGTGGAGCTGAAACTTAAACCCATCAACTTATCTCTTAAATCCCAGCCTTCAGATCATTACATTACCTGACAGTTCTACAAATTAACCTCAATGAAATTTCCTGCCAAAGATTTTACCATACTGTGATGTTAACATCTTTTTAAGCCCTTGTATTGTTTTTCAACCCTTAGTTTCTGAGCATGTATTTGCTGAAAATTCCCTTTAACTGCAAAGTCTTTATTAATTCTATTATTAAAATTAGCTTACTTCACTTTAATATCTTTGACATTAAAAAATAAGGTCCCTAAATATGACATCTCTTTTGACTCTTAAGTGTTCTATTCCTCTGGTCATCTGCCCCTACTGCAATGAGAGAATTGATTCATAGAAGAAGCAGGAGGGGAAAAAACTTCCTTCTATTAGATAATTACACATGCAAAATATATTGTGATTTTTATAACATCTCATGCTCAGAACTTTGTTTCATTTCCCTTTTCCTAGAGAAATCAGTCAACCCAAAATTTTTGCCCTACTTTTGGTATTCTTCTCTAAGAACTTTGGAGCCCAACCAATAAGCAGTATAATCCAGTGATATACTTCCCCTAATGAATCACTACTTTTGAATAATCTGTCTGATGTTATCTCTTTTTATAAATTAATAAACCTAATAATAAATGTTTGTGAAATAAAGTGTACCTTTTTTTTGAAGAAGGAACTTTCCACCATTTGGAGATGCTAGCATGATGTATTTGGCACACTGCTGCTGTGGATCAGAACTCTTAACCTATGAGAGCTGTATCTTGAAACTGCTCTTATTTCTTCTCAACATTCCTAGCCTACATGCATAGATGCACATAACATGGGTCTGAGATTAGATTTCACTGAATCTCCTGAGAACTGCATTTTATTTTTCCCTAAAAACTTAATTTTCACTTATTGGGGTGTTGGTCAAATGTGTCTTCATAAAAATTTATGGTAAAATTGTATATTTAAACACAACTACTTTGCCCTGTCTTGTCATCAAAGTCACAAGTTTACAAGGGAGTTAAAAATAAAACACCAAAAGAAAAAGAAAAAGAAAAAAACCTAGAATGGGCAAAAAAGCAGGGTCTCATTCAGTTTGTAAACATCATCAGCCAAGGACTGATTTGTTTTATGATTTTCCATACCAGCGTCTCTTAGGTCATAACTTTTCATTGGGTCAATATCAAACCCTTAACGTGTTTTTTTTTTTTTTCCTCTCTGCTTGTTTTCTTAGGATTGATAAGTGAGAAAAACATCTCTAAAACTCTGTCTTCATGGCACCACACATTTTAGGTTCTATAGGTGGAGAAGAATTCCTTTGGCTGAGGGACTGACAAGAGATAACAAGGAAATACCAACATTAAAGCTTATAACAGTATCTTAGCATTATCACAAACATGGCATATATACATATACATATATACATATATAAATACACACCATTTCTACTTCATTTTAAATTTTTAAATAGTTTTTGAAGTATGTTTTTTTCACATTTTGTTAACATTATTTCAATGGTTATGTTTTTGATACTATTATAAATGGTCTTTGTAAAAATTTTATTTCAAATTTATTTCAAAATTTTTAACTTTTTTTATTAATTAAAAAAATTAGCAAACAAAACATTAAGAGATCATTCCATTCTACATATGCAATCGGTAATTCTTAATATCATCACATAGTTGCATATTCATCATTTCTTAGAACATTTGCATCAATTTAGAAAAAGAAATAAAAAGACAACAGAAAAAGAAATAAAATGATAACAGAGAAAAAAAGGATTATACATACCATACCCCTTACCCCTCGCTTTCATTTACCACTAGCATTTCAAACTAAATTTATTTTAACATTTGTTCCCCCTATTATTTATTTTTATTCCATATGTTCTACTCTTCTGCTGATATAGTAGCTAAAAGGAGCATCAGTCACAAGGTTTTCACATTTGCAGAGTCTCATTGTGAAAGCTATATCATTGTTCAATCATCATCAAGAAACATGGCTACTGGAACACAGCTCTACATTTTCAGGCAGTTCCCTCCAGCCTCTCCACTACATCTTGAACAACAAGGTGATATCTACTTAATGCATAAGAATAACCTCCAGGATAACCTCTCAACTCTGTTTGGAATCTCTCAGCCATTGACACTTAGTCTCATTTCACTCTTCCCCCTTTGGTCGAGAAGGTTCTCTCAATCCCTTGATGTTAATTCTCAACTCATTCTAGGGTTTTTCTCAGTCCCTTGATGCTGAGTCTCAGCTCATTCCAGGATCTCTGTCCCATGTTTCCAGGAAGGTCCACACCCCTGGGAGTCATGTCCCATGCAGAGAGGGGAAGGGTGGTGAGACTGCTCGTTGTGCTGGCTGGAGAGAGAGGCCACATCTGAGCAATAAAAGAGGCTCTCTTGGGGGTGACCCTTAGGCCTAAATTTTAAGTAGACTTGACCTATCCTTTGTGGGGTTAAGTTTCATGTGAACAAACCCCAAGACTGGGGGCTCAGCCTATACCTTTTGTTGTCCACACTGCTTGTGAGAATATCAAGAATTCAACTTGTGGAAGTTGAATTTCTCCCCACTCTCACCATTCCCCGAAGGGGGCTTGCAAATACTTTTCCAGTCCCTGATCAAATCACTCTGGGATTCATCAGGGCATCACTCTGGACAAACCAACAAAATCTCATATGCTACCTGAGATTCCAAGTACTTATGACATTCACTCAAACTATTTACATGAGCTATATTAGGAAATGCTCTAGTCAAAATATAAATTTTGTAACAAATAAACATTTTTTTGCTTTAGTCTCACACATAAGGTGACATTTTAGAGTATTATTTATCATCTATTTTCAACACCCTGCAATAATGACATTCCTTTGTTCTTCCTCAGGCAAAAACATTTCTTAAATTTGTGCATTGTACATTTCACTATTATTATACACTCTAGGCATTCCTAGATTATACCATCTCGATCTTTACCATCTATCTTTCTTTCTGATTTCATTTATGTCCCCAGTCCTCCTCCCTCTATCATTCTCACATGCAGGTTCATTCAGTGTTTTAACATAATTACATTACTGTTAGGTAGTATTGTGCTGTCCATATCTGAGATTTTATATTCAGTCCTGTTGCACAATCTGTATCCCTTCAGCTCCAATCACCCAATATCTCACCCTATTTCTATCTCCTGATGGTCTCTGTTACCAAGGAAATATTCTAAGTTTATTCACTAATGTCAGTTCATGTCAGTGAGACCATACAGTATTTGTCCTTTTGTTTCTGGCTAATCACACTCAGCATAATGTCCTTAAGGTCCATTCATGTTTTTACATACTTCATAACTTTATTCTGTCTTACAGCTGCATAATATTCCATCTTATGCAAATGTCACAGTTTGTTTAAACTATCTGTTGATGGACATTTTGGCTGTTTCCATCACTTGGTAATTGTTAATAATGCTGCTATAAACATGTAAATGTCCATTTGTGTCCTTGGCCTCGTGACCTTTGAGTAGAGACAGCATATACATGGGTCCTGTTTTTTAAACCATTTTGCCAGACTATGTCTTTTGATTGGAGAGTTTAATCCATTAACATTCAGTGTTATTACTGTATGGGTAGTACTTTCTTCTACTATTTTGCCTTCTGGATTTTATATGTCATATCTAATTTTCCTTCCTTTTACCTTTACTTATAGTCTTCCTTTCTACACTCTTCTCCACACCTCTCTCTTCTGTCTTTGTATCTGTCTCTAGTGTTCCCTTTAGTATTTCTTGCAGAGCTGGTCTCTTGGTCACAAATTCTCTCAGTGATTTTTTGTCTGAAAATGTTTTCATTTCTCCCTCATTTTTGAAGGACAATTTTGCTGGATATAGAATTCTTGGTTGGCAGTTTTTCTCTTTTAATAATTTAAATATATTATTCCACTGTCTTCTCTCCTCCATGGTTTCTGCTGAGAGATCTGTGCATAGTCTTATTGGGCTTCCCTTGTATGTGATGGATTGCTTTTTTGCTGCTTTCAAGATCCTCTCTTTCTCTGACCTTGGACATTCTGATTATTAAATGTCTTGGAGTATGTCTATTTGGATCTGTTCTCTTTGGGGTACACTGCACTTCTTGGATCTGTAATTATAAGTCTTTCATAACAGTTGGGAAATTTTCAGTGATAATTTCCTCCATTTGTTTTTCTCCTTTTCCATTCTCTTCTCCTTCTGGGACACCCACAACACGTATATTCATGTGCTTCATATTGTCTTTCAATTCCCTGAGTCCCTGCTCATATTTTTCCTTTTTTTCCCTATAGTTTCTGTTTCTTGTTGGATTTCAGATGTTCTGTCCTCTGGTTCATTAATCCTATGTTCCACCTCTCGAAATCTACCATTGTAGGTTTCCACTGTTTTTTTCATCTCTTCTACTGTGTCTTTCATTCCCATAAGTTCTGTGATTTGTTTTTTCAGACTTTCAGTTTCTTCTTTTTGTTCCTTCCTTGCCTTTTTTATATCCTCCCTCAATTCATTGATTTGGTTTTTGATGAGGTTTTCCGTGTCTGTTCGTATATTCTGAATTAGTTGTTTCAGCTCCTGTATGTCATTTGAATTGTTGGTTTGTTCCTTTGACTGGGCCATATCTTCAATTTCCTTAGTGTGATTTGTTATTTTTTGCTGGCATCTAGGCATTTAATTACTTTAATTAGTTTATTCTGGAGATTGCTTTCACTTCTTTTATCTAGGGTTTTCTTGCTGGATGAATTTTTGTCTATCTGTTCTTTGACATTCTGTTCAGCTTTATCTGAACCTTTAGCTTAGGTTTTGTTCAACAGAGGAGAATTTTTCAGTTTTTTGTTTTCTTGTTTCTTGCCCTGCTTGTGTGGTACCTTCCCCCCACACACACTTAGGAGGGTCTGCTTAGATATTATAGACCCCAGCCAGATTTTCCCAGATCAAACTGGCCTCCTATCAGGAGGAAAGAGTCACCTGCGTCAGTTTTCCCTGAGCATGAGACCCAGCAGGTTGAAAGACTTTCCCATGAAGTCTCTGGACTCTGTTTTTCTTATCCTGCCCAGTATGTGGTGCTTGTCTGACTGCAGGTCCCACCAGCATAAGATGATGCAGTACCTTTAACTTTGGCTGGGGGTTTGCTGGAGACAGAGGAGAGGTTGTAGGCTGGTTTTAATGGCTTCAAATTACCAAGCACTGGTGTCTGAATCCCTTGATGGAGGGATTCCACCTGGGTGGGCCTTCACCCCTCCCCTGGGGAAGGCACAGGCTCCAGATAAGCCCCCAAAAGAGCTCACTTCTGCCTATACCTGGGGCAGTTGTAGCCTGAAAAATCCTGCCACTGTATCCAAAGGCAGTCAAGCCTTTGTAGATACACAGCCACAAAAACCTGTTTCCTTCTTTTTTTTCCCCCTTTTTCTGTCAGTCCTGCCCCCTTGGTGCCGGGGCAAAAATGAGTAACCTCAGCTTTGATCGGGTTCACCTAAGCTGGGGGCCTATTTTTAGTAGTCAGAATTTGTTAATTAGTTCCACAATTGGCATTTGATTGTGCCCAGTCACTGCTGCTGGTAAAGTCCTTTCCTTTCCCCTCTGGGAAGTGGCCTGTGGGGGAGGGGCACTGGCCACCACAGCTTTGGGAACTCACGGTTTTGTGGGGTGCTCGCAGCCGGTCCAGCTGGTCCAGACTGGGGTACTTTGTGTATCTGGTCACTGACATGGCCCCAGGAGCTGTTCTGTACTGTTTCTGGTTATTTAGCAGTTGTTCTGGAGGACGAACTAAAACGCGCACGTTGTTAAGCCGCCATCTTGACCCGGAAGTTATTTCAAATTTTAATCAAGTTAATTTCATTGCTAAAATGTATAGAAATGTAATAGATTCTTTTTGTATCATCCCACAAATCAAACATTTGCAAAACTGACATATTAGATCTGGTAGTTCTTTTGGCAAGTTTCTCTGAATTTTCCACATACCCAATGTCCTCATTTGATTTTTCCTTTCAATTTATGTGCTATATTTCTTTTTCTTGCCTTCATGTACTGGATATGATCTTCAATAAAAAGAATCAACCTACTGTTTTCTTTTATTTCTCTGTTTTGTATATCTTCTATTTCATTCATTTCTTCCCTTATCTTCATTAGTTTTTCCCTCTGCTTATTAAGTTAAAATTTCCCTTTGCCTTCTAATTTCTTAGTGTGATAACTTTCCTTCAAAAAAGTTTTAACCTGTATCCCATAAATACTGATATATTGTGTTATCTTTTCCTTGCAAACAAGAATATTTTCTTTTTTTATTTCTTTTTTGACCCATAGAATATTTAGAAATATATTGTTCTTGTTGTATCAAATATATTTAGATTTTCCAGATCTCTTGGTTTTTGATTTCTCATTTATTTCCTAGTGGACATAAAACTTGCTCTGTATGATTTCAATCTACATAAAATTTTGAAACTTACTTTGTCTATGATCTTTCACGGTGAATGTCCCATGCTAAGTAGATAAGAATGCATATTTTACTGTTGTTGGGTGGTGTGATTTATAAGTATCAAATAAGTCAAATTGATTGATTATGTTGAAGAGTCTACTATAACTGTAATGATTTTCTTTCAATTTAGAAAAATCCATAATTATTGAAGGAGGTGTGTTTTTCTTTTCACTTCTGTCAGTCTTTCTTTATGGATTCTGTAGTCTTATTATGTGTACTTTTATATAGGAATGTTTTGTCATCTTGATGAATTCATCATTTTCTTTATGAAATATTTCTCTTTATCTGAAGCTACATTTCTTTGTATCAAAAGTATTTGTTGGTTATTAATATTGTCACTTCACCTATCTTTTGATTGGTGTTCCCTTGCTTTCATTCTTTTTTTTATAAGAGAAGTTATGAATTAAAAACAAATATTGCATAAAATACGCAGTTTCACATACCACCCATTTATTAATGCCTTCATGAGTGTGGTACATTAGTTACAGCTTATAGAAGAACATATATATAATTATACTATTAATGATAATCCAGCATTACAGTTGGATTCACTGTGTGGTACTGTCCCATGATTTTTTAAAATGTATTCTAATAACATATATACAATCTAAATGTTCCACTTTTAGCATGTTACATATAGTCTAATTATCTTATAACATTATGTGTACTTTCTTAATTCCTCTTCCTCACTTTGTGCTCTATATCACATAACTTAATTCTGCATATGCCTCAAAAAGTATATTGTTAGGGCCGTGCAACGGTGGCTTAGTGGCAGAATTCTCACCTGTTATGTCAGAGATCTGGTTCAATTCCTGGAGGCTGCCCATGAAAAAAAAAATTATATTGTTATTTCTCTTTTAAACATTAAAAAATGAGAAAAACGTTTCTTATATTTAATCACATATTTATCACCTATGACACTTTTCAAAAATCTGTGGATCCAGACTTCAATTTTGTACCATTTCTCCTTTCTGAAGAATTTTTAAAAATATTTATTTAGTTCATGTCCAGGGATAATTAATTCAATTGCCTATTTTTTTTAACTGACAAAGTCTCAATTTTTCCCCTTCATAGTTGAAAGATGTTTTTGCTGTATGAATATTTCTTGGTAAAGAATTTTCCTTCAGTACTTTAAAAAATGTGTTCCATTCTCTTTTGCCTTGCATTATTTATGGTAAAATGTCTGTCATCAACCTTACCTTGGCTCTTTGATATATAATTTATTATTTTTCTCTAGATTCTTAAAGATTTTCTCTTTATCCCTAGTTTTTGGCAATTTGATTACAATGTGTCTTAAAATGGTTTTCTGTAGGTTTATTCTGCTTAAATTTATTCAACTTCTTTGGTCTGGGATTTAGAATATTGAACAAATGCAATATAGACATTGCCATTATTTCTTCAAATATTGTTTGTCCCCTCTCTTTTCTGGGACTTCAGTTACATGCCTATTAGACTGATGGGTATTGATCAATAGGTCAATTAGGCTTTATTTATTCAATCTTCACTTTCTATGTCATTTGGACATTTTCTATTTCTATATTTCTTATCGTCATATTTACTTATCTTTCTTCTTACAATGGCAGCCTATTATCAATACCATCCAGTAAATTTTTACTTCAAATGCTGCAACTTTCATGTCTGGAAGTTCTACTTATTTCCTTTTGGCATTTTTCACTTCTCTCCAAGTGGACTTGTACTCCTTTACTTAATTGAACTTATGGATCATATTAATAATAACATACTAATATTAATATTAATGTCACTACCTGCTAGTTCCATCTTCTTTGCCAGGTACCTCTGTTTCTATTAATTGCTTTACTCCTCGTTATACCTCCTGATTGCAGTAATGCCTGATAATTTTTTATTGATTGTCCATGTTGGATTTACATTGTTATTTATAGTATTTTATTTCATTCTTTTAAAAAGTGTTGGCTTTTGATCTAGCATGATTTTAAGGCACAGACACACAAAATACAATAATTGATTAGAAGAAACTACAACTTACTTTTTAACTTTGTTAGAATAACTACAGAGCAGACTTTATTAAAGGCATAATTTAACTCCACTACTAACATGACATGCTTTAGTGAAGTCTACCTGATATGCTGGATATTACATGGGTTTTCCACTCTGAAGGTAAGCATAAATAAACTATTCCTGGCTCCGTGAAAGCTCCATGACTTGTTCTTCTTCTTCTTTCCCAGTGGTTCTTTCTTCAGCCTCCGGTAGTTTTTATTACTCAATCAAACACATCTCAGGACTCAAAGGTTCAATGGGCACTCCCTTCATATATCTGAATCACACTCTCAACTTCAGTTACTACTGGGCTTTGTTTAGCTCTATCTACTTGCATTGTGGCCTTGAAATTGCCCTCAGAATGTGTTGATACATTTGTATAATTCTCTTGTTTCTTTTCTAACAGACCAAAGTCAGGCTCTGCCTATTTCCCAACTTCTAAAACATTTGTTTCAATTATTTCTCTAGTATTCTTGTTTTTTAAGACAAGATATTAAATCCAAACCCTGCTTCTTCATATTCACTAGGCAACTAATTCTTCTTTATTTACTTTTATTTGTACCATTTAATGGTATTTCATCTACTGGGTCCTTGTTGTGGGTTGACTTGTTTCTCTCAAAAAAGAAATTTTCAACTCTAACTCCTATTTCCTATGAATTCAATATATTTGGAAACAGGGTCTTGGCAGATGTAATAAACATAAGTTTATATGGGATTAGTGTGTGCTTATTCCAGTGACTGGTAATCTTATAAGAAAAAGAATTTAAATACAGAAACATAAAAAGAGACTATGCCATTAAGTGACTAAAACAAAGATTGAAGTGGTGCGGCTGAAAGCCAAGAAACTTCAAGGATTGCCAGCATCGACCAGAAGCTGAATTCAGACTTCCAGACTCTAAAGCCATAAGAGAATAAATATCTGACACTTTGTTATACCTGCTCTAATAAACTAATACTTTTGTGCAACATTTTGTGTTAACACTTGATTTAATACAACTGACCATGTAGATTAATCCATTTCTAACATGGATGAGATATGCACCTGAATCTCAAACCTTCACATAAATGGAGTCTAGGAAATTTTTTCTTTAGCAGGATTCAGTAACTTTGAATCATGGCTTTGATCAGTCAATAAAATTTAATAATCACTCTATTCCCAGTTTGCGTGTGTTGTAGTTGCCAACCATGTACCCTTAAAAGCCTTAAATGTTGCTTCACAGTTTTTTAGATCATATCAAATGATCCAGCAAATTAGTATTAGAAAAAAAAAAAATCAAGAACTTTGGTTCTCCCAAAATTGTTTATTTGATTATAAAATCATTTAGAGATCACAGTGGTGGTTTCTATCTTGTGTGCAGCATCTTACATTAGACTAAGTCTTTGGATAAACAGATACAAATACAGAATTAGATGTGTAAGACATTTATTGAGAGAACTGACCCATGAACGTAATTGAGGTAGGCTGGGAGATCCATCAGATCCTCATGCAGATCTGAACCCTGTGAAGGAGAGAGGGAAGCAAAAAGGACAGAAAGCAGAAAACACTATCATGGCTGGCTTGTATGTAGTAAGACTAAAGCTATTGATGTTTATCACTTAGGCCAAAGAATTTAGACTTATTTATTGACTTACAGGCTGTGGGGATATCACATATAACTCTAGCTAAGGTTATTGTTACAATATTGAGAATGAGATTTTCTACAATGATTTTCATATTTTGTCAAAAGTAATAAGTTTTAGTTAGGGTTCTCAGTTGAAAATTGCTCCTTTCCAATGAAAATATTTACATACCATAGGACCTATGTCACACTCATTAAAAACTCACCTTCATTGATGAGGCTAATGATTTAAATTATTTTAATTTATACACTTCTGTATAAATATGAGAGCCAAAGTAACTTTAGACTTGGATCTCAGCCTTATGTCCTTATATTGGAGGCATATACCAGTTTTTGAAATTGTACAACTTAAGCAGGCCACAGTGGCTCAGCAGGCAGAGTTCTTGCCTGCCATGCCAGAGACCTGGGTTCAATTCCCAATGCCTGCCCATGCCAAAAACAAAACAAAAAAAACATGAAAATTGTACAATTTAAATATACAATACCGTGTGCAGAATTTTAATATGTTCATTTAGGAAATTGAGTAGCAGTTTTTTACTTCAAGTTAATATCAGTAACAATAATTTTTACTTCTTCCTTCCCCTTCTAGCATATATTAAATTTGACAATGGAGTCACAGATTAAAAAGGCTATACATGGGAATGGTGAGGAAGGGGGTAAATTCAAGTTCCCCATTTGAAGATCTCCTAATATTCTCACAAGCAGTGGGAACAGCCAAATCAATAGGCCAAGCCCTTAATCTTGGGGTTCATTCATATGAAACTTATCCCTGCAAAGGACAGACTAAGCTTACTTAAAATTAGGCTTAAGAGTCACCCCCAGAAAACCACTTTTGTTGCTCAGATGCAGCCTATCTCTCTCTCTCAGCAAACATGGCAAGTAAACTCACTGCTCTTCCCCTCTCTATGTGGGACATGACTCTCAGGGGTGTAAACCTCCCTGGCAACATGGGGCAGAAATCCTAGAATGAGGTGGGACTCAGCTTCAAGGGATTGAGAAAACCTTCTTGAATGAAAGGGGGAAGAGAGAAATGAGACAAAATAATATGTCAGTGGCTGAGAAATTTCACAGAGTCAAGAGGTTATCCTGGAGGTGATTCGTATGCATACATGGATATCCCGTTTTTAGTTTAAAGTGTATTAGACTAAAGGGAAGTGCCTGAAACTGTAGAGCTGTGCCACAATAAACATCTTCAATGTTTATTGAAGATGATTGTATAACGATATACCTTTCACAAAATTTATTGGGGCATCACTCTATGATTGTGAAAACCTTGACTTTGATGCTCCTTTTATCTATGGTATGGACAGATGAGTAAAACATATGGATTAAAAATAAATAAATAATAATGGGAACAGATGTTAAAGTTAAATATATATATATATATATATTAGGTAGATGGAAATACTAGTGTTCAATGAGAGGGAGGGGTAAGGGGATGATATGCATGAGTTTTTTCTTTTTTCTTTTTATTTTTTTTTCTCGAGTGATGCAAGTGTTCTAAAAATGATCATGGTGATTTAAAACTATGTGATGATATTGTTAGCCATTGATTGTACACCATGTATGGAATGTTTGTATGTTAAGAATGTATGTGCGAGGAGTTGGCACTGACTCCGTGGCCCGCTGTCGTCGGCGGGCTTATGCAGGGTGCGTCTCCTCCTCTGGCCGCCACGCTTCCGGGCTTGGTACGGAGCTTGCGCGTCTCGGCCCCGGCTCCGTGGTGCCGCCACTCCTGCCCATGGGGAAGGTCGCCTGGGCGAGCCGGCATTAAACTGAAAAGAAGATGTCCCTGTATGATGACCTGGGAGTGGAGACCAGTGATTCAAAAACAGAAGGCTGGTCCAAAACCTTCAAACTTCTGCAGTCTCAGCTTCAGGTGAAGAAGGCAGCGCTCACTCAGGCAAAGAGTCAAAGGACAAAACAGAGTACAGTCCTTGCCCCAGTGATCGACCTAAAGCGGGGTGGCTCTTCAGATGAAAGGCAAATTGTGGACACACCACCCCATGTAGCAGCTGGGCTAAAGGATCCTGTTCCCAGTGGATTTTCTGCAGGAGAAGTTTTGATTCCCTTGGCTGATGAATATGATCCAATGTTTCCTAATGATTATGAGAAAGTAGTGAAGCGCCAAAGAGAGGAACGACAAAGACAGCGGGAGCTGGAAAGACAGAAAGAAAAAGAAGAAAGAGAAAAAAAGGCGTAAAGACAGACATGAAGCCAGTGGGTTTTCGAGGCGACCAGATCCAGATTCTGATGAAGATGAAGATTATGAACGAGAAGGGAGGAAAAGAAGTATGGGCGGAGCTGCCATCGCACCATCCCACTTCTATTGTAGAGAAAGACAAAGAGTTACCCTGAGATTTTCCCTATGAAGAGGATTCAAGACCTCGATCACAGTCTTCTAAAGCTGCTATTCCTCCCCCAGTGTATGATGAACAAGACAGACCCAGATCTCCAATGGGGCCTAGCAACTCCTTCCTTGCTAACATGGGTGGCACAGTAGCCCATAAAATCATGCGGAACTATGGCTTCCGAGAAGGCCAGGGTCTAGGGAAACATGAGCAAGGCCTGAGCACTGCATTGTCAGTAGAGAAGACAAGCAAGCGGGGAGGCAAGATCATTGTCGGGGATGCTACGGAGAAAGATGCATCCAAGAAGTCTGACTCAAATCCATTGACTGAAATACTTAAGTGTCCTACTAAAGTGATCCTACTTAGGAACATGGTTGGTGCAGGAGAGGTAGATGAAGACTTGAAAGTTGAAACCAAGGAAGAATGCGAAAAATACGGCAAAGTTGGAAAATGTGTAATATTTGAAATTCCTGGTGCCCCTGATGATGAAGCAGTACGAATATTTTTGGAATTTGAGAGGGCTGAATCAGCAATTAAAGCTGTTGTTGATCTGAACGGAACGTATTTTGGCGGAAGAGTAGTGAAAGCGTGTTTCTACAATTTGGATAAATTCAGGGTCTTGGATTTGGTGGAACAAGTGTGATTTTAAGAACCCAGAGCACAAGTCATCTCTGATGATCCTTAAATGAGCTGCAGACTGAACAAAGAAAAAGCAGCAGCTTCCTGGCTATCGGGTGCTGAGACTCTTGGAAGGACTTCTAAGATACATGTTGATTGATCCCTTTTTTATTTTGTGCTTTTTTAATATAGTATAAAAAATCCTTTAAAAAAAAACCAATAATCTGTGTACCTCTCTGGTTGTTTTTTGTTTTTATTACCACTTCTAAGTTGATTACGGTTTTTTGCTAGGATTTCTTGGTAATTTTCAAGTACTTGAGTAATACAGCATTTCTTGCACTAAAAATTCTGGAACATTTTGGAACATGGGGTTACATTAAGTTACTCTTTTCTTTCCTTCTTTCCCTTCTTCCTTTCTTACCTTTTTTTAAAAAATAAAACCTAGAAACTATTAAATTGTAGTTTCTTAAATTCATAATAAAATATCATCTTGGCAGCCTGCCAAAGGTGAAAATGTCTGCTTTCTCTAACAGAGAAATTCTTAACTGACTTCAGTCATAGAGAAAACTCTTTACAGCCTGAACTAAGGTTAAAGAACCATGAGTCTACCATGGTGTGTTTGGATGAATCATTTGCCATTAAGCTGAGTCAAACTATTAAGGGTTGTGATGGATTTAGGGGGTATATGGTATATATAGAAATCCTGAATCTAACATTGCTTTCAGAGATCAGGCATAGTCTTTAGTATAGATCAAAAATGACAAGTTAAATCAAACCTGGCACAGTACGTTATAAACGTGTGCCCAATTATGTTTTGGAAATGGCAATTCCATGGGGTCATGCTTCTACTGGCAAAATTTT